>NC_080075.1:93826149-94144788 GCF_949987535.1 Balaenoptera acutorostrata | reverse complement strand
AGGAGGCTAAAACAAAAAGACAAAAACACACATTGGCAAAGATACAGGAAACTGGAACTGTCATCCTTGCTTGTGGGAACGTAAAATGGTGCAGCCAGTTTGGAAAACAGCCCAGCTTTGGCGTTTTCTATAAATGGTAAACATGAAGTTACCATGTGATTCAATAATTCCACTCCTAGGTATATGTTCAGGAGAATTAAAACCATATGTCTATAAAAACACACAAGCATCATTCATAATATCTACTGTAAAATGGGAAAACAACCCAAATGTTCATCAAATGATGAATGGACAAATAAAATGTGTTATATCCATCCAAGGGGATATTATTCCACAATAAAAAAGCATGGAGTGCTTATGACAGCTACAGGATGGATAAACCTTAAAAATGTTATACTGAGCGAAAGAGGCCTGTCACGAAAGATTGCATGAGCCCATTGATGTTAAATGTCCGAGAGAGACACCTCTTCTCGGTAGAGACAGAGGTGCGTCGGTGTGGCCGGGATCCTGGAGGAGAGGGGGGTAAGGAGTGCGTGCTGATGGGGCGATGAAAACATCCTTACTGTTGGGGCAGCACAACCGTGAATACACCCAGAAGAAACAAAAACCCACACCCAAATTGTGTGTTTTGAAAGGGTGGATTTTGTGGTATGTGGATCGTATCTCAATAAAGCTGTTATTAAAAGGGGGAAGACAGCACCTGAAGATACAAAAGGATGTGAAGCTCACTCATCACCTGAGAAATGCAAATTAGAGTGAGCTACCGCTTCTCTCCTAATTAACTGGGCAAAAAACGAGATGACACATTGGGCTGGTGAAGCAGTGGGGGAAACACTGTCCTGCACGGCCCATGGAAAGAGAGCTGCTGCTACCCTTTTGAAGGAACATGTGGCAACATTTATCAACACTTCATGCACGACTGCGTCCTGGGACAGCGATCCCTCTCCCAGGACCTTCCCCTGAAAATACGTCTCAACAACACAGAACACAAATGCACAGGGTTACTGATTGCCTTAGTGAAACTGCAAAATATTGACAGTCACCTACATGTCCATACAATGGCGAGAAGCTGAAGAAATGGCTGGGTCCACACCGTGGAGTACTGTACTCTGAGCTGAGAGATAGAAAGGGATGTGTCGTTAAGTGGCCAAAACGTGTACAAAAATGGAAAGGGAGGCACATGTCTCTGCGTGATTGTGTGAAACACACATAGAGTGGGGATAACCTGGGGGTTGGACAGCAGAGCTCGGGATGGATTTGGGGGTCTGGGGACAGAGCGGGGGCAGGGACACGTCCTTGAGTACACATTGTGGCTTATTTCTTAGCAAAAACCTGTTCATGGTAATTTTCTACATTACTGCCTTGTTCCTGTTTTTCCCAAACTCTGTCTTCTAATATGGACTCACTCATATTCACATTTCTATATTTGAACAGTTTACATTAATAATTCGACACTCTCTTTTCAGCCAATCACAGCAGTTCATTTTGACCACACCTCCACTTTGCTTTAACGCACTCCGTCCTCAGCATGTGTTAACATTTATTCTGATTTTCTTAAAGCAATAATGCTGGGGTGCAAACAGGGTTGTTTGCCCACACCTGCCACTCTCTCTCCCACCTGGAGGGGTCTTTGCGAATATAACAGTCGACACACCACTTAGCAGTGAAATTACTCAGAGGGATTCCTCACAATCAAGTTTAAAAGTCACCTCCTGAGACCTCCCTGGCCCTGCAGCTTGGGTTGTGTGGCCCCCATGTGCCCGGGAGGTCCCTGCTCTCCTGCTTAGCGCAGCGTTTACCCCGTGAATCGTGGGTGTCTCTGTGGGTCACCCCCTCCCCGAGCCCCAGCCCAGGCAAGAGGCGACCTCGCCCACTTGTGTCCACGTCTGCTGTATTTCCAGCAGACGGCTCATCCTCAAGGAAAGTTCGTGAGATTTTGGAAAGCAACTGTCTTGCTAATTCTTTAGCTTATTTTCCCAGGACATACCAGCCTTGTTTATAATGAACAATTTTATTTTCTACTAAAGGTTTTTTTTATCATAAAAAAATTGTCACAATGAGTTAATGTAATATTCTGAGTTTTTTTTCAGTGGGAAGAAGTAACAGGAAATGAAATCCTTATTACACAGCAGATGATGTTGAGAATTTGGATGAAAGCCGAGGGCTTGTAAATTAGGGGTATTCCTTCATGTCACCTGCTTAGTTATCAAACTGGACCCCAAATTGGCAATTCAAATAAGCCTCACCCTACAGATCTACAGAGAGGGAAATTGATTGTAAGAAAGACTTTGCGTCGGCTGCCAAATTCTTAGGAGGAATCAGCCACTCTCATGAGAATCCCATTAATCAACTCTCCGGGCACAAAACACACTTGGCTTTGCAGCCTCCGTGAGATGATTTCAGTCTGGGTCGTTTGCCATAGGCCAGTCAGTTTCTCCTGCTGCCACACATGGGTCCAGCCGCGTGACTGCTATCCTGGAGGAACAGGAGTGCATAACCAGGGTTGAAGCTTTGTTATTCCCTCTCAGACATCTACCCCGACCCACAGCCAGGACAGACCCCACATCTGACACCTGTCCAGCTTATCTGCACGTGACTGTCTGATGAAGCCCTTTGTCTGTGGCTGGTTACCAATGGCCACCCTATCCCAGCACAGGGGCCGGTGTCACCCACGCGTGGATCTACGTGATTTGGTTAAGTTATCTGAATTCTCTGAGTGATAGTGTCTCTGTGTATAGAATAACAATAGAAACACCTCAGTAAGTTGCTTTAAAGATTAAGTACCTTGATGTGCATATTACCTGGGACCCTTTCCCCCAAGAAAGCCTGTGACACATGGGGCCAGATCCATGTCCTACGTGCAGTGTTGAGGGGCTCTGCGCAACTGGGCGCCCTCCCTCCTTCCCGAGCCGATGTCACCCCGCACTCTAAGGGGTCTGTGCTGCGGGCCCCCCGTGGACCAACAGCATTGCCCCCGGGCTCCTGCAGTGGAGAAAGTGGACCTGCCGCGGAAGGTGTTCCAGATCCACAGGGCCCTCCTCCCTCTCATGCTGCCCGGGGCCTGCAGGGCTGGGACCTACTGCTGTCTTCTCACTTCTCCTACAATGTTCTTGCCATTACACAACTTCCTGCTACTCACTTTTCTCATGGGTTGCTTCTAACTTAGGAGAAGATGAACACTTTTATTAACAATGCACTTTTCATGCACCTCCCAGTTATTTAATAATTACATGTGTATTGCAGTGGGATAAGGGAAATAATCTAAATGGTGCTCAATTCGTAACATCCAGTTGTTAATGAATGAACTAGAGTTACAGGTATCAACGTGGACAGACCACAAAGCAACAGTAAGAGAAAAACTGAATCGTTAAAACAATATGTTCTTCTTGGTGCTGTGACATGTTTTATTCTCACCTCAGAAAAAAAGTTCTCCTCTTAAGAGTTATTGAATGAATTTAGGCTCCTAGGAGGGCAAGAAAAATGCTTTCTGGTCAGAGTTTCCCATTCACAGCAGCTCAAACAAAGTAGGGTTTGACACATGAACAGAATGAATGAATGAGTGAGTGAATGAATGAGTGAATGAGCAAATGAGTGAGTGCGTGAATGAGTGAGTGCGTGAGTGCTGAATGAATGAATGATGAATGAGTGAGTTAGTGATTGAATGAGTGCGTGAATGAGTGAATGATGAATGAGTCAGTGATTGAATAAGTGAATGAGTGAGTGAGCAAGTGAATGAGTGAGTGAATTAAAGGGTCCACTAGCAATGGAAGCTCATGGAGGAGCCCTCCCAGTACCTCTGACTCTTGAGGACGGTCGGTTAGAGTGAACAGAGCAAGTGTCCCAACCCCAGGAATGGGTTCATTGTGGCCACGTCATCTTCGGGGTTTGGCTGGTGGGAAACAGGGGGAGTGAGCCTGGTACTTCAGCTCTCCCGCCCCACCGAGCTCCAAGCTGCTGTTAAGAGTGGTCGCTAAGGCAATGACATTAAAAATACACAGAAATAACTTAGTGATAATCAAAGGACAGTGTGAGCAGGTCAACTGATGTTTTCTAGAGCAGATTCCGATGCACACGTCCGGCTTGTTTCGAGTCAGGGTCCCAGGGGAACACAAACTCCATGATTCTGGCTCTGTCATCTGACAGCCCTTTGATGGAAGGTCTTTCTTTCTAACCTGTTCATGTTCAAAAGTTGAAATTGTACTTATTTTGAAAAGAAATCCTGAGTAGTCCTACCTTTTTTAGTTAAAAAAGGAAAATTCTTGGTAGAGATCAAGAAAAGAGGAAAGAATTTACTGAGAGAGAAACAGATAAAGTTATGGTGGCAAAATAAGTGAAAGAATGAGAAGATGGAAAAATAATTATAATATAAATGAACGCTGCTTCTTCTTTTCAAGCTTTCTTTTAAATTCCATCATTTTTTCTTCCAATTGTGTTCACAATCGCAAAGGGTTTCCATGCTGTCCACACAAGCCCAAAGACACTGATATGCAGAAGGAATTTCAGGGAGTAGCTGGGTGGGGTATTCACGAAGAAAGAGACATTGAGAAACAGACGTATAATACATAATTTAAAAATATATATATACAATTAGATGTATATAAAAATTAAAGGAGAAAAATGTTTTTAATAGCTTTTTCAAGTACTATCTTTAAGTAAGGCATTTTTTCAAGGATTTATATAGCTTATGCCTTTAAAATGATTTTTTTAATAGATTTTATTGGAGTATAATTGCTTCACAATACTGTGTTAGTTTCTGTTGTACACCGAAGTGAATCAGCCATATGCATGCATATGTCGCCATATCCCCTCCCTCTTGCGTCTCCCTCCCTCCCACCCTCCCCATCCCACCCCTCTAGGTGGTCACAAAGCACCGAGCTGACCTCCCTGTGCTATGCGGCTGCTTCCCACTAGCCATCTGTTTTACATTTGGTCGTGTGTATATGTGTCGATGCCACTCTCACTAGCCCCAGAAGCCCTAAACAGACGTTTCTCCAGGGAAGACACCCAGATGGCCAAGAGGTACATCAAGAGATGCTCAGCATCACTAATTATCAGAGAAGTGCAAATCAAAACTACAGCGAGGTAGCACCTCACACCGGTCAGAATGGCCATTATAAAATGATTTTTTTTTATGTTTTAAAATTGTGAATCACAGTGTCAGACAAGTTTTTAAAAACAGAAAAAAATCTCTGCTGAATAGCACCTCCCTGACCCAATTATTTAAACGTAATCCCATTCAAATGTATTTTTGGTCTTTTCTTATGTTTTGGTTGCTGTCTCGCTGTACCACACGCCTGTAATAGAATCAGCAAATCCCTATTAAGATGGACGCAGGTGAAAGGCCCTGAAACAGACCTTATCTTCCTGGAAAAGGCGCCTTTTCTGGAGGGCAGGGTTCCCCCCTTCCCGGGCCTGGCGGCAGACTCACCGCAGCACCGGATCCCCAGGCAGGCGCCGCTCACATCACACTTCACTCCGCGTGTGGCCGTGTCTGCGACGTTGTCCGGCGGCCGTGGTTGGGATGAAGGCTGAGGAGATTCTCCCCCGCCAGCCCCTCTCAAAGCCCCTGTCATACAGCCCGGGGACTCACCGGGAAGGGCGGGGGCTCGGGGACTGGCCCGAGGGTGCCCGTCCCGCTCTGGGGTTTGCACGGGGTCAGGCTCGATCCCCGGTTCCTGCAAGAGTGACGGCGGGGGACGCGGGTCCGCTTTCCGAGGAGCAGCTACAGGGCTGGGGGCACCCGCGCCACAGGGCCCCCTGCGCATTTTAACAGGCTTGTTTTCCAGGTTTGGACGGGGGATCCGGTATCCAAGACTTGGCTCCCGAGTGAGGACTTAGGGACGCGGTGACCGGCCTACGGTTTTAGCTTAAGCCTTCGCGGTGAGTCACAGCCGCTGCGAGACGGGCCACAGAGGAGGCTCAGGGCTGACCCCAGGAGGCCGGGATTTAGGGGATCCGTGGAGCGGGGCGGTGAAGTCAGGCCCGGCGCCCGCAGCCCCTGCCGCCCCTGCCGCCCCTGCGCCTGGTCACGTGACGGGGAGACCCTCCCCCCGACCTGGGCCAGCACCTCCTGGGCCCCTCGTTCTGCACTGGAGCCATTTTCCTCCCCAGCGCTTTCCATCTGCCTGTGAGCTCCTTATGGGGGGACCACGGGGCTTTCACTTCGGGGCCTGGCACGTGGCTGGCTGCTGGGACAGCCACTTGAATGGACCCCTGAATCAGAAAATCCCCGGCCGAGTGCCGCTGACCACCCCTCCAGCCCGTGCCCCCTTTCTGGCCCTGCATTATCTTTTCAGTGCCCCAGATTTTCTGGGCCTCTGCTCCCAGCCTTCTGTTTCCCCATCTTAAAAACTGGCTAAAAACATCAACTTCCGTGGATTTGTTGGGAGAATAAGGCTGGAGTGTTCCTAAGGGTTCTCAGCACTGGAATTCTTCTCTTTTTTCTTTCCATTGTATGGCTATGAGATGACGAACGATAATTGAATTAATTGTGTTGATCATTTCAGAAATACGTGAGTGAAACCATCAAGCTGTACCCCTTAAACTTACACAGAGATGTACGTCAGTCACATCTTATAAAACTGGAAAAAAGAGGACACGGCTGGTATTACTTTAATAGGTGTCTCCAGAGAGGTGACCCGCCTTGCTGCTTGTCACGCACCTGAGGCTGAGGGCAGGTCTCCTTGTGGATAGGAGGAGGGGGTGTTTCTGGGGGTCGGGGGTGCTGAGAAGTTCCAGGCACTGAGCTGTCCAGCCTCGCTTCACATCACACCGCTGCACCCGATCACACCGCTGGACCCAGCACTCCTCTCGTCCTGCGGTGGGTCAGGCCTACCTGGAAGCGTCTCCATGGCTAGAAAAGCTCTGGAGAAAGAGAGGGCGAAATGCTCTATGCCAGGAAGATGCCCAAAAAACCGTTTTCTGGATGCTAGCTTCTGCCTTGTTTCTATTTTTAAAAGCAGAGATTGCTCTTTGGAGACACAGACGCGCGGGGACCAGCCCTGGAGGGGAGGGGACCGCTGTCTTCACAGGCCTCCGCCTCCACACCCACCGGGACCTTCCCATGTGAAGAAACAGAAGGAGACGACTTAGCGGGAGAGCGCCCCGCTAACGTTAGGGCTGGAATGAAGCACAGGCGTGAGGCCCCGTCCTTCTCTGTAGTTTAAGCAGGTTTTCATGTCCCGTCATCCTTGTTCATCTCAGAGAACCCGTCACAGTGACATTACGGAGGGATTCAGAGCCTCATAAGAAATGTAAAGTAAAATCCTACATCACACGGTCTCTGAAATGGGTCTTGTTTAAAAAGCAATAATTTCGTTTCCTCTGATTCTGCATGTGTATCGTGGGACACGGCCTTGAGTCAGTGACAGGACCATCCTCTTAATTTTTGTCCCATTAAGTACACAGTGCCTTCCAATGGCTTGTTCTAGAAAACTGCTGTGATACTAAGGGAAAGAGAAAATGTTATCTATATAAAGTTCATTAGTTGCATCACACCTATTTCCAAAAATGATTGGAGATGATTTATATTTAAAATATATGTAACATGAACATACAGACACACAGTGTGAAAAGTAGTAAAACGTCTGCAAGCCTTCAGCATCGCTTTATTTGGGGCCTTTGTTTTCCTTTGCCTGGGTCATCCTAGTGCCCAGTGGAGCACTCCTCTGCCACAGTCCCTTTCTAATCTCGGTGTCACTGCTCTTCTTAAACACGTAAGCGGTCGGGTCACTTCTCCGTGTACGTTCACCCAGCGTCCCTAACTTTCTGCAGGGCGGACTCGGACACCTGAGTGCCTCCGCAGCACCTTCCAGCACCCGCCGTCCCCCTGCAGCCCCAGCGCCAAGCATCCCCTGAGCCTGCTGTGCTCGCTGTCTTCTTCCCTATCTGGTCAAATAGCTCAGCATTTTTTAAATCAGCAGATTTTTTAAAAAGTATTTTCTCACCTAGCGTCCAGAGCCTTTTAGTAAAGGCTTAATTAATAACCAAGTAAGAAATGCTGGTCTCCTAACACTGCTGATACAGCTAAACCGACAAGCTCCTGCCCTCGTGTGTCAGGGGCACAGAGGAGGAGACGGGCACACACAGTGTCACACGGCATCACACGGCAGAGTCACACACTAGGGTGAGAGCAACTCGGTCATCCTCTTGACTTGTTAGTAAGACACGAGATTATTTAAAATGTAGAAAGAAAATTTGAAACTAAGAAGTAAAATCTGCAAATAAGGCCACGATCCATGCTTGACTTCGGGGAGACAGCCAGCTCCTGTCTCCACAGCAAAAGCGCTATGTCAGGCTGGCCTCATGATCGCTAAAGCATGTGGTGCCTCTTTGTCAGCCAGCAAGGACCGGGTGCTTCCTGAGGCACTTGCCAGGATGTGTATCATCTCTTGTCAAAGACCATCTGAGACAGGGCTTTCTCAGGTAGGGCCCTCGGGACAGGCTAATCCTTCATTTCTCTAGTTTCTTTGAGCTCGATCTGATATCATCTTAAATCATCAGAAAGAAACATACTTCAGATGGCATTAACTTGGCTCCCTGTAGAAATGCTGTCACAGAATCATGATTCAACATGTGCTTTTAGATCGAGGGTCATTCACGCTGAGGAGCCGTGTCCAGAGAACATCTGTGCATCTGCTGAACAGCCATGGCAGAAGTCTCTCGACATCCCTTGTACACAGAGACTCATGGTGCATTCATCCCAGAATTTAGAGCAGGAAATTTAGACAGGACATTATCTATCTATCTATCTATCTATTCATCCATCTATCCATCTACCTCTCTATTTCTATCTCTCTGCCATTCCTGCACCCATTTATTTAACCCACACATGTTTGTGTAGCCATAATTCTAGGGGGCCCAGCTGCTCACTGGAAATGCCCTGGAATGAAAGACGCCCTGGCCATTGAGGGGCTTGGTGACTGTCGGAAGAGGAGCGGGTCAGGAAACCACAACGCTGTGAGTCCTTTACTAGCAAACCAGCTGACTCACGGAGCCTAGACTGTCCTCTCTGTAAGTGGAACGAGGCTGCGGCAGGGACGGGCATCCTGACACAGCGGCATGCGGGCAGCTGACACACACCCCCAAACTTACTATCCACATGGCTACACACTCTTCCCGAAGGATCCCAACATGTAGAACTGACAAACCACACAGATATCTAATTTACACGGAACGGGAAACAAGGCACTGGAGTTAGCTCCCCACATAGTACGTTACACGTGCTACTTTCCCAGGACAAAGCTCTGATAAAATCCTCTACATCCCGTTTATAAATTTCATTGCTATTTAACTTCACACAAAAGAAATATTATTTTGAAATCTTCTGAGGTCTTCAAGGAAAGTATTCTAGTCGATGCAGATCTTATTCAGCATGCCACAAATCCTCAGAGATGGTAACTTACAGGAAACACGGCCTTTTCATAACATGCATATACTTCTCCTTCCTCCAAACCGTCCATTGCTCAGTCGTCATGTCTCCAGCATATTTGAAGAGAATGAATTATT
Source organism: Balaenoptera acutorostrata (assembly GCF_949987535.1). NCBI lineage: Eukaryota > Metazoa > Chordata > Mammalia > Artiodactyla > Balaenopteridae > Balaenoptera > Balaenoptera acutorostrata. The sequence goes on along the minus strand of NC_080075.1, from coordinate 94,135,281 downwards.
TATACAGGTGGTTGTTGGAAATGAAACACCCTCCAGAAGTGAGACTAAGAACTGTAAATCTGCAGAGCAGGAGGGATTCCTGTGCCCTCATTCCAGAGACTGCGGCTTCTAATGCTGTCGATTTACGACACCACACGAGGTAGGGTTCTGGGGTGCCTCAGCGGATTCAAGAGCCTCCAGCAATTTTCTAAAGTAACCGGTGCACAAAAACTGTCATTGTGGCAGAGAGGTACAGCTACAGAAAATCACAGTCTCATTTTAATTTGAAAAGCTCCCCCCATGTTAATTTATTGTATGGACGGCTTTATAGGAAATAAGCTTTTAAACTAAAATAAATCATTTTATCTGCCAAAATCACACACTTCCAAACTTCCCACCAGGCACCTGCACGATGTTCGACAGACGACTTAAGCAGAACCCAGCTTCTGCCGGCGGCCCGGAGCTTCTGCCCACCGCCCCTCCGCCCCTCCGCCCCGTTGCCCCTCCGCCCCTCCGCCCCCGTCGCCCCCTCCGCCCCTCCGCCCCGTCGCCCCGTCGCCCCTCCGCCCCTCCGCCCCTCCGCCCCGTCGCCCCGTCGCCCCTCCGCCCCTCCGCCCCTCCGCCCCGTCGCCCCTCCGCCCCTCCGCCCCGTCGCCCCGTCGCTCCTCCGCCCCTCCGCCCCGTCGCCCCGTCGCTCCTCCGCCCCGTCGCCCCTCCGCCCCGTCGCCCCTCCGCCCCGTCGCCCCTCCGCCCCGTCGCCCCTCCGCCCCGTCGCCCCTCCGCTCCTCCGCCCCGTCGCCCCTCCGCCCCGTCGCCCCTCCGCCCCTCCGCCCCTCCGCCCCGTTGCTCCTCCGCCCCGTTGCCCCTCCGCCCCGTCGGCCCTCCGCCCCGTCGGCCCTCCGCCCCTCCGCCTCGTCGCCCCGTTGCCCCTCCGCCCCTCCGCCTCGTCGCCCCTCCGCCCCGTCGCCCCTCCGCCCCGTCGCCCCTCCGCCCCTCCGCCCCCTCCGCCCCCTCCGCCCCGTCGGCCCTCCGCCTCGTCGCCCCGTCGCCCCTCCGCCCCTCCGCCCCGTCGCCCCTCCGCCCCGTCGCCCCTCCGCCCCTCCGCCCCCTCCGCCCCCTCCGCCCCGTCGCCCCTCCGCCCCGTCGCCCCGTCGCCCCTCCGCCCCGTCGCCCCTCCGCCCCGTCGCCCCTCCGCTCCTCCGCCCCGTCGCCCCTCCGCCCCGTCGCCCCTCCGCCCCTCCGCCCCTCCGCCCCGTTGCTCCTCCGCCCCGTTGCCCCTCCGCCCCGTCGGCCCTCCGCCCCGTCGGCCCTCCGCCCCTCCGCCTCGTCGCCCCGTTGCCCCTCCGCCCCTCCGCCTCGTCGCCCCTCCGCCCCGTCGCCCCTCCGCCCCGTCGCCCCTCCGCCCCTCCGCCCCCTCCGCCCCCTCCGCCCCGTCGGCCCTCCGCCTCGTCGCCCCGTCGCCCCTCCGCCCCTCCGCCCCGTCGCCCCTCCGCCCCTCCGCCCCCTCCGCCCCCTCCGCCCCGTCGCCCCTCCGCCCCGTCGCCCCTCCGCCCCGTCGCCCCTCCGCCCCTCCGCCCCGTCGCCCCTCCGCCCCGTCGCCCCGTCGCCCCTCCGCCCCGTCGCCCCTCCGCCCCGTCGCCCCTCCGCCCCGTCGCCCCTCCGCCCCCGTCGCCCCTCCGCCCCCTCCGCCCCTCCGCCCCGTCGCCCCTCCGCCCCTCCGCCCCTCCGCCCCCTCCGCCCCTCCGCCCCCGTCGCCCCCGTCGCCCCTCCGCCCCCTCCGCCCCTCCGCCCCTCCGCCCCGTCGCCCCTCCGCCCCGTCGCCCCTCCGCCCCCGTCGCCCCCGTCGCCCCTCCGCCCCCGTCGCCCCTCCGCCCCCGTCGCCCCTCCGCCCCCTCCGCCCCTCCGCCCCGTCGCCCCTCCGCCCCGTCGCCCCGTCGCCCCTCCGCCCCCGTCGCCCCTCCGCCCCCGTCGCCCCTCCGCCCCTCCGCCCCGTCGCCCCTCCGCCCCCGTCGCCCCCGTCGCCCCTCCGCCCCCTCCGCCCCGTCGCCCCTCCGCCCCCTCCGCCCCCGTCGCCCCCTCCGCCCCCTCCGCCCCGTCGCCCCTCCGCCCCCGTCGCCCCTCCGCCCCCTCCGCTCCTCCGCCCCTCCGCCCCCTCCGCCCCCTCCGCCCCCTCCGCCCCCTCCGCCCCCGTCGCCCCGTCCCCCTCCGCCCCCTCCGCCCCCTCCGCCCCCTCCGCCCCCGTCGCCCCGTCCCCCTCCGCCCCTCCGCCCCCGTCGCCCCGTCCCCCTCCGCCCCTCCGCCCCCTCCGCCCCCGTCGCCCCCGTCGCCCCCGTCGCCCCGTCGCCCCTCCGCCCCGTCGCCCCTCCGCCCCCTCCGCCCCCGTCGCCCCCGTCGCCCCCGTCGCCCCGTCGCCCCTCCGCCCCGTCGCCCCTCCGCCCCTCCGCCCCCTCCGCCCCCTCCGCCCCCGTCGCCCCCGTCGCCCCTCCGCCCCGTCGCCCCCGTCGCCCCCGTCGCCCCTCCGCCCCCGTCGCCCCCGTCGCCCCCGTCGCCCCTCCGCCCCTCCGCCCCCGTCGCCCCGTCGCCCCGTCCCCCTCCGCCCCCTCCGCCCCTCCGCCCCCGTCGCCCCGTCGCCCCTCCGCCCCCTCCGCCCCGTCGCCCCGTCCCCCTCCGCCCCCTCCGCCCCTCCGCCCCCGTCGCCCCCGTCGCCCCTCCGCCCCTCCGCCCCCTCCGCCCCCTCCGCCCCCGTCGCCCCCGTCGCCCCTCCGCCCCGTCGCCCCCGTCGCCCCCGTCGCCCCTCCGCCCCCGTCGCCCCCGTCGCCCCCGTCCCCCTCCGCCCCCTCCGCCCCTCCGCCCCCGTCGCCCCGTCGCCCCTCCGCCCCGTCGCCCCTCCGCCCCTCCGCCCCCTCCGCCCCCGCCGCCCCCGTCGCCCCCGTCGCCCCTCCGCCCCGTCGCCCCTCCGCCCCCTCCGCCCCCGTCGCCCCCGTCGCCCCCGTCGCCCCGTCGCCCCTCCGCCCCGTCGCCCCTCCGCCCCCTCCGCCCCCTCCGCCCCCGTCGCCCCCGTCGCCCCCGTCGCCCCTCCGCCCCGTCGCCCCCGTCGCCCCCGTCGCCCCTCCGCCCCCGTCGCCCCCGTCGCCCCTCCGCCCCTCCGCCCCCTCCGCCCCCGTCGCCCCGTCGCCCCGTCCCCCTCCGCCCCCTCCGCCCCCTCCGCCCCCTCCGCCCCCGTCGCCCCGTCGCCCCTCCGCCCCCTCCGCCCCCTCCGCCCCCGTCGCCCCGTCGCCCCGTCCCCCTCCGCCCCCTCCGCCCCTCCGCCCCCTCCGCCCCTCCACCCCCGTCGCCCCGTCGCCCCGTCGCCCCTCCGCCCCCTCCGCCCCGTCGCCCCGTCGCCCCTCCGCCCCCTCCGCCCCCGTCGCCCCTTCCGCCCCCGTCGCCCCTCCGCCCCCTCCGCCCCTCCGCCCCCTCCGCCCCGTCGCCCCGTCGCCGGAAGTTGCGCAGAGCAGACTCGGCACGGCAAAGGCCCGCTTCTCACTCACGAGGCACCTGGTCACGTGCTGATCGCGCTGGGCTCCGCTCGGAGGCCCCTCGGGAGGGCTGCAGGGCTCCACCAGCCGGAGCGTCAGCCACTGAGAGCATCAGGTCCTCGGGTCAGTGGGAGAGGGAGGAATGAGCGGGGAGGCTCGCAGGCTTCCAACCGCTTGGCCTGGAGCCGAAAGGAGCTACTCCCCGATGGTGCCGGAACCCATCCTCACGGGCCCTCTCCTCGGATCTGAGTTCTCGTCCTGCTTTGTGATGGCCGTCACCGTTTTCTTTGAATCTTACTTACGTGTGAGTTCGGTGGTATCTATTCTGGTTTATAAGGACTCGGATTTAAAGAATCCACAACAGTTCGCCATTGTATTTACACTCTTGGGAAACTGAGGTCAAACTTCCCCTCCACCATCTGGAAGGTGTTGGTAAGTCAAGTTTCTGGATAGAGGTTCAATTAACAGAAAATTTACAGAGTGTGATTTCTGAAGATTATAGCCTTAGGCTCAAAGTCATAATATCTCAGGGATGCACTTTTGCTTCAAATCAGTCATTCACAACCTCTCTCTCTTTCACACACACACACGTACACAGATGCACACACATATACACACATGCACACATACACACCAGGGACCAGTGAATCACACACACAAGGATCATTTGTTCATCTGCCCAACGTCTGTCTTCCCCATGTGACTGTGCTCCAGAAAGGCAGAAGCTTTTGACACTTTGGATTTTTCCTGCCACATGCCCTACACCTAACACAACAACACCTGAAAAGTGTTTGTTGAATAAGTGAATAAATGCAAGCAAATAAATGAATTAATGGGTCCTCGTTTCTAACCCAATGTTCAAAGTGGATTTAGGAGCAGCACCAGCTCTTAACTGCGGTCTCATTGAGCCCACCTCAAGTCCTCTATGGACTTGAAATAGAGGCCACTTGTACAGGTCAGACAACCCTCGGGGACATGAGGTCTTTGCTCCTTGAAGCTCCACCTGAGGGAATGAGAGCACCTTTTATAAGACAGTCTGCAGGGTCTTTGAACGTCTCGGGGTATCTTGAATCATGGTGACAGCGTGCATGTCCACAAGGTCACTCACATGGTACAAACTTGTAACGTGTAAAATATCCTGGTTGGTCATAAGCAGTGAAGGTGGCCACACAGCAGGTTTTAATGCAGGGAAGGCATCAAGCTGAAACATGTTCACAGAGCCTCACAAGAGATCCACGGGGAAAGCAACAACAACAGGAAAAGAAAAACAAGCAAAACTCGAACAGATTTTTGCCAAAAATTATATTTTTAAAACACCTATTTGAAAAAAAAAAAACAAACAAAAAAAACACCTATTTGGAGAAAGAACAGCACTATTGGAATTAGCCTCTGGCTGATTAGCCTCTTTCGTGCTACGACTTACTCCAAACCCCATGGAGGCAGAGGCTAAAATAAAAGCCAGTTATGATTGTAAAGAAGAAATAAAATGATATATTAGGCAGAATTCTTGGAACTTGAAATGGGCAGATTCTTTCATCCACTTCTCCCTTCAAGCCTCCATTGATCACGTGTTTAAAATGAAGTCCTACTTCATCTCCCTCCCTTGTCCTTTTCCCTTAAAATTATGGTGGCTTAAAACTTCCACCTTATAAGATATCTTTGGTTTCATCTCTTAGAAGGTCCCCTCACACATGTTTAAATACAGATCACGTGCAGAGCCTTTGGCTATAGTTGCAGATTAACTAAAAGCTATTCTGCAAAACTCCTGAATTCTGGCAAAGTTTGACACACAGCTTTTTTCATGTTCGGTGGCCATGTAGCCAAACATCCACTGGACAGTCATTCCATAATGTGATATGGTCCATTTACCTAAACGCTGGACCACTGCAGTGTTACTGATTTAATTAATGATTGATTAGGAGTCAGGCTCTGTGATGAGTGTTACTCTGGAGATTGGAAGGAAGTGGCATGGGCAAAGAATATATTCAGAAATTAGAATTTAAAGTCAGTGGAGAATTAAGTGGAATAAATTATTATGTTCACAAATTTAGACTTTAACGTATGGATTAATATTCAATCATTATTAATTTCTAACAAAATAGAATCTTTTCATATTCTGTTTCTACCCTTGAGCTTGTAATAATGATCCACATGTCACATCTTCTTTTTTTTTAATTTATTTATTTAGATTTATTTTATTTAATTTATTTTTTTGGCTATGTTGGGTCTTCGTTTCTGTGCGAGGGCTTTCTCCAGTTGCGGCGAGCGGGGGCCACTCTTCATCGCGGTGCGTGGGCCTCTCACCGTCGCGGCCTCTCCCGTTGCAGAGCACTGGCTCCAGACGCGCAGGCTCAGTAGTTGTGGCTCACGGGCCTAGTTGCTCCGCGGCATGCGGGATCCTCCCAGACCAGGGCTCGAACCCGTGTCCCCTGCATTGGCAGGCAGATTCCCAACCACTGCGCCACCAGGGAAGCCCTCACATCTTCTTTATCCATTCCTCTGTTGAAGGACACTTGGGTTGTTTCCATGTCTTGACTACTGCGAATATTGATGCTGTGGTGAACACGGGAGTGCAGGTATATCTTCAAGATTCTGATCTCATTTCCTTTGTATCTGTACCCAGAACTGGCGTTGTGGATTAGATGATAGTTCTATTTTTAATTTTTCAAGGACCCTCCATACTGTTTTCCACAGTGGCTGCTCCAGTTTCCATCCCCACCAACAGTGCACAAGGGCTCCACTTTCTCCACGTCTTCATCAACTCTTGCTGTCTCTTGTTTTTGATAATAGCCATCCTAACAGGTGCGAGGTGAGATCTCATTGTGGTTTTGATTTGCATTTCCCTGATGATTAGTGATGTTGAGCACTTTTTCATACACCTTCTGGCCATTTGGATGTCTTCTTTGGAAAAATGTCTATGCAGGTCCTTTGCCCATGTTTTAATTGGGTTATTTGGTTTTTTTGCTATTGAGTTGTAGGAGTTTCTTATGTATTCTGCATGTTAACACCTTATCAGATATTTGGTTTGCAAATATTTTATCCCATTCCATACATTGCCTTTTCGTTTAGTTTCTGTTGCTGTGAAGAGCTTTTTAGTTTAATGTAGTCCTACTTGTTTATTTTTGCTTTGTTGCCTGTGCTTTTGGTGCCATATGCAAAGAGTCATTTTCAAGACCCATAACAAGAAATATTGTCCCTATGTTTTCTTCTAGAAGTTTTATAGTTTCAGGTCTTAAGTTTAAGTCTTTAATACATTTTGAGTTGATTTTGTGTATGATGTGGGATCCAATTTCATTCTTTTCATGTGGATACCCAGCTTTCCCAGCACCATTTATTGAAGAGACTATTCTTTCCCCACTGTGTATTCTTGGTGGTCAATTCCACTCCTTTTGTAGTTCTTTGAGGGGTCATTAGTGAGTATTAAGTTGACTGTCTTAAAATGTGTTTATCTTACCATCACCTTTGAATGATAACTTAGTTGGGTATAGACTCGTAGGACAGCATTTTTTTTCCTTTGTAATTTACAGGATATCGTTACATTGCCTTCTGGTCTTTACTGCTAATGAGAATTCTACTGTTAGCTTAACTATCATTTCAAAGAGAAGCATAACTAACCTGTCTTTTCTGTCTGGTTCCAGTTACAATTTTCACTTTGTCTTGGATATTCTGAAATGTTCCTAGGATAGTGTTAGGTATGGATTTGCCTTTATATAATCCCGCGCAGGACGTTGCGTGATCCCTCAGTCATGTCCTTCCTCCTTCTGGGCGCTGAGCAGCATTGTCTGTCCCCAGCCCTACTCCTCCTTCAGTTCCTATTCGATGCGTATGCAGGACCGGTTATGGCTATTCGATGCATATGCAGGACCGGTTTCGGCTATTCGACGCGTATACAGGACCTGTTGTTATGGCTATTCAATGCGTATACAGGACCTGTTACGGCATCCTCACTAGCCCTTAACTTCTCCTTCCTGTTCCCCCCTCTGTCTCTCTGTTTCACATGAAAAGATCTCCGAATTATGGAATTCTCTTTTTGGTTGTGTCTAGAATAAAGTTTATATTTTCATTCAACTTTTATATAAGTGAGTATAGGTATATTTTCTTTCTAAAATATCTTTCTTGTTCTTTCTCTTTATAGACACTTATTTTATGACACGGGAGTTCTATCCCTTTAAATGTTTTTGAATTCTTCTCATCCTTATTTTTAATTCTCTTTCAGGTTATTGTTCCATTTCTAGAATGTGTGGGAAAATTCACTGTATTATTTCATTGGATGTCTCTCTTTATTGATGGCTCATTTTCTTCAGTTTTTTTTGTTTTGTTTTGTATTTTTTGGTATTTATTCTGTCCCTTGTATTTTTTAAACAATGCTGCTTTATTTAATTTATTTTTCTTGTTAGAGGATCCTTTAGCAATTATAAAATGCATACATCACCATATTATATAAATGTAATGACACTTTACAGATAGAAACCTTACCTTAGCTCCTTCTCATCTTTTGTACTGTCATTGTCCTAGATTTTCTTTCTACCTATGTTGTAATTCCCAGGGGTATTGTTATAATTTTTACTTTAAACATCCACTGCCTTTTATAAACAACAGGAAAAAGGGAAACAGCAACTCCTCCACACGCATAGATATTATTTTTGGCACTCTTTAATCTTTAATTAGATCTGATTTCGATCATTTTCCTCCGGCCTGAAAAACTTCCTGAAGCATTTATTATGGGTTGGATCTGATAGGAACATTCTCTCATCTTTTGTTATCTTAAAATGTATTTTTTCACCTTCCTTTGAATGGTGAAGAATTCTAGTGTGTGTTTTTCTTTTTGACGCCTTTGCTTTCAATGATTTAGACTCTTTCCTTGACGGCCTCTGGCCTCTGAGTTCAGGTGAGAAGAGCTGTGGGAAGGTGGCTCTGGGCTCCTCGGGGAGGGGGGGAGAACTGTCTTTGTCCTGAACTGGACCAGGAGGTTCCAGGCCCCGTGGTACTTATAGGAATAGCCCCTCTAGAAGTAAACGGCGTCACCCTGAGGGTTTACAACCCCTGAGGCCCTACAGCTCCAAGTCTCTAAGTGGAAAGTGGTGGACCCTTAGGCACACTGGGCCATACAAGGAACATCTTCAGATGGCCACGCGGGTCTCAGGGTCCCCGATGGCTGTTTCCCAGTCTCCCTTGTGCTCAGTGCTGAAGGCTGTGCGCAGAGACATCCCGTCACACACAACCTCACCCCACACCTCCCGCTTTCCTTGGCCAGCTGTGCTGCCCAGGGCTTGCTGGGCTGCCTCGCAGTCCTAGGAGGTGATTTTGAATTTTTACCTTTTTCCTTAAGGTCTAGACGCAAGGCTGACCATCAGTGCTGGCAGCCGTGTCTCCTTCCTGGGGCAGCTCGGTTCCATTTGGGTCCTGGAGGAAGGACTCAGATGGGTCTCCCGTGACAGAAAGTCAGAGAAAAGAAGGAGACGCTCTTCCCCACTCCTTTCCTCTGATTCCACCCAAAGGCTCCCGGGGTACCTGAGCTGCATCGGAGCTCCTTAGAGATTAAAACACACGCTCAACAGTTGATAATTACAATTTTTTAAATGATAATTATAATAATAGCGACATCAAATTGAAAAACACATTAATTTATTTACTCCTCAACCTCCTCGCTCATGAAGCAGGTGTAACAGGGCAAGTTTCTGATCCCAGATATTCTTATTCAAATAACCATATTGTTTCCACTGTGATACCCTTTGAGTGAGGGTGTGATTAATTTAGATTAATTATGAACAAGGTAGTCTCTCTTTATCTTTCTGACCTCACTTGTTTTCTTCATTCATGACCCTCCGAAATTTGCGGGGGTCACAAAAAGTAAGGAAGGGGAGACTGTGGTCCTTTTATCCACATGAAATTCTGCTGACGTTGCGTTTTGTTTTTTAAAGACACAATCCCTCACCCCACTCCTTATCTTCTTGCTTTCTAGAGCAATCCCCAAACACGTAATTCTCCTGTAACAGCCAAACTGAACTGAGGATACGAGCTGAACTGGGACGCACAACCTCAATCTATAAACCAATTCCCAGCCGTGAGGGTTTCTGGGGAGTGCACCTGCGCTCTCCTCAGAAAGTTCCTTTTGTGCCAGAAACATGGGATCAAGTTTTCCTTGAAGACACAGCTGCCGACGGATGAGGAGTCTAATTTCAAGCTAGGTTTTACGATGTTACTATCACAGCTGACCAGGGTGCAGGGTGGGGCCTGGAGTCACAGGTGACACTCAGAAGGAAGGCGGGGAGCCAGCGGACATTGTGGTGTTTCTAAAGGATGTCCCCTCTGGCCCCACTGTCACTTTTGGGGATCCGAGGTCAGAGCCAGAAGGCAGAGCAGAGGGAAGGCCCTGGAAGGCAGAGAAGAGCCAGTGCCAGGCAGCGGGAGCTGGTCCTGCAGGACCCCGAGTAGCGGCCTCTGAGGGACGGTGCGCAGGGGCCGGGCAGCTGCGGCTCCGCAGACACCAGGTGTGAGCGGACAAGCCACCAGCTCAGCACAGGTGAGGGCGGCAAGCAGGACGCACCTGCCAGGTAAACGGGGACACCTGCTGGAAACCACGTGTGCATCTGGCTGCTGTCTGTGCTGCTGTTTCCACACTGTGCCATTGCCCAGCTGGGTTTTTATACGTCATAACTTCTTCTCAAAGCCCGACGGCTGCTGGTAAGTATAATTATTGAGTCACGCAGTGTTTAATTTAATTTGATAAAGAAAGAAGACAAAGGGCTGCTTCAACCAGAAATGGGTTTTGCTTTGTTCTTATGAAACAGCACTTTCCCACATTTGTGCTTATTTACACTCGCTCCTTATTCATTAACCAAACTTTTATCGAGCACCAGGTGTCTTCAGGTTTGGGTCCTGGAGTCACACCGTCACCATGGGAAGGGTGGTGTGTTCCTTGCTCTTATGTCCTGCTTAAGGAGAAGAAAGGGCGTAGAAGTTAAGGAGCTGCCCGTGGCCACTCCTCGTAAGTGGAAGGTGGGGCTTAAAAACAGGGTCTGTCAGCCCCACAAACTCATTACTGTAACCCAGATTGTTATTAAAAACCTTGAAGTTACTTAGAGAAAAATGATAAGGAATTCCCCTGGTGTCTAGTAAGAAGACAATGCATTTACTATGACCACCTGCGTCTGAATCGTCCACGGTCTACACAGAGAGCGGCTGTGGGGTGTGGATGGCCCACAGGGTTATGAGGAAGACGTGAGGGTCTGGAGAGCAGGGAAGCAGGAACAGCAGCAGACCATTTCTGTCGTCTACACAATGCCAACCCTGGTGCCAGGCACACGCCATTCTGCTTTCAAAATGTGCAAGAAAAGTAACTCAGACTCTTTCTGATTCTAATTAGCACTTCCCAAGCATCCAACTCTCTCTCTGTCCCTGAGAGGCATGGAGACATGGGGCCAAGTTAAAGAGATCAATGAAAAATCAAAACCCAGTCTCAGATGAAATCTCTACTAATTATTCCAAGTGACACACAGATCATTGCGTTTCCATGTAACCGAACGATGGGAAGTGATTTCAGATGCTTGTAGCTGAGTCTTTATTTCCTTATCGACGGTGTTTCAGGATGACCAAGGGAACCAAGCTCGGCAAGAAGCAAGAGGATCTTTGTTCTGTTCTCGCTGATGCGGCCGCCAGCTGGGGCGAGGGGGTGAAGGACACTCGCGTGTTCTAAGGGTCCCTGTTATTAGCGCATCCCAGGATGGCGTCAGCAGTGCTCTGTGAAGGGTGAGCTGGACCCTGGGTCCTTCACAGAGGAAGGACCTGCTGGGGGTTGTCCTCTTTGTGAAGCCAAGGAGAGTCCCGGATGCGTACGGATTTACCGCTGGGCTCAGGGACTCACAGTGTTGTCAGGGGTTTAATTCGTGTTCTCCAACAAGGGTCATGCAAGTTAAAGTACAGTGTGTCCCCTGGAAAGGGCAGAGTCCATGGGAATCAGCAAAGACCTCCAGGGGGGAGGATGCAAAGTGGGTGGGAAAGCAGTACCAGTGCCGACCCAGATCTGGATCCACCTGAGAGGGAGGTGGGGGTGGAGATAGAGATGGAGGTGGAGGTGGGGATGGGGATGGAGGTGGAGGTGGGGATAGAGATGGAGGTGGGGATGGGGATGGAGGTGGAGGTGGGGATGGGGATGGAGGTGGAGGTGTGGATAGAGATGGAGGTGGAGGTGGGGATGGGGATGGAGGTGGAGGTGGGGATGGGGATGGAGGTGGAGGTGGAGGTGGGGATAGAGATGGAGGTGGAGGTGGGGATAGAGATGGAGGTGGAGGTGGGGATAGAGATGGAGGTGGAGGTGGGGATGGGGATGGAGGTGGAGGTGGGGATGGGGATGGAGGTGGAGGTGGGGATGGGGATGGAGGTGGAGGTGGGGATGGGGATGGAGGTGGAGGTGGGGATGGGGATGGAGGTGGAGGTGGGGATGGGGATGGAGGTGGAGGTGGGGATGGAGATGGAGGTGGAGGTGGGGATGGAGATGGAGGTGGAGGTGGGGATAGAGATGGAGGTGGAGGTGGGGATAGAGATGGAGGTGGAGGTGGGGATAGAGATGGAGGTGGAGGTGGGGATGGGGATGGAGGTGGAGGTGGGGATGGGGATGGAGGTGGAGAGGGAGGGGGAGGGGAAGGGGGCATCCCACTCTGCAGGCACACACCCCACGTTCCCAAGGAGAGCGTCTACTTCCCGGGCCTTTTCTCACTTGTAAAATGGAGTTAATGGTGGCCCCTGCGTAAGAGAGATGGTTTGCTAAAAGTGTTTAGCACAACGTAGCGTGTATGGAAAGTACCAGGGGCTGTCAGCTCAGGGGGTAAAGGCGCACATGCAGTTGGTCGAGGGCTGGTCAATGGAGGGTCTGATGCAGCCTCGAGAGTACGTACGCCGCTCCATGGGCAGCCGTGACCGGGTAAGAAAAATCACAACCGAAGGGACTGTGTGATCAGAGCTTTTCCTGGGAGCTGGCTCGGCATCACGCGAGGCTCAGCAGGGTCTGTATACAGCAGGCCAGTGGGAAGGGCAGGTCGCACAGGGGCACAGGGATGGGCTGAGGTCCAGGAGCCGAGGGTTTTCCCCTGGGGACTGAAGGCAGGTGATGGAGGGAGACTGTTAACCCTCAGATCAGCTCGTGCTCAGAGAGGAAGTGAGGCTCCTCCTTCCAGCCGAATGCGCACCTGGCGATTCAGTGACCAGGTGGGGCGTCTGTCCCTCACCTGTCACCTCTGCCCAGGCAGCCAAGCCCAACTTCTCAGCTGTGGGGCAGGGATGGGCTGGCAGCCTCCAGGTGGCATCTTGACTCAGCCGGGCTGTCAGGACCCCTGACGGGGGAGACTCTCACTGAAGCAGTCTCACCTCCTTAAGTTAAATCATCCTGGCTTTTGCTTCAGAAATCCTGCTGCAGAGTCTCCTGCATGGTAGAAATTTGCTCTAACGCCTTCAGTAAATATCCATCATTTGTGGAAGCAATTAAATTTTAAGGCAGTGAAATACTTCGGACCCAAATATTTGAAATCGAGGCAAAGGGTGCTTCCTGATGGGGTGTGAGGGACAGTTCCCTCCCCCTCCGTCCCCAGCACCACGTATAACTGCCTGCCGGGTGGCTTCTGGGTCCCCAAGCTTGGCTGCTTCTGCCGGGAGGGGATTTACCTCTTTCCTGTGAGCATTCTTGTGAAATAGCGGTTCATCTCCTTAGACCAGGGGCTCCTTCGAAATAACAAATGTTTCAGCTCATTAGGTGAATTTCTCCTTCACTGGGTTTCATTTCATGAACATGTCTGGGAAGCCGTGCACTTTAACGAAAGGTTTTTCAGGGATGCTTGGAGACTGACATTTTAAGGAGAAATAGGAAAGATTTGGCAGCTCGCAGCTTGTTTACATCATTTTTTTCTATTGATTGTTGGGACTTCACATGAGAAGAAGATCAGTTCAAAAGACTAATGAACTTGACATTGATCTTGGACGCAGGATGTGTTCTGAGCACTTCCCAGAGGAAGCGGGGACCTCGCAGACCTGCCTCTCAGGCCCCCTGAACTGGGTGGAGGGTGTGATGGGTAGAATCTTCCCAGACTGGGGAAGACATGTAACAGTGGATTCCATAATGCCCCGGAGGGAAGGGGAAGAGGCACGGGGCGTCTGCAGTCACAGGGAACATGGAGATTCTGGCAAGTGGCCAATGAGAAAATCAAGTACAGGACGATGGGGCCCGGAGTCAGCAGCAGAAACATCTAAGCCGGTCTTAGCAGCCTTTGCAGAATTAAGGTATACCTGTGGCATTTTGTTCAATTTGGGGCAGCGTGTTTTAAAAGGGAAGTGTAAAACTGGAATATGTACTGAATAAAACAACAAGGTGGTGAGAGTTCTCAGAATCTTGTCCTCTGAGGACTATTGATGGAACTAGATTGTTTGGCTTTGAAATTAACAAAAAAGCCTTGAGGGGCAAAGTGAGGGTCACCCTTGGAACAAGAGAACTGTTTACAAATATATAAAGCTGTCTGGTAGGGGGGTGGCTCAGCTCTTTGAAGTAACAGGACTGCAAGGTGAAAGATGAGAAGTGACCACTGTCAGCTCAGAGCTGCTCAACGGGGCGGCAGCCGCCGCGGGGTGGGCTCCGTTGGATGCCGCCGGGCGGTCACACCCGCACACGTTCTCCAGCCGCATAAACCGCAGATATTTGCATTCTGACCACCTAACAGCTCCATTACATAAGAAAAGGTGCTCCCTAAAAATATGGAAGTAGAAAAGTAATGTCAAAAAAGTAAATACACTCATATATTTATATTTTACATAAGCTACCAGAGCACAGTGCATGGGAAAATGCTTCTCTAAAGACACGTATTCATTGGAATCAGCTGCGTGGGGAGTTTAGAGACATAGACTTCAGGCTGAAAATTCAATCTGGAGTCAATCTCCCCTGTACGTGCCACTCACTCTTCGCTTCGGGTTCTGTTGCAACTTTCCTGTCTGTTAACATAGATAATTGCATATGCAAACACCTCATTCAACGACCTGAAAGAATCACCAGAGGGTGCTTTAAATTCTGTGGTTTCTCACTGTTGATGGGTACAGGGACCATCACAGTGGAGAAGCACAGCCCCTTCCCTCCCTCATTCGGGCTCACAGCCGCGGCTGCACTTTTTTGCCCCCCCTCCCAGCCCCCCGCCTCGCTGTGCGCACAGCCCTTGCTCCCAGGCTCTCAGCACACATCTGCTGTGTGTGGAGCTATCCCACGGTTAACAGGCTTTTGCTACATCTGGGTGACCTGCATAAGTGGCGGCCGAGTGTATTTTCATTCCTTTAGAAATGGAAACAGGGGCTGGCTCGAGATCATGTTCTCTGAGACTGAAGACAACTGGATAGATTTTGATACTTAGATGCTGTGAATAATTCTGTGGACAAAATCAGCATAATTGGAAGCAGACGTGGACCAAGCACCGTGGCATCATCTTACAGTCACCCCAAGATCTGTGCTTCTGCCAGACCACGTGATGGCCGTGAGCGGGTCCCATGTGCCCCGTTTTACCAGCTGTCCTAGAGCCCAGCCGCCTCCCCGCTGCTTGTCCTGACTCGCCTCACCCGCGCTTAATGCCGCCTTCAGGACAAACGCAAAGCCCTGCTCTGCAGACTCCTGTACACCTCAGGGCTCGGTCGGCTGGGGGCGGTGGGTCCCCAGCAGCCCAGCTGTGTCAGGGGACGAAACCGGACGGGCATCTGGGGACCGCGTTGCCCACGTGGAAGTCAGAGCTCGCGGCCTCCTATCGTCCAGATTCGGCCTGCTGTACACACACCAGAGCTGCTCCGAATCACATTGTTTCCCGGAAAACAACAAGATAACTGCTGTGTCTTAGCTGTACCCAGAACAGTCATCTGTTGTCTTCCAAGTCTGTCTTCCGCCACGGCAGTGTGGCCCTGAATTCATTTGGGAATGGTTACAGAAAGCAGTCTGCGCTGAGGCAGGGTCCCTGGAGTCTGGAGACGTGGCCCCAGGCCGCGCTCTGGCAGCGACTGTGCGGCGACAGCGGGCAGGGCCTCCTCGCCTGTACACAGGACGGGCGACGGGGCCCACGGAGCTGTTCTGAGCTTCGCGTGAAGCAGCGTGTGCTCGCGTGTTGTCAGGTGCTGCATCTTTGTCCTTCAAAGGCTTAATCAAAGGGGAAACCCAGTCTCCCAGGAAGAGCCTCTATTTCGCAGCCGGTCACTTAGACGGTGGACACGTCAGTGTCCGCCCACGGTGTTCAGCGGTGTCTCAGGTCACCAAGTGCGCCCCGTGGGTGCAGCAGAATGGTGGCCCGGGCCTGCGAGCCCTTCCATCCTTTGTTAAGTTTTAACAAAGCCGAGAGTGTTCTAGCCCCCGGTTGGCCAGGACTTGTACCGGCTCTTGTCCCAGACACTCATTTCCCCGTGTGTTTGCGACACCGGGATACTCACTGAACGTTCAGTTTTCTTGATTCTGACGGAAAATGGTGTTGGGAAGCGGGCGAAGGTGAGCACAGGGGATGCGTAGATCTTATCGGGAGCCTCTGCCGGCAGGTTCAGCCTGTGCGAGATTAAGTTAAAAAGCGTAGCCGTTTAGCCAAGACCAGTGTTTCGTGTTTGTTTGTGTTGCGTTGGCCATTTGGGTCGAGTTCAGCCTCAGGACAGTTAGGCCTCCCTCCCTCTGGGCCCCCAGAATTGGGCCAAGAACCTTCTAATTGACTGTTTAGTTACCGAGGTTTCCAAGTTACAGCAGTTTGGAGCCTCTTCATGATTTATTCTGCAAAGTAAAAATCTCCTGTTTCTCTGCAGGTCTGAGCCAGGGACCCTCTCTCTCCTCTAGAGATCGGACAACGCCATCTAGAAAGCAGCCCACGAGACACAGGGCTGGCCTGACGTGTGGGCGTGACTCGGCCGCTGTTGTTTTGGCAACAAATCCTACCTGGTTTGTTTTTGGGTTTGAGTCGTATATATAATATATATTATATACATTTTACTAAAGATTCTCTTGTTAAAATACAAATGCATTTTGGAAATGTTAGGTCACACCATCAGACCGCTTCTTGAAGGCCGACGGTGGGGAAGGCTGCAGGGCTGGAAGGGTCTGGAGTTGGTAGAGATCCTGGGCCCTGGTCTGTGTCAGTCCTGCACATACGGGACCCTCAGGGCCAGCCTTCCAGGGCCTCACGTTCCGTGGGGAGAAGTAGGAATGTCCATAGTTGGAGCTCGCGGTTCGTGTTGGCAAAGCACGGGGTGGCGGGGAGAGGTCTCACGGGCTGGACCCTGAAGGACCCCTGGGAACTTGCCGGGCACAGGGGGCACCACTGAGCCTCTCAGGACTAAGCCTGGCAGGACTCTGGGGCCTTTGAGGCGTTGCAAGTGGCTCTGGGCTCAGGAGCGAGTTGGGCAACAGGCGGTCACGACCTGGTGGGGACCCAGGTGGTCCTGACAGGAACGGGGGTCTCCTAATGGGGGCCTGGCCCACGTGCTGTCTCCAGAAAGACCCCCGAGGACAGAGAGGACAGTTGGTTTCGTTTGCTTGTTTTGCTTTACCTTTTTGTCGGGGTTCAGGGGGTGGCTGCACGGAAAGCCGAAAGGAATGAGGCTGATTAGGGGGTTTGGGCAGAAATAGAGCAAGAAGCAAGGAGCCCCGCTTCGCAGCCCCGCACGCCTGTCCGTGGGGGTCACTGTGGGGGGCGTGTCCGGGGCAGGGCTGCTGCCCTCGGCCGTGCCGACCAAGACGCACGAGGGCGCTTCTCCTGAAGCAGGAGGGACAGAGGGAGGGACCTCAGCCTGGGTCTGTTTTCAGTCGGGGAGTCAGGACAGCATGGCATCGGCGCCAACTCATACCTGAGCCGGACCCCCTTCCTCGTTAAACTCCCACCACGCGCTGGTGCCCCAGCTCCCGGCCTCACTGAAGGGCGGGGTGACCTGCATTGCAGGGGCTTTTGTAGGTGACCCACTGGGGTCTCCGGCCCTGGGAGCCTCCAAATGCCAGCCGGCGGCTCCTTGTGTTTCTGCCTTCATTTATCTGATTTGGCTGATGGCCTAAGTTAGAAAAAGACAGATGATTGGTTGAGAGCCTGAAAATGATCATTTACTTTCCCCCAAAGAAAACTGAGAAACATGAGTGAAGTGCTTTCATTTCCATGTGACTGTTTGACAAAGAGAAATTTGAAGTTTCTCTTTTAAAATTCTACATTCTCAAGTTAGCTGCGTCTATCTGACACTGAAAATTATACTTTCTGTTCTCTAAGTTTTTACCAGTCAATAAGTTAAAGGTTAAATAATATGACTTCGAGGTGTGAATGTGCTTGCAATTTACTACCAATGGCTCATTAATCACACGGCTGACCCAGAGCTTTCAGAAAGGTCCAGAGTGAACATACTTGGTGAGTCACAGGGAGTGCTGTTGGTACTTTTTCTTAAACTTTCTTTTAAATTCAAAATCAAATTTTTCTTGTAACAAATGGAGCTGAATTGATTCGGTGTCACCTGTCCTAAGAGGCCGGGGAGCTGTGAATGGGTTGTGAGTAAGGCTGGCTGTGGATCCAGGCAAAGCCGCGGAGCAGCGGCGGGCAGCTCCAGACTGCACCCCAAGACAGCCAGGTAAAGCAGGTCTGCAGGCTGTTCCACTGGCGGAGTGGACCACAGGAAGGAGACACAAGTCATGCTGTTCGTCAGTCAAAAAATCCAGGACTTGCTGTGCGCCCCTGTTGTGTGTGGGTGCTGGGCCTGCAGGGGAGAGTGAAGCGTGTTCTCATCCCCAAGTGTCCTGCCACTGGTACAGACGTGTCCAGGGCACCGTGAGTCACAGCGGGGCTGCACCTCTCTCAGCCCAGGAGAGAACGGCAAGGCTTCCAGGGCAGACACCTGAGCTCTGTCCATATGCGACCTGGGTTATCCAGTCACGGGAAGGGGCGCCCCAGGTGGAGTGGATGCATGAGTGTCAGCTGGGGGGACGCTTCCTCCAGGGAGCCAGAAGCACATGATTTTTATTAAAGTGTAATTTATATAAAATAAAATGCAGAGATCCTAACTGCACTGCCTGGTGAGTTTTGACAACTGTGTTCACCCCGGTATCAACCTCCAAAACAAGACAAAGAACTTTCACACCATCCCATGAATTTTCCTCCTGTCCCTGTTCCCCTATCTCAATAATTCTGGCCTCAGACTCAGTAGGGAAATGTCCCTTCCTTCTTTATATTCTGAAAATGTGCAAGGTTGTATCATTTCTAGCCTGAATGTGTGATATAATTCCCCAGTAAGGCTATATGCCCTTGATGTTTTCTTTCGGGGAAGATATTTGACTACGTATTTAATTACTCTAGTTTATATAAACTTTCAGATTATCCATCTCTTTTCATGTCAGTTTTGGGAAGCTGTATTTTTCAAGGAATTTTCTCATTTCATTGAATTTGAAAAATATATTTCTATAATGTAGTTCATAGTATTTCCATATTTTCCTTTTAATGTGTGTAGGATCTGTATAGTGTCCCATCTTTCATGCCTGATATAGGTAATTTGCGTTTTCTCCATTTTTTCTTGATTAGAGAATTATTCATTTTATTAAACTTTTTTAAAAATTAACTTTTGACATTGTTGATTTTCTCTATTTTCACTTCCGCTGATTTTTTGCTCTTATTTTTCACTATTTTTTTCTAATTATGTTGGTTTTAATTTGCTCTCCATTTAGTTTCTTAAAGTAGAAGCTTAGCTAACTAATTTTAAATTTTCTTATTATATATTTACCTCTAGGCACTTAGTTGAATCCCATACATTTTCATATATTGTGTTTTTATAATCATTATGTTCCAAATATTTCTAATTTTCTTAATGTTTCCTCTTTAATCATTGCTTATATGGAAGTATGTTTCAAATTTCCAAATATTTTTGAATATCTCACTGTTATTGATTTCTAATTTTTTTTTTAATTTTATTTATTTATTTATGGCTGTGTTGGGTCTTCGTTTCTGTGCGAGGGCTTTCTCTAGTTGTGGCAAGCGGGGGCCCCTCTTCATCGCGGTGCGCGGGCCTCTCATTATCGCGGCCTCTCTTGTTGCGGAGCACAGGGTCCAGACGCGCAGGCTCAGTAGTTGTGGCTCACGGGCCTAGTTGCTCCGTGGTATGTGGGATCCTCCCAGACCAGGGCTCGAACCCGTGTCCCCTGCATTGGCAGGCGGATTCTCAACCACTGCGCCACCAGGGAAGCCCCTGATTTCTAATTTAATTCCAGTTTAGAGTATATACTCTTTATGTTTTCAATCCTTTAAATTTATTGAAAATCTTTTTATGGCTCAGCATATGATGAATCTTGAAGAATGTTCATTACACTTGAAAATAATATGTGTTTTGCACTTATGTGTAGCACTCTATAAATGAAAATTAAATCGAATTTGTTAATAGTGTTATTCATGTTTTCTATATTTTTACTGAATTTTTATCTACTTATTCAATCAATCACTGAGAAAGAGGCATTAAAATCTCTGAATATAATTGGGTAATTACCAATATCATCTTTTCATCTTTTTAAAAAATAGACTTTAGTTTACAGAGCAGTTTCAGATTTACAGTAAAATTGCAAAGATAGTGCAGGGAGTTCCTAAGGATCCTGCATTCAGATTCTTCTTTATTAACATCTTACACTATTTATTACTATTAACATATTACATTATTATTAACAACATTACATTAGTGTGGCACGTTTGTTACAATGATGAACCCATATTGATACATTATTATTAAGTAAAGTCTATTGCTTATTCAGATTTCCTTAGTTTTTACCTATTGTCCCTTTTCTGTTCCAGGATCCCCGTCTGGGACACCATATGACATTCGGTTGTCACATCTCCTTAGGGTGTGGCGATTTATCTGACTTGCCTGGTGTTTGATGCTGTTGACAGTGTTGAGGACTCCTGGTCAGGCATTTTGTGGGACACCCACAATGGGCATTCTTATGATTTTTTTCATGGTAAGGATGAGTTAATGCATTACCAAGGTAAAGTGCTGTTTTCATCACCTTGCGTGGGGGGCGCATATTGTCAGCCTGACTCCTCACCGCTCACGTTGGCCTTGAGCGCCGGGCTCGGTGGTGAGTCAGGCTTCTCCTCCGTGTATGCCCCTCCTGAGGTCCATCCTGTGCTCGCTGCAAGGAAGTGACTCTGCAGCCCACACACAGGAGTGGGATCCACCCTCCCCTTCACTGAGATCAGGGCGTCTACATACATTATTTGGAATTTTTCTGCATGGAAGATTTGTCCTGTTTGCCACTATTTATTTATTCAATCATTTACATCAGTATGAACTCATGGGTATTTGTTTTAAACTTTGGTTATGATCCAACACTAATTCATTTATTTTTCGCTCAAATTGTTCCAGCTTTGGCCACTGGGAGCCCTTCAGTTGGGCCTGTTCCCTTCACCACCCTCTCAATAGACTGTTTGTTTGTTTGTTTTTGATCACTTCTTCCTCCCTGTACTGTAGGATGCTCCACGCTCATCTTGGGGAATTTTGTTCTAATCCTAGAATCAGCCATTTCTCCATGGATCCCTGCATCCTTTTATTGGAAAATGGTATGAGAAACCATGATCTAGGGCTAGATGTGCAAGGTGCCACTAGGGCGTTGTTTCCTTTAGGCCCTGTCAGCTGACAGAGCAGAGAAATGTATGTGTGTCTACTAACCCTGGTATAAACACTTTTCACTAAATATTTCTGTAGGTACTATCTGCATCTATATTACACTAAACATGAGTTCACGCCTATGTCTGCAACTCCAACCCACCTTACCCACACCCTCCTCCTCCTGCTTCCCTGCAAGTGTCCGCTGCAGCAGAGGGTGCTTGGCCGCCACTGCCCACTATCCACGAGCTTAGTTGTTCACTTCCAGGGCGTATGTGTCCTGGTACCAGCATTAGTGCTTATATCCCTGGGACACAACTTTATTAACCACAGCTCAGTGCTTACATGCAGCTCCTTTGCCTTTAGTCTTGCAGACCCCACACCCTTCCAAGTTACGAGGCCAGGACTTTGTCCACCCCCTCCAGTGAGGCTGTTCATTCCTTTGTCATAGAGTCAGAGTCTCTGGTCACAGTTTGCATTTCTCCTTGGGGATGCATTTCTTACTTTCTTATATTTTTGTTACTGTATATAAAAACTCATCACTGTACTCAAAGTTACATACTCTTTCTCCTGTTTTCCTTTCAAAGTTTTATAATACTGCATCTAACATTTATATCCATGATCCATTTTGAGTTAATTTTTGTAAAAGATGTAACGTCTATGTGTGGATTCAGTTTTTTCCCATATGGACATTCAATTGCTCCACATCTTCTGTTGAAAAGATTATCTTTTCCCCCTTGAATTGCTTTTGCTCCATTGTCAAAATAAATTCACTTGATTTATGTGGGTCTATTTTGAGGTTCTCTATTCTGTTCTATTGATATATATGTCTGTTCTTTTACCAATACCGTTCTCTGTGGATCACTGTGGTTTTATAGTATTTCTGAGGTTGGGCAGTGTCAGTCCTCCAACTTTGTTCCTTTCTTCAATATTGTGTTGGCTGTTCTGGGTCTTTTCCTCTCCATATAAAGTTTAGAATCATTGTGTCAATATCCACAAAATAGCTTGCTGGGATTTTGATGGGGTGGTGTTGAATCATATATACAGGCTCTTACCATTGAGTATGATGTTGGTTGTAGGTTTTTGTAGTTGTTCTCTACCAAGTCAAGGACATTTTTCTCTGTGCCTAGTTTGCTAAGTGTTTTTATCACAAATACTGATAAATATTGGATTTTTGTCAAATGCATTTGCTGCATCATTCAATATGATCACATGATTTTTTCCCTATAGCCTGTTGATGTGGTAGGTTATATTAACTGATTTTTGAATGTTAATTTTGTTAATTTTTGGATGAATCCCACTTGGTTGTGATCTTTGATTCTTTTTATACATTGTTGGATTCAATTTGCTAATATCCTGTTGAGGACTTTTTTTTTTTTTTTTTTAAAGGAACTCTTTATTTATTTATTTATTTATTTATTTGGCTGTGTTGGGTCTTCGTTTCTGTGCGAGGGCTTTCTCCAGTTGTGGCAAGCGGGGGCCACTCTTCATCGCGGTGCACGGGCCTCTCACTATCGCGGCCTCTCTTGCTGCGGAGCACAGGCTCCAGACACGCAGGCTCAGTAGTTGTGGCTCACGGGCCCAGTCGCTCCGTGGCATGTGGGATCCTCCCAGACCAGGGCTCGAACCCGTGTCCCCTGCATTGGCAGGCAGATTCCCAACCACTGCGCCATCAGGGAAGCCCCTGTTGAGCACTTTTGTATCTATGTTCATAAGAGATATGGGTTTCTGGTTTTCCTTTCATGCGATGTCTTTACCTGGTTTAGGTATTAGACTGATGTTGGCTCAGAGGATGAGTTAGAAAGCATTCCTCTGCTTCTATTTTCTGTTCAGGAGTCTAGGGAGTGGGGAGCCAGCTGAGCCTTGGCTTGACTGTAGCCCTTCCTGCTCCGTCCAGCTGAACTCTCCAGCTGGGGATGTTCCCAGGCGCTGCCACCTCCTGGCCAGTGGCCCGGCACCTGGAACTTGGCTAGTGCAACTGGGAACCTGGATTTAAATTTTAATTTAAATCTAAATAACCACACCTGCCTGTGGCCATGTATCAGACAGCAGCACACCCTGAGTTTAGTTCCAGTTTAACAGAAGACACGATGCCAGTTTGTTTATTGTAAGCTGGAAATGTTCATCTGAAGATGAATTGATTATACAGGAGGGGTCATCAATGTCTGGGGAGTTGCAGAAATAAAATAAGTAATGATGGGGAAATAGGTACAAGTGGATGAGACCTGGTGGGGAAACACATGACGAAGTGGAGGAAAACGTGCATTCCACTGGCTCTCAGACAGTGGAGCCGGAAGGCTCTGGCAAGGGCGAATGGACAGGGACCCTCCACTGCCCTGTGGTTAAGACCTTCTCCTCCTTGCCTTGCAGGGGATCAATATGTAACTTTAAGCTAATGATGAAATCCGGGTAGAGATGAAGCACGGGGCGATGGGAGGTGAGACCTGGGCAGGGCCAGCTCCAGCCTGAGGAGGTCCATGCCGAGCCCCTCCAGGCAGACTCTGCACCACGGGGTGACGCCAAGAGGGGGAAGGTGTGTGTCATCTGTAGGTGGCTGAGCTGGGCTTTCCTGCCCGGGAACTTCCTGGGTCCTGCAGACCTGCTGGATTTCTGGAGGTCTTGTGGTGGGCACCGTAAATAATAGCCGTTCGTGGGTCTCAGAGCTGCCAGCGTCAGGAGCCAGCCCTGAGACGCAGGCGCACAAATCGGCAAGCCGTACGCCCACTTGTTTTGCAAACAACAATATGTCCTGATAAGGAAATGATCTTAACCTCCATAGGAAGAGAAGAATCTAAGGTACTGTTATGTCCAGTGGTTTAAAACCTGACCCTGGGCATAGAAGATGTTGACGGGCACTTGTGGATGTTTAAGTTCTGAATACTTCATGCTCTTGAGACAGAGAAGCAGCAGGGCTGCCAGCAGGACCCACAAGACGCACTCATTACAAGCGGGTGAGAAGCCGTCACGCGCACGCGCACACACACACGTGCACACACGTGCATACACGCACAGTGGCTTTGAAATGCGTTCAGACACGCTGCTTCACCTGATCTTTACACAAGGGTACAAGTCAGGCTCGAATTTTTCAATATTTCCACTCTCACGCGAGAGAACTGCAGCTCAAGGAATCTGAGACATGTTCAAATCACATGACTAGTTAAATCGAGTCAAATCTGGAAGCCACACTTCTGAACGTGGCTCTGAGCTCCCTCCCCCGAGTGCGCGTTTACCCGTGGAGTTGGGGTCCCACCAGGCTTAGGGGCAGGCACTTTGCCTCATCCTTTCTGGCAGAAATCCAACGTTTGTTTCAGGTTTCTGGTTTCTTCCGACACCCTGGCTCTGGAGTACTTGCAGCATTTAATTTTAGAAGAGACAGTCCCTGTCACCAGGGCTCCTAGGAAACTGACCATTAAGGGAACAAAACAACTGGTCAATGAGAAACTTCTGCAACATTTTAAAGATAAAGCAATTATTTAAGAATGCTGCGCATTGCAGTAGTGATTTAATTCCTGTTACTGTGAGTCTCTTGCCAAATCCAAAGGTAATTTTTCTGTAAGTTCCTGACGTGCAGCTCACTGGGTACCAAGCACTGCACACACCGGGTCTGCAGTATCTGCCAATACTTACCGGTCTCCTCCAGGTTCTGTCTGTACCTCTCACATGCTGACAGACTTAAGAAAGCTGTAAATAGGCCTTCAGACCAGGGGATGAAAGTCCTCACGTCCGCAGAGAGAACGCGTGTGTCCCAGGTAGAGATGAGTTTCCACCACCCTGATCCTGCCTCCACACCCTCCCAGCGCCTGCCCTGCCCAGGACAATGTCTCTGCCTCCAGGAATTCTTATACTTCAATGACTACTCAACAGGCGTAAAAAGAAGACAAACTGAACACAGAAACAAATAGAACCTTTAACAGGTGAGTGAAGACACATAAAACCCTCACTTGCTGCCCCTCTCGACGCGGCCTGCTTTCCAGGGCAGAATCCCAAGGGCCCAGGTGTGCAGCAGGCGGTCCACGTCATGGATGCATTTTTCCATCCTTGTCACAAAAGGACCTCAGAAATGGTTTTCGTTTCCCTCAGAAGAGAAGACAATATATATTCACATTTTAGTCCCAGAACTGTGAGACCATCTCCCTCTCAGCCTCCTCCTGACACCCCGCCCGAGGGAAAGGTGCCCCCGGAGCTCATGTGAAGAAGAGGGTCCTAGCAGTGGTGCCCCCAGCCCCCCCTCAGGGCCAGGGTCCGTCCGGCCCAGATGGCATCTCCTGGGGCCGCCCACCCAGAGTGACCTGGGCCTCCCTCCTCAGCCGGGACGGCTCTGAAGGGCCCTTAGCTCTGGAGCTCCTTGTGGGGTCAGTGGGGCCTCGGTGGGACTGCCCTGTGCCCTCCACCTCTCCCTGGGCCCAGCCCTTCCTTTCTCCTCCCGCGGACGGGGTTCTTCCTGCCAAACACCCTGCACACCAGTCTCCAGCTCACAGGCGGCGTCTCCGGGAACCACCTGAGTCAGAAGCCCACGAGTCGCTCAGTACTGTCATTGATCGATGGGCCCTTCCCTCCCTGTTACCTCCTCTGAGCTTTAAACACACAGTTGAGCCTTCCCTGGGCCGCCCTGCTCGTCCCCGATGAATCGTCCGTACTAGTAGTTTAGAACGGTGATAAAGCCAGGCCTCAGATCATAGGAACCCTCCCACCAACACAGCTGATTCTCTTTCCCCGATGCTAGCGCACAGACCACAGAAGCCTAGAACAACAGACTTCCTTGTCTTCCTCCGCCCCTAAAAGTTGTACTGCCTGCTGTGGTATGGCCGTTTTCCATTAAGTTTTAGGTAAAGCCTCCATTCCAGCCGGTATTAATTGTCTGGACTCCACTGTGACACCAGTTGGATAAGCAGCCCAATTAAGTTTTTAATTATCCCGTGTGACACCCTCAGGTAGGACTCACTTGCTAATTAGATAAAGCAAGGGGATTTGCTCTGAGACCGGGCATGGCAGAAATACGGCACGATCCCGTCTCTGTAAAAGTTCAGAATCAATTAAAAAGCCCTTTAGAAGTAAAATTTCAACAATTGTCGAGGATAAAATGCTCTCGAGGCACCTGGCAAGGTGGCGGGTGACGGCTCGGCATCCTCTCCTGCCGTGAGAAGGTCCAGTGCCATGTCCCCTTCACAGGCGAGGCGGCTCACTCCGGGGGCTGAAGCGACACGGGGGTCCCCACCCCATGGCGAGTGCCGTTGAGGAAGGCGTTTCCGGTTACTTTCTGTTAATGAAAGCAGAGATTTTCCTTATTTAAAATGTGACAAGAAATGAGCCCCCGAACCAGGCGAGAGCCAAGCAGGAGCAAGGCAGGAAGGGTGCCCTTTACAGACAGGGCCACCTCCGCTCCCTGAGGCCCGTCCCTGCCGCTCACCAAGACCTCCGCGTTTTTGCGTTTTTTTCAATGACAGATCCTTAAATCCGAGGGGAAAGTGGTGGGTTACCAAACTCAGGCTCTGTGATTTTCGGGGGCGTGCCAGGATGGGGCCCGGGCACAGTGGCCAGGCCCGCAGACGGCCCAGGAAGGAGGAGGAAGCATCTGCAGCCTGAAGGGGGAGGTGCCGTGTCTGGACCACGTCTGAGGGCTCCACGTCCAGTGGCAGCTGCAGGCCGCACCGCTGGGTAGACGCACCTCGAGGAGCTGGACACAGTGCTTCTCAAATCCGGCCGAAGCTCTGGAGAGCCTGCGGGTGGAGAACGTGCCGGGGCAGGGCCCAGAGGAAGGAGCCCAGAGGTGGCAGCCGGCTTCTGAGGGCGACTTTTCACTTGAGGCCGACCATGAAAAACGGAAACCCATGTTAGGGATCCCGAAGTCTCAAAGGACAGAGGGACAATAATGGGGTTTTGGTTTCATCACGGAGCGGGGACACTGGGAAACAGTCGAGGCCTTGCTGTGGGATCCATGTCCAAACGCCTCATCCTAGAAATAAGGAAAAATAGGAAATAGAGAAAATCCCTAATTATTTATTCCATTTCCTGATTATATTAAAGTCGCCTGTCCCTTTAGACCAGACGATATCAGAGGCAAATTTAAACTATTATGAAGGCATAATTCAGCCAGAGCATCAAATTACTTCTAAGATGATTTATATAAAATGTCCAGTATACAAGGAGAATAGAAGTAAACAAGAAGTCAGACCCATAGGGAATTCAGGTTGGGATTATCAGACATAGACTTTATGACAACTATGATAACGGGTACAAGAATTACACTAAAGTGGAAAGTTTGGGCAGGAAACTGGAAACTATGAAATAAATGGTTACCGGGGCTGAGGGTGGGGGAAATGGGGAGAGGCTGGTCAGATGGTACAAACTTCTAGTGATTGAGGAAGCTCTGGGGCTCTGATGCACAGCCTGGGGACTACAGTTAACAGTACTGTATTGTATATTTGAAATGTGCTGAGAGAATAAATCTCAAGTGCTCTCACCACACCAACAAGTAAAAAAAATTGTCCCTACATGAGGCGACAGGTGTGTTAAATAGCTTGATTGCCGTGATCACTTCACGACATACACAGAAATCACAACATCACACTGCACACCTTAAACGTATACCATTCTTGTCAATCATACCTCAGTGAAGCTGGAAAAAAGAAAACAACAAAAACGTAATGGACAAACCCTCAGTTGTACTGTTTGGTTTAAAAATACATCTTCAGTAACTAATAGAAAAGTCAGACAAGGAATTAGCAAGGATATGAAAGAGTTGATGTTCTAAGACAAATCGTGTAAATCACCACATTAACAGGACAAAGAAAAATTACACCAATAAAGGCAGAAAAAAGTATTTGATAAAATACCACACACATATATATGCACACAGACACACACCATACACATACACACCATACACACACACACACACCATGAACACACCATACATACACACACACCATACACACACACACACCATACACACACCACACACACACCATACACACACCATACACACACACAATCGACAACATCAACAGAAAGGATTTGGCAAACTAGGAACAAAAGGAACTTCCTCGGCCCCCAGAAGGATGTGTGAAAAACCTACAGCAAAGTCACAGTTGGTTGTAGAAGATGACCTGCCCTCTCTCTCGAGGTCAGGAAAGAGACTAGAAATCCACCGTCACTACTGATGTTTAACTAGCAGGGGAATAAAACAAGAATAAGAAATAATACATGAAAATTGGAAAGGAAAAAGTACATCTACCCTTGTATGTAGTTAAACTGATTATGCATGCAAAAAATCCAATAAAGTAAACAGATAAACTTAAAAATTGATAACTGAATTTAGCAAGACATTGGATAAGAATCAACATACAAAAAAATTATATTTCTACATACCAACAATAAACAATTAGAAAACACAATTTAAAAGATACCTTTATAAGGACAGAAAATGTCAAATGTCAGCAACATATCTAACGAAAGATACATGAGACCTTTAAGCAAAAATCCAGAAAACATTACAGAACAAATTAAAGAAGACCTAATTGAATTGAAAGACTCAGTCATTCTAAATATGTCAATTTTCTCCAGTGTTTTATGGGTTTAATATAAAATCCTAGCATAATTTATAAGGTTAAGAAAATCTTGTGGAGGAATAATTGTAGACTTATAAAGCTACAGTAAATAACAACAGTGAGGAATTGTCACAGCATGGACCATAGACACAGGAACAGCACAGACAGTTCAGAGAGACCCACAGTAGATGGACATTCAATTGAGGGCAGTGGGCACTGCAGAGAAATAGTAAAGCACAACCTTCCCAATAAATGAGCATTAAGTCATGTGGATATCCATATGGAAAAAATATAATGTGATTCCCAGCTCACACCATCAATCAAATCCCTTCCAGGGGAATAGTAGTTATAAATGTGAAGGCAAAATAATGAAACTCATAGAAGCTAACAGTCAAATATCTGGGTGACCTTGAGATAGGAAACCTCTGTTAACCAGACAAAAAGAGAAGTAGCCATCAAGGAAAGTAGTGATAAAGGGGCTATATTAAAATTATGAGGGGCTTCCCTGGCGGTGCAGTCATTAAGAATCTGCCTGCCAATGCAGGGGACACGGGTTCAAGCCCTGGTCCAGGAAGATACCACATGCCACGGAGCAACTAAGCCCGTGCACCACAACTACTGAGCCTGCGCTCTAGAGCCCGCGAGCCACAACTACTGAGCCCGTGAGCCACAACTACTGAGCCCATGTGCCACAACTACTGAGCCCGCGTGCCTAGAGCCTGTGCTCCACAACAAGAGAAGCCACCGCTCACTGTGACTAGAGAAAAGCCCGCGTGCAGCAACGAAGACCCAATGCAGCCAAAAATAAATAAATTTATAATAAATAAATAAAATTATGAACATCTGTCCATCAAAATATTGTAACAAAAAGAAAAAAAAAGGCAAGACAGACTGGGAACGGATATTTGCAAAAGGTTCTGTCTGTTATCAGGAGAGAACTCCTGGCTAACAATAAGATGGGCTCTCCATAGACCAAGTGCGTGATGACACTGGCTGGGCCCCGCCGAAGTGGATGGTCACGGTGAGCAAAGGGTAGAAAGCAGATTCACCAAGGATCCTCCAACTCAAACCGCAGCGAGAGGCCGCGCTCCACCATCTGGAACAGTTGAGTCAAAGTGACCGACATCACGAGTGTGTGATTCATCTTTACAAGGTTCAGAAACACACAGAACTGACACCACGATGCTGATGGCAGGAGCTGAGACAAGTTAGCGTTTGGGAGGTAGGGAGGCGTCACAACAGGAGCGATCGGGGTCTGGTAATGTTTTATTTAAAGGTGCCGCGAGCGGTGCTGTGGTCATTCAGCTGCGCTTTGTTCACTGTGCTGAATGCATTAATAATGAATAACCCCTAACAGCACATTAATTCATAAGAAGGAGAACAAGTGCCATCCACGTGATGGGGCCAGAGATGAGGTCCCACGGGGCCTCGTGGGGTCAGGACTTTCTCCTAAAGCCCCCAGGGGCTTTGGGACCAGGCCTGCGGCTGCGTGGCCCGTGGTGGAGACGGGCCGGATGAAGGCAGGTGGGTGCCTGGCTGGGAGCCGGCAGGAGCGGGAAGTTTGCTCTCCCTTCGAGGGGAGTGGGCTGCAGCCTTCTCCGAATCTAGAGGCACAAAATAACCTGCAAAGTCATTGTATTCATCACCACAACACTTCAAGACCGTAGAACTGAATTGCTGTGAGCTGACAGTATATATATTTTAGTCTGAATCAAAGGAACTTAGTTTTTGTAAATTGTTAGAGACTTCAAAAAACACATCTCATTTTCAAAAGTATCGTCAAGGGCAGTGACTCACTGCTCAGGCTGGTTCAGAACCAATCTCTAAAGAGAAGCATAATCTTTCCTGAATCTCCTTTGTGAGGAGGCCGGGGCTCTGCCCCTCCAGCCGGTGGTCGGTTCTGCCTCTGCGGGCCCTGAGTCAGCTGAGCCCCAGGAAGGGCGGCATTGCTCATCCAGGGACCCGGGCGGGCGCAGCGCAGCGTCACGGGAGCAGGGGCGTGCTGCTCGCCCCGCTTTGGCTGAGCTTGTGACTGGGTTCGAGATTCAGCCTGTGGGCACTGAGCAAGTTGCCTCACCTATATTGCATTAAAATACAATTTCCAACTGTTGCTTGAAATCAGTAGATGCGTCAGCTTAGTGATTCACTGTGTCTCCTCACCTTCTTAATTCTGCTATATCCTGGAAGAATCATACTTGAATATTGATGGAAACCCTTTGAAGTCCTGAGACATTGTGCTTTCTAAAATAAGGTCATTTCTTTTTGCTACTACCTGACCTATGAAAAGTCTCTCCTCAAAGTCTGTACAAACACTCAAACGGAGATGATAGGTCATCTGTCACCTTCTTCTGCAGGTGCGGGTTGGTCATGTGGCTGCACATGAAGATCTGACAGGGCCTAGGGGGTGGTAAGACCCCAGGCTTTGGAAAATCCAGGCCTCGAACGTTCTAGCTGCAAAGTCGAAGGAGCCGTGTCCTGGGCCGGTTGCTCTCGGTAGTACAGGGGTGATGCCCACTCCCAGACCAGGCACCTGGCACAGGCAAGCTCAGATCTGTGTCCAACCTCACCCTCTGGGAGGGCCTGGGTGACAGGGGGCTTAATCCCTGACCCTGACCCTGACCCTGGTTCAGGCTGCGGTACGTCTGCCTCAGCACCTGCCAACTTTAGGCTTTGAGCAGCTCTCTTAAACGTCTGGATCTCTTTCCCCTACAAGAGGATGAGTGCAGGTGTTCACTGTGGGCTGTGACCAGCCACCAAGAGAATCTGAAGTGTGGGCATCTGGCTGTCCCTGGAGGAGCCGAGTGAAGCAAAGTCCTGGGAAGGACACGCTCCCCAGTAATCGTGCCCCACAGTGAGCCCATTTTCAGAAACACTCTTGGAGGCTTTGATGTGAGAAGAAAGGACAAATTTCTAAGATGCTGAGGTGGCTATTTCCTGTGTCCACTTTATGGGGCCTCAGTTGCCCAGATATCTGGTCAATCATTCTTCTGGGTGTGCCTGGGATGGTGTGTTTGGATGAGATTAGCATTTAAATCAGCAGAACGTGTAAAGCAGATTGCCCTCCCGATGTGGTGGGTCTCGTGCAATCAGTTGAAGGCCTGAATGAACAAAACGGCTGACCCTGCCCTGAGTAGAGAGGACACCTCCCGCCTGGTGGCCTGGAGCTGGGACGTCGGCTTTTCTCTGCCTCCAGACTCAGCCATCACGGGTCTCCAGCTTGCCAACTCGCCTGGCCGATCTCGGGACTTGTCAGCCTCCACAGTCGCGGAAGCCGAACTTTGCAGTCAATCTCTTCCTCTATGTGGACGCATCCTCTTGTCTCTGTTTCTCTGGAGAATCTGACCAGTACAGACGCTGTGCCCTCTAGAGACAAAAGGGCCACCGGGGGAGAGGAAACAGGCAACACGCCCCACTGCTCACCCTGGATTCACACCCCAGTGTTCACAGGGTCTGACCTACTGCCCGTTCGTGCGCTTGGATGCCTGCCCCGGGCCCACTATGCTCAGGAGCTGTGCCCCCCGGGTTAATGGGGGGCTTGCTCTGCAGGGGTGGGGACAGTGCTGGGCGGGGGGGGGGTTGTGAGAAACGTGACACACGCGGAAGCTTCGTGTAAGTGGGGTTTGCTATTGAAGACTCCCGAGGAACTCATGACATCCACAAGAAACTTCTACACAAAATCTCTCAAATCACCCGAAATTGGTGATGAAGAGAAAGTTCATGCCACGGGAGTGGCTGGCAGGTCAGGCCGCCCACTTCACTCTACCTGCGAGCAGTCTCTGCTGGTCCGCAGCCTGGCCGGCCTCGGCCTGCCTCCCAGGGACACCTGGAAAACCCAGACTTGGCCTCCGGCAGCCGGGGGAGAACGGCCAGAGCATCACTGCTTGGTGTGGACGAGTGGGACCTGGGGGCAGTCGGCCAAGCGGAGTCCCATACGTCGAATTACAAATATGTTTCCCTCAAAGAAGTGACAAAGGGTGCCGTGGTGCGTGTGGCCGTTCAGGATTTAGTGTTTCTGCCGTGAGAGCCTGACACTTCCGGTGAGGGGACCAACCAACAGGGAGCACAACCTCTCCCCAGGCAGCGTCGAAAGTCCAACTCTCAGAATTCTGTGGCCTGCCAACTGCTAAGCCTGCTGCAAGATAAGACAGAGGAACTGGGTGAATCTGAAGGTGACCTCATGTGTTAATGCCTCCCTGGGCCTTGTGATGCACCAAAAGGGCTGAAAACAAAAGGCAAATTAAGAACCAGGTTTTAGAGACGTTTGTGCATTCAAGTCCTTTTTCCTTTAATTTAAACTTTCACAAACCCACCGGTTTCTCTTTCAGCCAAAACTCTTTTAATATTCATCCGCATCAAGCTTCCCACTCCTGACGCGGGCAGCGACCTCCCAAAGGTCAAGGGTGTTAAGATGCCAAGACAACGGTGAGCCTCATTGGAGCAGCCTGTTCTAAATGGGCCCGATGTGCATGGAAATGCCGCGCTCAGACGCCCTCGGGAAACAGCTGCTCTCAAATTTGTAACGTCCTCTCTGTTGCTGAGTGCTTGCAGCGCTGGCAGCACCGGTCCTCACGTGGCCAGGTGGGCAGGTCCCTCTTCTCCAAGTGAGGGTCGGAGCACCTGAGGGGAGGCAGAGTTGGCCTGGGCCCTGGGTAGATGCAAAACACAGCATTTTTTTCTCCACGTGTTAATTCTTCCCCAAAATGAACTGACAAGTTTAGGCAAAGCGCGTACAAAATCTAGAGAGGCAGCACCACAGAACCTGCCCCTTAAAAATGCAGAGGGGCTCTCCCAGCAAATCCCGACAAAATATTTGATGCCATGTAAGAAATAGCTCAAGCTGGTTAATGGAATAGAAAATGTGACTTAGTTTTCATTTCATCTGAAACGTTCTCTGATACTTTCCCTCATTTTCGCTTAGTGCTCACAGAGTATGTTGCAAGAGTATAAAACAAATACAAGTTAAAGAAGCGGGAACTTTTTCTCTTTGGGAGAAAAAGCCTTTCCACAGCAACTCAATTACAAATCCAAATTTAGTATTAGCTCCTAGGGTCTCCTGTGCCATCCAGGAAACAAGAGAGACATTGGCATTTCTGGTCCCTATGAAATGGGGGTTCTCACCTCCACGGAGGAGGGTATTATTGTCCCATTTTAGAAAGTATTACATCAAAGCTCAAGGAATTTAAATAACTCAGTCAGCTCACCCACAGCACCTATACTTTCTCAATATTGGGGCAGGTGTAGGTGTAGGTGAGTCATCACTGAGAAACATCACGTGATGGGAAGTCTGAGGTAAATTAGAACCCACAGAAGGAGAATTAGAACCCACAGAAGGTGAGTTAGGACCACGAAAGGTAACTTAGGACCGCAAAAGGTGAGTTAGGACCACAGAAGGTGAGTTAGAACCCACAGAAGGAGAGTTAGGACCACAGAAGGTGAGACAGGACCACAGAAGATGAGTTAGGACCCATAGAAGGTAAGTTAGGACCATAACAGTTGGGCAGTTTGGTGCATCAGCAGAGTGCTTTCCTTTGGATGAAATGATGAATTAAATGATCATTAATGATGGACTAAATTTCCAGAACAGGTGCGTGTCGAGCCGAGGGGACTGGGGGTTGATAAAAGCATCTGGTCGTGGTTCTGTGAGCGGCAGCTGATGCAAGTCCTGGTCCCTTCACTTTCAGGGTCTGAACCTCCCTCTTAAAGGAACGTTCTGACAGCAGTATGGAGGCTCCCTGAGGGTCAGCCTTGGGTTAAACAGTGGTAGATGCACTAAAGCCGAGAGCCAGAGAGAAATCCCACCAACTCTGCCCAACCGAGGGCCCTGTGGTCACGTGTACAGCTCCCCGTCACAGAACAAGCAGTTACAAACTAACCTGTTGGGGCACAATGGTACCTGCCCCCCAGATCCCTCCCCAGACAGCTGGGTCCTCCTGACCCTCGTAGGAGGGTCACATACTCCAGGGAAAATGTGGGCTCATCCACCCTCTATTCAAAAATAGATTTCCTTATAAAATAGAGTAACATCTTCGACCTAAAAAGTCCTGGGAAGAAGTTTTATCAAACCACACTGTGTGGTAACTTCACACCAAGAGGGGGTTCTACTCAAACAAGTTCCATGGTCGCTTTAAGAAGAAATGGCGACATTAAAAAGATATGTTCACTTGCTCTTGTTTGCTGAGGAATAAATAGATGTACTTTTCTCTCGACTGTGACTGCACCGAGCTTACAAAGACTAAGAAATTGGATCATTTACATGATGCCGAATGACCACATCCTTCCCTCCGAGCCCGGAGGTCTGAGCACACGACTCTGAGTCATCCCAGCCAAGCGCAGAGTCTCGGGTCCAGGCCGTGCTGAGTCACGGCTGTCCCTCCGGAAGCACTTTTCAGGGTAGCTTGTCTGAAAGGAGA
This sequence comes from Balaenoptera acutorostrata, assembly GCF_949987535.1. Classification (NCBI taxonomy): domain Eukaryota; kingdom Metazoa; phylum Chordata; class Mammalia; order Artiodactyla; family Balaenopteridae; genus Balaenoptera; species Balaenoptera acutorostrata. The sequence continues at coordinate 94,100,229 of NC_080075.1, read as the reverse complement.
GAAAACCTGTCTGAGTCTTCAGTAAACGTAACAGAGGCTAAAGTGATGCTTCGAACTTTAGCGCTGAGGTCTGATGGAAAGAGGTCAGATGCTCGCAGGGGGGTTATAGTTTTGGCCCAGAGGCTGGAATGCTCTGCCTTTCTCATGGAAACTGGTTACATGTGGGCTACTTAGTAAGTTAAACTATCCGTTGAATGACAGCATTTCTCTTAGTTTCTGCTACAGTCGTTTAAAATGTACAGCTGATTCACTTTGTTATACACCAGAAACTAACACAACACTGTAAAGCAATTATACTCCAATAAAGATGTTAAAATAAATAAATAAATAAAAACCACCTCGGTAAGGACACAGATCACGCTTGCTTTGGCGGTGCTGTGTCCCAAGGTCCAAGTATGCAAAAATGTTTAATATTTATTTCTGGATAAACTAATGAATGAATTGACATGTTGTCAGTGTCCTGTTGGGGTGTCAACTCACCGATTTATTCAAATTCTCTTATCTACATTCTTATTCTCGTTAGTATTCTATCTTATGACCAGTGTTTCTGATATAATAAGCGTAACAACTGATATTTCTTGAGCAATCCACAGTTTAGCAAGTGCTTTACATCATCACCTTTTATCTGTACAAACCCCATGAGGTAGGTATTAACATTATACTCACTTCTGATTGATGCACTGATCCTCAGGGAGCTTAAACGATTTCAACGCAACCTATATAATTTAGTAGCATGTAAGTTTCCTATTTTTCTTAGTACTACTACGCTTAATACTATGTTGAAATACACTGTTTCAACAACAAGATACAAGTACACACCTATTAGAATGGCCCAATCTATTAGAATCCGGAGCACTGACAGTCCTAAATGCTGGTGAGGGTGTGGAACAACAGGACCTCTCATCGTTGCCGGTGGGAATGCAAAATGGTGCAGCCACTTTGGAAGACACTTGGGTGTTTTCTTACAAAATAAGCATACTCTTACCACACAATCCGACAGTCATGCTCCCTGGTATTTACCCAAAGCTGCTGAAGAGTTACATGCACACAGTTTTTTGTTGGAGTTTTATTCATAATTGCCAAAACTTGGATACAACCAAGATGTCCTTCAGTAGGTGAATGGATGAATAAACAGTTACATCCAGACATAATAACGGAATATTATTCAGCAGTAATGACAAATGAGCTATCTAACCATGAAAAGACATGGAAGCACTTTAGATGTATGTACTAAGTGACAGAAGCCAGTCTGAAAGGGCTACGCACTACGTGATTGCAACTCTGTGACATTCTGGAAAAGACAAAACTACGAAGACAGTGAAAAGATCAGCGGTTGCCAAGGGTTAAGGGGGGCACACAGGATATTTAGGGTGGTGACATTACTCCGTGTGACAACATAATGGTGAACACATGTCATTATACATTTGTCTAAGCCCGTAGAATGTCAGCCCCAAGAGTGAAACTTGGTGTAAACTATGGACTCTGGGTGAGGATCACATGTCAATGTAGGTTCATCAGCTGCAGTAACTATACCTTCTGGGGGGGTGTTGGCAATGGCGGAGGCTGTTCCTGGTGAGGGGTGGGCAGGGGCTATACTGAACTTTCTGTATCTTTCTCTTAATTTTCTGTGAATCTAAAACTGCTATAAAAACTAAAGTCTAAAATAATGGTCTGCTGCGCGAGAACAGATTATTTCACACGTGTACATGTATACAGAGTATATATATTTTATAATTATATAAACACATGTTATACAGACACACAAACATATACACAGACGAGCAAATCTGCAGGCTAAGAAGTGAAATCACGGGTGAATAACTAACAACAACACTGTGAATCCTTCATCCACAGTTCTGCAGCTACACTCCTCACACCTGCTTAGAAACAGAAAGATCCATAGTTACGTTTTCCTCCAAAAGTAAATCAGAGTAAGTCAGTTACCCACGTCCTTTATTCCAGGACGTGGGTGACTGTTCTCAGGAGGACAGTGAGCCAAGCCCCGGACCGTCGCCCCCGACTGGGAGGCCTCGTGGTGCCGTCACCCACGCCCGGGCTGTATTTCTGTCACTCATCAGTGTCACATCTGCTGATGCCGAGCTTCCCGCATTGTCCTGATGCCATTCTGGTCATTTACACATTGTTTGCACACATTGTCCGAGTGCAGCTGGTGCATTATTCACAGGAGCCCAGCTGGCAAAGCAAAAATACACCCAGGCTATATGGATCAGCTGTTTATCCCCTGCAACCTTGGCTGCGAGATGCCAGGAGGAAGTGAAAGCATTACCTGTGAAGAGTCCAGGCCGGGCCGGAGGAGCATGGCGGAGCTGAGTCACCGTGGTCTCAGGGCCTGCGGAGAAGCCTCAGCTCCGGGAAGGACTTGTGCACCAAGTACAGCCATCAAGGCTGCGGGGCGGTGCCCTCTCCTGATCTAATCCTCTTAAGGTTAGGATGCCAAGAAGGAGGCAACCTGACAGCAGTTGCCGATGCCCAGTAGGAGACGGAAGCCAGAGGGACTTCCGCCCACCCGGGAGCCCCTCCTCGTGGCCCGGGGACTCGGGACCCTCCTGCAGTGAGAGGCAGGGCGGCTGCCTCGGCTTCCCCACCTGCTTGTTCGCCGATTTCAACATCCTTGACAAACAGCTCAACTTCATGGTACATATGTTTTTGTTTTTTTTTTTTAATTTTATAGCTACTTTATTTATTTATTTATTATTTTTTATTTTTGGCTGTGTTGGGTCTTCGGTTCGTGCGAGGGCTTTCTCTAGTTGTGGCAAGCGGGGGCCACTCTTCATCGCGGTGCGGGGACCGCTCTTCATCGCGGTGCGCGGGCCTTTCACTATCGCGGCCCCTCCTGTTGCGGGGCACAGGCTCCAGACGCGCAGGCTCAGTAGTTGTGGCTCACGGGCCCAGCTGCTCCGTGGCATGTGGGATCTTCCCAGACCAGGGCTCGAACCCGTGTCCCCTGCATTGGCAGGCAGATTCTCAACCACTGCGCCACCAGGGAAGCCCTACATATGTTTTTTGATTGTTCAGTTTTTACTTCTGCTTCTATTCTAACTCATTTTGATCTAGGGTCACAGTGACAAATATGCAGTAATCATCACTGACAAGAAGCGGTCTCACACCCGGAGATTGATCTCGGGATTGGGCCGACCTCAGGGAGGAATTACATTATGTAGGGTTTATATGATTTCTGCCTCAGGATCAGGGACACAAAATGCCTGGTTGAACAAGTCTCTGCTGCTAAAAGGCCATCTTTCTTTTTTCCAACTTTTTCTTATTGTAGCAAAACAGACAAAATTTACTATCTTAACCAATTTCAGGTGTACAGCTCAGTTGGTGAGAAGGTAAATTGGTGCAGCCACTTTGGAAAACAGTACGGAGGTTCCTTAAAAAATTAAAAATAGAGTCGCCATATGCTCCAGCAACCCCACTCCTGGGTAAGTATCCAAAAAAAATAAAATCACCATCTTGAAGAGATACCTGCACCCAGGTTCACTGCAGCGTTATTCATATGCCATGATATGATAACAACCTAGGTGTCTCCGGTGGATAAAGAAAATGTTATATCTATATATACATAGTGGAATATTACTCACTCTTAAAAATAAAGGAAACCCTGCCATTGCAACAACACGGGTGATCCCGATTATGCTAAGTGAAATTGCATCACTTCACCTCTAAGAGACCATCCTTCTTACCTGCTTCTGTGGTGGTAAACGCATCACATATTTGGCAATGAAATGAAAGAATGGAATTTATAGGGACATTTAAACTAAATTCCCTGAAGGTCTCCTGTGCTTCTCTGAGTTTCTACCAAAGACAATGGTGTCATCCAAGTACAGTAGAACTCCTAAGTAGTTCCTAAGGAGCTCTGAGATCCCCTGTTAGATTTTTTCAAGTTAAACCCCAGCAAATAGTCCAAAGGATGCTTTATCCTGGTCCTCATCAGCCATGAATCCCTTATAACCACCACCCGCACCAAATCCCTAGAAAGTGACTTTGTAGGTGAGACGGTTGAGTTTGGTCCCTCTTACCACAACCATAGAGGCAGCAGGACGGCAGGGTTTAAGAGTTGTTTACCAACTGGCCTTAAATGTAGACCCTAGGGCAATAATTCCTGACACAAGCGTCCTCCCTGGATTGTCTGGCAATGGACTTGAGTGACTGTAACTCCCACTCTTCCCTGAGGATCAGTCCTGTCCCGTGAGCAGGCGGAAGCAGCCACCTCCCTGTCTGCGCCATCACCACGCTGTCCGGCTTGGACCCGCCAGGGCTCGCCTGAGTCCTACCGCTCCTCCACCCTCCATGGTGGACTTGGACCTGCCCTGTTTGGGTTCATTTCCTCTTGTTTTCAGCACCTTTAGTTCATCCCTTCTCACAGCCAGGTGCCCTGCGAGGGTAAATTGGCGTGACCCTGGAGTCTTGCTCTGAAATGAGGCAGAGGTGGCTCTGGAGTCCCCATGGCTGCTGGTGGTGACCACGTGGGGGTGTCCTCTTATTCTCCGCACACCTTCCAAGCCCTGATGAGTTCTGGGAAAGAGACTGCAGGTGCTGAGCTGGCCGGTGCTTTACTTCTGGACTTCTTGTGTCTGGCAGGGGTAGTGTCCCTGGCGGCTGTAACTGGGTGAGTACATTTCCCATTCCTCACGGTGAGAGATGGATGAAGGTGATATGACACACTCACGCATGCACACACGTGCACACACGCACACACTCACGCTCACACACGCACACACATACTCACACGCGCACACGCACACACACTCGCGCACACGCACACGCACACACACACAGGTGTCCTGCAGTGTGAACAGCCTTGCTCCCAAAATGCAGGTGGACCACCTCACACCTGGGGATTGACTGGGCGCTTTAGCCCAGCCTCAGAACAAAGCACCATCGCTTTCCCTTCTCAGATGTGAAACACAGATGTTGCCCCATTTCTTATTCTAAGCAGTTAATTATCATTTTGGTCTCCTGGCCCCAAACAACACTGTGGCCCCGATGTCTTCTCTTCCAAGTGACCCTTATAGCACTTTCCTTAGCAAAGGCATTCTTATTCTTGTTCTTAATTATTAAGTGAGCACAATAGCCAGTAGAAATGTAAGAAAAAGCTTACTATCACTAGATTTCCAAAAATGAAAATTAAAATAATTGTCTGCTCTTCCTTTTCCAGACAAATTCCCCAAAACAAAAGAGAGTGCAATCTTCTGGCTGTGAAGGCAGGCAAAGGGCACATTTCTGTGTGTCCATCGGAGGGATGTTGGGATGAGCTCTTAGAAGGACCGTTTGAAAATGTGTACTAATAATTTTAAAAATAAGTACAACAGTGCCAGGAAAGTTCTGTAAGGAAAAAATTGAGAAGCAAACAAATGTGTATATTTAAAGATAATTTTTACAGTAGTGTTTATAAAAAAAACAAACCTGGAAACAAAATAAAGTGCAATTAGTAAAAGAGTAGCTAAATAAATTATGATAAATCCACACAGTAGAATTCTATGAGCACCAAAAATCATAATTACAGGTTGACTTGGAAAAATGCTGACAATATACTGTTAAGTGAAAAAAAGTTTTCAAAACAGTGAATACAATCGTATCCTATTTTTGAAAACTATAATGCATACAGACTGACAAAATCTGGAAGAACACACACTAAAATGTTAAGAATAGTTATTTCTGGGTGATAAGATATGGAAGATTTAATTTTAGTTTAGTTTACTTTTACTTATTTTCTTAATATTCTATGACGACCATAAATTACTTTTACAAGAAGAAAAAGTATTTTTCGCTTAAAAATATAAGCACATATTGCAGCATGGTGGACTAATTTTTACATATTGCATCAATTTCTCTGACATTAGAACAAATATCCAAACAATGTGAGTCCTCCCTCCAACATCAGAATTTTCTCCTATTTTGCCTAAAAGAATAAAGGTAAGTGTCACATTTTAGTAGAGGCCAGTGTACATTAACTCACAACTTCCTTTCATATTTTAGCTTGAGGTTCAGAATGTCATACTACATTTCTGCAGTCTCCCTAGGGATTTGAATTTGACAGAAATCAGGATTTCAGGCTATCAAGTTTAATTGTTTTAACTGGAATTGGTTTGTAGCATCACCCCAAAATCCCCAACCGTGAAACACAAAGCTTGATTTTTGCCTAGGAATCATTCTGCCTTGTCCTGCGCCACTTCAGCCAGCTAAAGGTTGGCACTTGCCATCTACCTCTACAAGGATTAAATCACAAGCTGCTGCGACCACTGACCTTCAACACCCCCAGAAAGGAGCTCAGGGTGGAAGTCAGGAATGAGGCCCTCTGTGCTCTGGGAAAAACTGGCAGAACAGGTCTTCAGATAATTAGATATTTTCAGGGGAAGATTTTATGAGCCCAATTCTTGCATCTCCTCATGTCTAGAAAAGCACTAAAATCCTTCATGATGACGTCAGCTCCTCGTGACTAGCAGTAACCTTTACGAGACTAGCAGAACCTTCTGCAAAAAAATATCTGCTTGATTGCACGTCCCCCCTTCACCAAAATCACATCGATACTGACCTTCCCGCCGCCTCTTTGGAGCAGTTTCTCAGCACTGTCTGAAATGCTGTCTCCCAGCCTATAGTCCTCATTTTGCCCCCAATAAAACTTAACTCACAACTCTCACGTTGTGCTTTCTTTTTCAGTCGACAGCTGGGTGTCTGCAGAGATTCCCTCACTTCCTCTCCGTGGTCATTTCTGGAGCATTATTGTGTCTAGGACGAGGCCACAAGCTGCAGACGCAGCCGAGAGGCAGTCCTGTCACTGGAGGAGCTCAGAGCCTGGAGATGAAGACAAACAATCACACATCCTATGAGTGTGATTCGTAGGTAATCTGGGGTAGAGGGGGAAATGCCTTTATCTGCCAGGAGCTGAAATGTGGAGCAAGGTGTCCGGAGGTGTCCATGGGGTCAGACACCTGGAGGCTGGGAAGATGCTGCTGCCCCAGGACCCTGCGTTCCGGGGCCTCCAGATCTGAGAAGAGAGGCAGCATCGCCCAGCGGGGCAGGGGTCTGACTGTTCTTTGCTGTACCTGCCAGCCCGTGAGGTGAGGGGGACTCAGCCCCGGACCTGGGGGTCCGAGACTCAGCCAGGACACTGGGCAGAGGACTAGCGGGGCCCCACCCACAGAGGGGGGCCAGCTACCCACTCTCCTCCTTTTCTGTCTTTCTCTGCTTTTTTTTTTTCTTTTTTTTTTTTAAGAAATAGTTTTCCTTGTGTGCCAAGAAAACTAGAGCTTATGGTTCTGGAAATAATCATCATCTGCACTTTTAAGGTCTGTGCTTTGTCAAGCCTGTTATGTATGCTTTCAAGAAAACTATTAGAAATTTTGCATTTGATGAAAGGTTTAAAAAAGTCATTTTAAATGGAAGATTTTAAATTCACATAATGTTTAGAAGTGGAGCCTTTCCCGTAAACTAGGGGTGGAATTTGGAACGATTATGGTCTTTTCAGTTTTACAGAATATTCTTCATGTTTTTAAAACACAGGGAACTCAGAATCTTATATCTTTCAATGGTTTTCAGTATGTGGTGGCCCCAGGTGCGGGCGATAAGGCAGATGAGGCTGTGTTTCTGCCCACAGCCCGGAGCCCGCAGCTCTCTGGCCTCAGATGCACATGGGAGGCTGGAAGGTCAATGTTGTGAGGAAAGGGGAGACTCTGTGCTTTAACATAATAAGCCAAACATTGTTCCTAAATGTCTGCTCTTCCCGGATCCCGCTGGTTTCAATGGTTGCTCAGGCCTGGTTCTGACACAGGGGCTGCCTGGGGAACAGAAACGAGCATTTAACTGGAGCGTGCGTCAAAAAACTGGCAAGAAACAAATGGTTACTTGCTCTCCTTTCTGTCTCCTCAAGACTTCTTTTGTTTCATGTTCAATTTTTCAATCTATGCAGGTCCGTAAAAACTGAATTTTTATAAAACGTTTGGCAAAATGCGGGTTTCTTGCAAAATTACTGGAAAGGTTACCAAGAAAAGGAAGTCATTCAACTCCCTCGTGGGCTACTTTTGTTCTGTTTTGTTTATTTTTCTGAGCATTTTGAAACTCGTTTGGGAGGATGGATTCTGTCTGTTGTGTCAGGGTACTCCTGTGAGAAGGTGGTCATTAGCTGGTACACTGGGCTGGGGATGTGGGGAAGGTTGGGGTCCATGGCACAACTGTGACGGCAGAAGCATTTCCAGCCAAGGTGTCTGGCGGAGGGGGGCCGGCCGTGGGGCAGTTGACGGCAGGCCTGGCATCAGCAGAGCCCGTGGCCGCACACAGGTGACCTCGGATGCCAGGGCCCCTGCTGTCGCTTCTATGTGTTAAGGATCAGCTTCCTTCACTCTTTTTAAGGAGTTTGAATATTGTTGTAATGCAACGCCCTGGCCCCCTTTTGTCTTTGAAGTAGTGGAGAGGCCCCAAGTGAAAACGGTAGGAATCGAGAAGAAACTTAAAACTGGAGCCACCAGGATGCAGTGAGGCCTTGAACCCTGTGTGCACGGGCAGGGGTGTCAGCGAGGACGCAATCCCAGGTCCCTGCAGATGGGCAAGAGGTGCCACCCACGGAGACCCACCCTCACTCTGCATCTGCCGTTGAGGGTGCAAAGTGACCTGGTCAGCTTCTTCCCGAAGGTTCTCACCTGGTGAAGACAGGTGTGTCTGCCAAACCTTGAGGAGAGCGAGCTAACCCCAACTTGGACAGAATGTGTCTACACGCCTCTTATGTCCACACGGTACCTTCATAAGGACCCGACTGTCTGGCATTTTCTTCTCTCAATACCTCTGTTCTATCTAAAAGTAAACATTCTGGTTCACTGGGGAGAATATTAAATATAAACTCTACAGGTTAAGTAGGTATTAACGTTTGCTCCCTCACACATATCCAGAGAAGCTAAGGCTATGCTTTATTTATTATAACTCTGTGTTATTGTTCTCAACTCCAATGGCTACTTGAGCAACTGGGCCTGTAGCCTGAAGAGACAAACTCGTCTCTTATCAGGTTCACGATTGTGCTAACGGAAGCGACCTTCCCCACCACCACCACCCAGTGATCTATCACTTCGTGAAGAATAAATTAGAATTGCCAAAGCCAACCTACTAACGAGTCAAAGCAAGGAATTTATGTTTCCTCATCCCTCGGGGCCTGGACAATCTCATGCCTGCTTAACGTCAGACCTCCCAGCCAGGACTCTGCAAGGGAGGCTCGGCTCTGGGACAGGCAGGTCCCCTCTTGCACTGGGAAGGCTGGAACATCACTGATTTGAGCTGGGGAAGAAAGCCGAAGACGGGCAGCTCTGAGGAACTGCTGAAAGCAGCGAGCCACTCTTTCTGCACTTCCTAATCTGTGTATTTTCTTTGAAAGATGCCAAAAATGACACAGCTGCATCCTCTTAAGACATTTATGTCCATGGAAATGAGGGGGCTTTCAATGTTTAATTATGGAACAGGCTGAAGACATATCTAAATAAGGGGAAATGAGTCTTCTAAAAAAGACCTTCTTTAAAAGGTTGTACAAATGCAAAAATTGTGTTCTTCAGACACAGGAAGGCTGGGGTCTGAGTCAGACAAGCAGCCGTGAGGGTGCCATGTGGACCATCACTCTTCATTGGTGACTGGGAAGGAAGCAGGTCCCTGACTCTGCGAGGGGAGTCCGGGCACCAGTGCAACCAGCCGTGTGGACCTCCAGGGGCTACTGGACGTCATAAATGACCCCTTGACACATAGTTGCAGTACCACCTTCAAGCATTAGCAGGAGGAATGAACAACAAAATCTTTTATGGGGCACTTGAGAGAGTTGCCATTGCTCTGTGGAGTGTCAGTGGTCTTCTGCCCCCCGATTTCTCTCAGGGAAACACTGGGCTCCGTCACCACTGCCCTGGGAGGGAGAGGCCAGGCAACCTTCCACACACTGCACTCCTCACTCCTCACTAGGGGTCTGTCCAGGGGCAGCACACAGCCTGTGAGCATGCTGGACACAGGGAGGTAGGTCCTCTCACAATAAAGGCTCATGGATAACCTGATACATCTACCCCACTCAGAGCACAGAGTCCCAGAACACCAGGGTGCTTGCTCTGTGAGCTCCTTCCAGAGACTGAAGCTGCCACGTAACTCTGACATGTGTCTGCAGGGGCCACTCCTCTGAGTTCCTCAGGGATGGGGGAAGGGCCCTATTGGCTGTCAACCCCAGTTAATGGCCTAGGTGGGTCAGAGACAAGTATGCAGCAAACATTCGATAAATCCAACACATGGTAATGAAGGGGCTGAGTTATGCCAGGCAGCTGCTCAGGACTCCACATCGTGAGGTTCCAGGGTTGTTGGCTGACTGCCTGCTGGCCTGGCATTGTCCAGCAGCCACAGAGGCAGCAGCAGGATCCTTCTTCACTGGCTGGGCGGGCAGGGCTGCAGGTGTCCTGGATCCTGAGGGATGATCTCAGCCAGAATACCTCCTAAAGGAGGTCCAGATATCACAGTAGGAATTAATGAAACTTAAAATACCTGTGATTAGTATGTGCTAGAAATTGTAAAATAAAAAATTTTAGAAGAGAATTGGAAGCTTGAAAAGACTATTGCAAATTCTAGAATTAAAAAATCAATAGCTGAAATCATTAACTCAATAAACTAACTAGAAGTGATAATTAGTGAAGTAGACAGTAAAGAGGTAATACTCAGAACAAAGCACAGAGAGAACACAGGAGAGACTCCATGAAAACAAAAAGCATAAGAGGTTGTGGAACAAAGTGCAAGCCCTGCTGTATTTGTAATCTGGGTTCTGGAAGGGCAGGAGGGATGGATGGAGAGAAACAATCATTGAAAAGATGAAAATTCCTCCAAACTGATGAAAGACGTCAAGCCACAGATTCAAGAATCCCATAAACCCCAGTCAGAATAAGCATACAAGAATAAACAAAGGGCTTCCCTGGTGGCGCAGTGGTTGAGAATCTGCCTGCTAATGCAGGGGACACGGGTTCGAGCCCTGGTCTGGGAGGATCCCACATGCCACGGAGCAACTAAGCCCGTGTGCCACAACTACTGAGCCTGCGCGTCTGGAGCCTGTGCCCCGCAACGGGAGGGGCCGCGATAGTGAGAGGCCCGCGCACCGCGATGAAGAGCGGTCCCCGCACCGCGATGAAGAGTGGCCCCCACTTGCCGTAACCAGAGAAAGCCCTCGCATGAACCGAAGACCCAACACAGCCAAAAAAAAAAAAAAAAAAAAAAAAAAAGAATAAACAAAAAAGAAGGCATATCAAAATAATATTCCAAAACATAAAGATAAAAAGACAAGCAGAAAATCTTAAAAACAGCCTGGGAAAGAAAAGACCTATTTCATTTTATAAAAGCAGAAACTGAGATGGATAGTTAACTTTTTAATAGGACAAAAGAAGCCAGAAGACTGTAAAGGCATCTTCAAAAACAATAAAAGCAAATAAATGTGGGAGCAAATTCTATAGGCAGTGGATACATATTTCTAAAATAAAGGATAATATAGAGAACATTTTAAAAAGGGGGGGGGCAGAATTGAAAGAGAATGTGAAAAGTTAGAAAAAAACTTGTCAATTGCCTGAGAGACACTGAATTCTGGTAAAAAGATGTTACTTCAAATTAAATGCTAGGAAGGGGGAAGTGGGAGAACCAACATTCAAAATAAAGAGGATCGGACAATGTTAAATAAAAGTACTGGGATAAAGCAAAATTATACAACAGAAATACAAACTTCTCTGTAAACCAAACGACATGTCTTAAGTGGGGAGGACAGAGAGAGACCATCTCAAAGCCTGGTGGACACATAAATACAACACAAAACAGATGACAAAACTGAGATTAAAATGCCAAGATCAGTAAATGTAAATGTGCTCAGTGCACTTAGTGAAAGATTTTACATTGACTAACAGAGCAAAATTCAGCACTAATTTGTATGTAAGAGACATTCCTAAATCAAAAGATTCAAAAGGTAACAACTAAAAGGAAGGGTCGGAATAGAGCAGGCGGGTGTCAGTAGCAAATGGTTCCAATTTCCAGGTTTTCCACATCCCCAGAACCAGCTCATCATGGGCCCCTGGATATACCAGCACCTACCACAGGCGTGCCCCCTCAGGAGTCTGGGTCCCCATTTCTAAGAGCCCCGACTTCTTCCCCTGTCTTCCCACTCCTCGGGGTGTATCTGTTTCCTGCAGTTACTGCCTCTGATAGCTCACTGTCTGCTTTTCTACTTGTCTAATACGACTTAACCAATTCCTTATATTACATTTTCTCTCCTAAAATAAAAAAGAAAGCACAAGTCAGGAATGAGTAAAGATCAAGGAAGAAATTAATGAATTACAACACAAAGAGCAGAATAAATCAGAAATACATCTTTGTGAAAAATCAACAAAATAGGCAAAAATTACAAGCTAACTTAATCAAGACAATAGGAGAAAGACAAATGGATTAAATTAGAAATGACAAGAGAAAAATAACCACAGATCAGAAGAAAATTTTAAAATGCAAGGTAACACTTTGTGCAACTTTATACATATAAAATGTAAACACCAGAAGAAATTAAAAACTTCATTTTATAGATTTACAAATTTGACCATGGTAGAGTCATAAACTTGGAACCAATAGCCTTAGAAGAAATTGAGTTAATAAAGAATCCTCCTATAGAAAGCAAAATACCCAGGTAGTCTAACAGGCAAATTCCATTAAACTTTATAAATTTGATTATCCCAATGCTACCTAAATTATTTTGGAGCACAGGAAAAAAAGGGAAACTTCCAGATTATCTTTACTGAGAGTAAAACATTGATTCCAGAAACAAAGAATGAAACAAAATGACTACAAATCACTTTTATTTAGTAATAATGATGCAAAAAATTAAATATTTGCAAAAGAATGTACCAACACATTAAAAATATGATACTTCTTTAACATAACATTGAATAGAGTGGTTCCCAAATTGCAGGGCTACATCCGGGGGTCCTGAGGTCCCTGAAATACTTTTAAGGGATTCCTGAAGCCAAACTATTTTCAAAATAATACTTGGATATGTTTTTTCTACTGTGTTGATATTGCCACTGATAGTGAAACAAAAACAAAAACAAGTAAAAACCAACCACGCACAAAGCAGTGGTGGGTAGAATGGCAGATGCCTTAGTGCAAAGGTGGTAGCGGCCCCAAACTGCTTTGGCTGTAGGATGTCCTGTGGACCAGGTCTGGGTGAGGATGGCCCTGATGAAGAAATCGCCTTATTAAGTATACACCACAGACCTCGAGCACACAGTTTATGTGACACAAACAGAAGGGATGCATCTTGCACAGTCTGGGATGTTGATGGGCAGGAAGGAAGAGGAGGAGAGTGGAGTCAGGGAACAGGAGGAAGAGAGACCCCAGAGCCCTGATGCGCACAGAGCAGGGACGGTGCTGGGTCGGAGCCGAGGGGTGTGAGCCCTGGCTCTGCCCTCAGGTACCGTTTGGGAAACACAACAACAGAGCAACAGAGCAGGACAGAAACCGGCAGTGGCTCTCAGTTTTTAGCAAACGTGCTTTAAAAGCTATTTTTCATCCTTCTTGTTACTCATTAACATGTGTAATTTTATTTCTGGTATTGCTGAGCCAACACTATTTAGCACCATATTACGTTGCTAAATAATATCAATAAATACCCGATAAGTGGAGTGGCAACAGTACACAACCAAAATGACCAAATACAAAATATTTGTATGGATTATAAAGCTTTAACTTTAGATGTTTGTGTTTTACACTTCCCTCTACTTCCTGAGGTCACAATTTCCACACAGGGAAGAGTTCTGTTTTTGTTTAATTTTGGTAACATGTTGTCCTTAAAGGATGCTGGGATGCAGGCATGAAGCCCCATTGATGGGCTGGTCCTTTGGGGAGACACCCTGCACTCCAGCCAAACACCAGATTTTTATCAGACGTGCTGTGCTGACAGCTGAGTGGAGGCGCTGCCAGTGTGTGCAGGGAGTCAGAGACGGAGAAGCCTGTGCCCCCCCCCACTGTGCCCCCCCCCTCCCCACTGTGTCCCTGAGATGGCCTCTGAGCAGGTGACTGTCCCGGAGAAAAGGCACTCCTTCCCTGACTACAGGAAAGCAGAAGGAGCTGAGGGTGCTGAGATGTATACCATGCCTCTAGCAAACTTTCTTCCTACCTACAAATTAAAAAGAAAAATAAAGGATTAAGTCATGTAAAGTTACCACTCTCAGGGGGATAAAGAATTTCAGAGAAGGGTGCCGAAGGGAAAACATCATGTGTGTCTGTGCATCTGACCATAATGCTGCCCACTCCTTGGAAGGGAGAATTCACTGGAAGACCAAATTCGGAGAGTTGATAAATGGAGATGTTCTGAGTTGGAGGACGTTTGCCCAGAAGTGCCCTAGGAATGGGGTTTAGGGCCTCCAAATAGTCTTAATCGAGTTATTAATGATCTGAAAAAGGTGGTAATCAGGCCGCTAACGTGATTTCAGCAGGGCTGACATTCAGAGGGGTCACTAACCTGTGAAGAGGAGGAGGATATAAATGGTTCAGGAAAGTACAATCATTCAACTGTGAAATTCCAAAAACCTGGTGAAAAAGAAAACAGGAGCTCATTTTAAAATAAATAGCTCTAGTCAACTTACAAAATGAATTGCTCATTTATCTTAAAAACCTTAATCATCATCAGAGATTTAAGCATTCGTGTTTACAAGGGGAAAACAAACAAGCAAACAGACGTGAGTAGCTTTATTTGTTTTCCCTCCTGACTCAGAAAAACGAATATTGTACTGGATTATCTTTTCTAAAAGTTAGTGAGGTGTCGCTAGACAGGCCACCAGGAGGTTTTCTAGACATCTGGGTGTGGACATTCCTGGGCGCCCAGCTCTTTGGGATCCACGCCTCCCTAAGTGACAAACGGGGCCTCAATGGCCAGTGCTCTGGTGACCAAGCAGACGCCTGAGTTGAAGGTCTTCTACGCGTTCACAGAAATACTGTTGAGACTGAAGGTGGGACCCAGTTTGGCTGGATTTACCCTGTGGTTCCAGTGTAATTATTACTAGGGCGCTATTTTAGTCTCGAGTTTTCCTAACTTGAGTGGAAATTGTACTGCTACCCCAAATTCAGACGTTACGGTTAAGAGCCCGGACCCTGGACCAACCCCTGGCCCCTCCACCTCCTCCGTGTGCAGCGAGAGCCAGTTATCTTAGCTCCATGTGCCTCTCCCACCTCTGTAAACTGGGCGAGACAGTGCCCTCCTGCCGCCTGTAGTGGGGACCATGCCGAACGCCTTCCGCCCGCGTCCCTGTGCAGTGAGTGCCGTGCAGAGGCTCTCAGCCCAGGAGCAAATGAGACCCGTGCCCACTTTGTCTCTGCCAGGGGCCCCCTCCCCCTGTTCCAGCCCATCCATGGAGATCTGTGGAGACTGCTTGACCCACTGACCCCCCCAGGCCGTGGGTTCTGCCATGTGGACCCAAGGGAGCCTCCATCCCTTTGACGTGGAAATGACCAGGGTACCTGTGCCCCTCGGGGGATGCACATGCATCAGAAGGGAACCTCTCTCTCTCTCTCTTAGTTTGGTGACACAAACATGGAGGTGGTAACAGAGAAAAAGGTTTTGTTAGGAGAGAACTGGGTCGGAGCAGAGTGAGATGACAGAGTCCCTGAATAGACTCTTTCCTTTCCAGCAAATAAAATAAGGCCGCTTAATTATTCTGTCACCAGTAACCAAAAGTACCTTAATGTTTACATCCTGCAGGACTGTTTTTTCCAGGTTAGTAGAGCAACACCTGTGGGGTAATACAGTCTCCTAAAAATTGTGAAAGAAGAAGATGGTCCAGCTTTCACATCGTCTGCTCGTCAAGCTGGACAAGCACAGGGTGATGAGAGCGGCCACATGAAGTGCAGAGCAGCGGGCAATGGCGGGCTGGGCTCCCCAGACTCCCAGAGCGTCACTGCCAGAGAACCAGCAGAGCAGGTGCCACCTGGAGAGCCAGCAGGTTCCCCGGAGGTCCCTGGTTCTAAGGCTACAGGCACATAGGACACAATCTATTTCCCTTACGTTGCCACCGCCCACAGTTCCATTAAAACAATTGTTGTGTTTTATTGTAAATGACTATAAACTTAATGTAAACACATCATTGTGCATCCCCAGGCACCAACATAAATAAACCCTATCGTGTATTTATGGGGTTTTCTCAAATCCTTCCATGTGCAAAAATTTCCATTTCCACAGTATAAACAATCCAAATGCAGGAGGAGCTAATCCCACACCATGAAAAGATGGTATAAATTTTTAAAAGTTGGACGTCTTCTATTTGCTATCAAAGTAAAGCAAGATTGTAAAAAAAACACTTCATCACTTCAAAACGAAGAGTAGTATTAGTTTCAAACAAAAACTCAATTTGCTTGGCCTCTCTATGAATCTCACAAAGTTAATTTGCCTCTTTTCACAAGAATGAATCTCACAATAAATCATCAACGCTACTTACATGTCCATCTTGTCACTGAATGGCTGCTAGCAAAATAGCTACACAACCCTGCCGGTTATCAGGAATGTGCTTCCAGTTTTGATTTATTTTGACTTGCATGTTGTAAGGGACACAGCAAAGGTTTGGTCCTTAAAGATCGTCAGTCCTCCCAGCAGTGCAGGAAGAGGCACTGGCTTCCGGAGAAGAAGTGAGACCCAAGCATCTCATCAGCAAACGAGCCCAACTCAGGCCTGGCCTTTCGCATCCCTCACCAGAGCCACACGACTGAGCTGCTAGGGGTCCGGGGAGCCATGTATATCTGAGGGTAAAATGAAAATAAAATCTGTATTTCCTTGCTGGAGAGGATGTGGAGAAAAGCGAACCCTCCTACACTGTTGGTGGGAATGTAAATTGATGCAGCCACTATGGAGAACAGTATGGAAGTTCCTTAAAAAACTAAAACTAAAACTACCATATGACCCAGCAATCCCACTACTGGGCATATACCCTGAGAAAACCATAATGCAAAGAGAGTCATGTACCACAATGTTCATTGCAGCTCTATTTACAATAGTCAAGACATGGAAGCAACCTAAGTGTCCATCAACAGATGAATGGATAAAGAAGATGTGGCACATATATACGATGGAATATTACTCAGTCATGAAAAGACACGAAATTGAGTTATTTGTAGTGAGGTGGATGGACCTCTGTTGATGTTGGAGAGCTTTTTGAGCCCTGCACTGTGTGATGTTGGTGACAATGTCATCATGAACATAGTGCAGATAGCGCTGTCGTTTACATGGAGGAGACCCTGAGGCCGGAAGACTCTGCCCCGCTGCTCGGACACGCGCCTCCTCTAGACCCACGCCTGCTTCCATTGCCGCCTCTGCCAGGAAACGGAGCCTCCTGGGGAAGTGGCTTTGACGAGGATCTGCCCTGCAGGAGCCTGGGTGCTCAGAGGCCACGTGCCGCCCTCCATCCCCTCCCAGCGCTCTCGCAGGGCCAGGAGCAAACGCGAGACCTCACTGGTCCATGTTCCAGGACCGGGGCCTCATTTCAGAGCGAAATCCCTCAGCCTCCTAGGATGCTCGTGATGACGGTCCCCCTCCCCCACGCAGCCAGGCCCGCGGGTGGCCAGTGCCCACACCTGACCGTCGTGGGTGTGACGCTGGTGTCACAGCGAATGGTTGCATCGTTGTCACAGGGCCTGGGGGCTTTTGGTGTCGACTGAAGGGACAAGGGGGCTGTGCTGACTTCCAGCAGGTTTCTCAGCCAAGGGTGTCCTCCCCCTACAGATCTCAGGGGGGCTGCGGAGTAACCCGAGCTCGTAAACAACAGGAACCCTGCCTGATCGCTAGAGACTAAATTCCGTGTTTGTTTCCTCTTCCCAGGAAGGGACATTTATCAGATGGTACTTGTGCCTGTTACTCCCTCACGCTTTCATCAGGGGAAGCAGCCTCAACCTTCCAGAAGGAAGAGGACGGGGCGTTCTGGAGGCTGGGACGCCTCCCGCCCCTGGACCAGCAGCCGGTGCGCCGTCTGAGGCGCCCGACTCCCTCAACATCCTCACTTGCAGGTGGACATAGGCACCAGGATGGAGGAGGTCCTGAGTTCTCAGAGAGATGCAGGAGGCCCTGCTGTCCTCCCAGCCGTAAAGCTCACATTTCCATCCGCTACGGCAGAGTCACCTGTACTTATGGTTTTCCAGTTGGCCTGGGAGAGAAAGGTGAGTTCTAGGATTTAGACAAAAAATCCCACCACAAGACTTTCACAATTCACTTTGTTTATTTTTAAATTTCATTTGGTGACTTTACATGTTATCAGAAATCCTAAATAGCACAGGAAATAGAATTGTGTTTGTACAAAAGGACAGAGAACTGTGGAAATCAAGTTTTCCCAGCCCTCTAGAGTATTAATTAAATTTGGTTATTTACCAGCTAGATGCTGACTGTCGATTAGTGATGACAGAGACTAATCGTGTTGTCAGAGGCCGTGGTAATTGTGTCCAGTAACAGGGTTACGCCTTGAAGTCCCACAGGTAGACTCACGTGAACCTGTCTGCTCACCCCCAGCAGCTCATCCTGGGAGAAGAGGACCAGAGGGCAGCTGGGGTGTCGTGCCGTCCTGCCTCTTTCTCTGTCCACCAGCACCGGATCTCAGAGTACAGCCAACAATCCCTCCACCATGGTCCCTGAGGGACTAAACACTCCTCACCCTCGTGTGTCTAGGTTCCAGTTCTTTTTTTTTTTAATTAAAAAAATTTATTTATTTATTTTTGGCCGCGTTGGGTCTTCGTTGGGGTGTGTGGGCTTCTCATTGTGGTGGCTTCTCTTGTTGCAGAGCACGGGCTCTAGGCACGCAGGCTTCAGTAGCTGTGGCACGTGGGCTCAGTAGTTGTGGCTTGCAGGCTCTAGAGCGGAGGCTCAGTAGTTGTGGTGCACGGGCTTAGTTGCTCCGTGGCATGTGGGATCTTCCCGGAGCAGGGCTCAAACCCGTGTCCCTGTATGGGCAGGCGGATTCTTAACCACTGCGCCACCAGGGAAGTCCCCAGGTTTGAGTTCTTGGTTCCCGTCATCCCAAACTTTCCTTCCAGAAATTCCCTATTTCATTTTGTGACCCTGCCATGCTCCAAATTTCTCAAACTAAAAGTGCACCACTCCTCCTTGACGCCTCTCTTTCCTCACACAGCACATCCAGAGCTTCCTAATGTCCTGGTAGCTCCCTCTCTGGAATGGATTTCAGATCCACCCACTTCCTCTCTCCGCCACCTCCCAGGATCAAGTCAGCATCAAACTTGCAGGAACCCCTGCAGGAGCTCTGGGGTGTCCCTTTGCCAGTCCGTACTCCGCTCTCCACCCAAGACTGGAGTAACCACCCAAAAACAGAATTTAGATTACATCACTGCACGGCTCAAAGTCCTCCTCATGGTGCCCATTACACACGGAAGGAAACCAGGACTTCCCTTTCTCACTCAGCCCGTAAGCCCTGCGTGCGCTGCTCTGGGTCCTGCTCTCACCTTGGCTCCCTGTGCACCCCGACCACGCGGCCTCCCTTCTGCTCCTGTCTCGGAGGTCTTCGCCCCTTTGAGGCTTTCTTATTTCTTCTGCCAGGATGTCCTTGTCCTTGGCTGCCCAGCCTGCAGTCCTAAGTCAGGTGTTGCCTCATCAAAAGGGACTTTCTCGACCAGCTTGCCCAGTAACACGCTCTCAAGTGGTTCTCTAAGTCCAAGATGATTTTACGTCCAACGGTCAGTCGTGACCTTGGTTACATCTGTGCTTACTGCTTCTGTTAGAGAAAAAGATGGTGAATGTCTTTTTCGTCACACTCTGAATTCTTAGTGCACAAAGTGGGTGTTTAGTAAGCATCTGTTTGGTGAAAAGTCACCCAAGGAAGAGGGTGGGTGTGAAGGTGAGAACAGGAAATGCAGACTGAGCCAGGCTTGACCTGTGCTGGGAGCACAGAGCTCATTCTTCACGGCCTTTCCCAGCACCTTACACATCCTCACTTCTGTTTTCCTTCTTCGCTGTGTTATTCGTTCATACGTCCATCTCCCCATCCCCACTGAGGTGAGGGCTGAGGTGGGCACTCTCCGGGGACACCCGCCAATTCCTAGAGGGCCCTCAGCGGGGTCGGGTGGGCTCAGGTCGGCCTCTCCCTCCCTCCAGGCCACCTCCTCTTGGCTGGTCAATGCACTAAGGCTCGGAGAAGAGGCCACACTCACTTAGAGGGGGTTCCATCCCCATGGACCAGTTTTGCTGGAGCTAAAACAGAGCTGCCATCAGTCTGCGTTCGATCAAGGGCCCAGCCAGACCTCAGGTGTGACCTTCTGCTTTTGCAAGATCGGGAAAACCGAGGGTGAGGCCGTCACCCCCCAACCGTGGATCCACACGGACTGAGGTGGTGCAAAAGAAAATATACGATATACTGTAATACACAACTAGATGCACTATTATCATGTATATTATGTTTCCTTTTTAATTCTTAGAAACAATATATCATATATTTTATGTTTTATATTTAATATAGTATATTAAATACACAATATATAAAATAACTTTTTGTACCATATATATTGTATATTATATAATTTCTCTGTATCTTATAGTCCTGTTAACACGTGCCAGGGTCCAGATGCTAATATATGTGCGTGCCTGTGATCAGCCCGTGTGGGTCCCTACAAAGACTAAGCAGAGGAGTGAATTTGCCAAGCTTTGTGAACTTCTAGAGTCTGTGTCTACAGTCTCCTGGAGAAAAGATGCTTCTGGTGGGTGATCAGCTTCCCCAGGACAGAGGCTCTGAGATGGAGACGCTGCATGAGGTTTGTCGGGGGTCGTCTCCCAGCACTAGGGACAGCCCTTCAAACTGCTCCCCGGCATAGCGCTCCCACCACCCGGCCGCCAACACTGTCATCTTGGGTTGCAGGGAGTGTGACCTGGCAGCTTCCTGCCGGCGAGGCAGTTTCTCCAGGAGCCTCAGGCCGTCGTGCGAGCAGCTCGACCCTCCCCTCGGGCCCGCAGTGATGAACGTCTCCACCCGTGTGTCTGAGGGACACGGCGGGTCTGCTCCCCACCCTCGCTGTCACGGGGAGTGTGCACTTCTCTGAGTGAGTGCGTGTGCATGTGAGCTGGTTTGAAAATCAATCCATTTTGTATTTTGTTATTCCACACAAAAATATAGTGATTTTATAGATCTAATCATAGTAAAATTAACTCAGACATTCTTCAAATAAACTTAATTAATTCACACTGGTGAGTGTTGGGTGGAGATTAGTGCCCTGTGGTGGACATGTCCCCGTGAACGACCACAAAACCATATGGGTTTGAGAACAGTGTCTGTTCAACCGTGGTTTTTTGTTGGTTGAAACCACTTCACCCAGACACAGCATTTAATGCAATTATCAATGAAGTTTTCGATGAAGTGTTTAGATGTAGGAAAAGCACAGGTGTGATGGATGCAGATTTTTTGTTTCCTTGAAGCAATTTTTGTTTGTATGACCTGGAGCGAAGGACTTTAATAAAACATTAAAGAAGGAACAGAGTTGTAACATTGTCTGAACAGAATTCTAATTTTGTAGGTAAGAAACTGTAGCTCAGGAGGAAAAGTGGCCTCCTGAGGAAAGAGTCGCAAAAACATTTTAGATTTTAAGCAAAACCCGAAGCCTTGCAGTACAATACCATTGAAACTGTCTTTAAACACCCCAGATTGTGTTGTGAGGACTTGGAAATGTGCGAAAGTGAATTCTAATGTCTAAACAGCTCTGCTTGGACGGAGTCGTCCCCTCACCCTCGTGTTCCCGCTCCTTGTGAAAGGCAGACGTTGTACCTGTCAGAAGACACCCTGTTCCTGGTCTTGCTAGGATAAAGAACCAAATTATTTTGGCATCCAGCCCCAAGATAAGGAGAAGTGAACGGTCCTGGCAGGTGGTTGTCCTGTCCCCGATGCTTGTCACCACTTTGTCAGACCAGGAACCTTCCGACTCTGACCAGGAAGCTGTAGCCCGTGGGAATTGGGACAATTCAGAGCAGAAGCAGCAAACACAGGGCCCTCACTCCAGGTGGGGTTTTTCTTGTGACCCTCAGGTCTTGAAATCCACCCACTTGTATTAATTATACCTTACTGACCTCTGGTATAAAGAGTTTATATCATGCTCAGAAATAGATTATTAAAGATTATGAAATAAAGCAAATACTGTTGCATTGTCTTGGTAAGCATAGAGTGTGTAAGTACTATGATTGTAAGTGTTTGGGTTATTAACTAAGACAACAGAGATTTTATTCTGAGTTTTGAATTCTTGACTGAAAAAATCTTGTTACATTGAACACTTCATGTGAAGGCTTAGAAAACGCCTGGACGGGAGTCTCTGTGGTGGGAGCAGGGGGTTCGTGGGGAGAAGGTAGGTGACCCCTGGGGCCTGCCTCGGGCACTGGCCCTGACGCCGCACGACACCCACCTGCTCAAGGTTCCGCTGTTTATAAGTTTGGTCCATTATTCCCGAGAGTCTCAGCTGACCCGCAGCACTGAGCCTAGTGTCACCTGGCAATGGTGGCCGGGGTTATTTGCATACTTTTTTCCTAATAACTAGGTCAACAGAAAATGATGTGTGTCACAACAACAATAATGAAGGTCAAACATCCACAACAGGCGCCCAGTTACACATCCCAAATCCCAACATTTTGCTGCCACTGGTTTTGCTGGTAAAAAACAAACAAAGAGGACATGGAATTCCAAAAGGCAAAAGAAGGACACATGATGGGGACAGATAATTCTTGAATCTTCATCTCCTGCTTTATTACTGGTACTTTTCTTATGAGGCATTAAAAATAAATAAATACAAGCTTTTTAAGGCCCATTGTTAGTGGGACTCAGTTCAATAAAATTCATGAGCTCAAACTGTTTTTAAATGTGCAGCTGCAAACAATACAGCTGTCCACTGAAAATTACCCAAATGGTTTTGTGAGGCATCTCTTTACAGCAGAGAAAACCAGAGCAATGGGTTGTGCTAACTCTGACACTCAGGCTGGAAGATTGAACCATACACTGTGTTTTGAAGACAACTTGAAAGTATTTTGTTACTGATCATGTAAATATTGAGCACAGATTACTTTTGCTAATACTGGTAAATGCAGAAAATTTACTAAAATGTCATAAATACAGAGAAGATTAATATCTAAAATATATAAAGATGCTCAGCAAATCAATAAGAAGACATAATGGGAAAAAAGCAAAGGGTATGATCTGGTAATTCACAGGGAAGAACATGAATAATCAGAATAATGATTAGCAAATGCTCCGGGGTTTTGGCCTGAGCATATCGCCACTGGGTCAGGGGGAGAACCTCCCTCCCCCCTGGCTGAGAGAGGAGCTTTCCCTCTGAGTTCTGGCTCAAGTGCCTGGGGATGCATTTAGGATGGTCTCTTCAGCTGATGCTGATGTCTGGGTGGGTTTGGGAGTAGCTAACATACACTAGATGTGGCTGAATACTAATAACTCTGAAAATATCGATCAAATGGAAACATTTATGAAAAATACAATCGGCCAAAACTCATGGAACATTTTTAAAGAGTATATAAATATCCAATATAGAAAAATTTTAAATAATGAACAATCTCCAGTAATGCTTCTGGAGTCAGAAAGAGTTCTGAGATAATGAGTTCTTTCAAGATTTCCAGGCTTAGCACCTGGGAACCTGCATAAATGTTCCAGAGCCTGTTACAGGACTGAGCACCAACCCTGCACTGTGGTGATGCCAGAACAGCTCTGACCAAGACTGTCAGAGATGCGTCACCGAAGGACTCCATGGGCAAACCCGCCGAGGATCATTCGTGGAGAATCCAGAACAGTGAACCCTCTTCTCTAACAAGAAGGTTCAGTGCTAGGAAACCAAGTGTTGTGCTATAGGACAGCATCCTGGCAAGTGAGAAGATTTGCTTGATCATCTTAAAGGATTCCAAATAAAATTAAACCTTACACCCATTTTTGATAGAAAGCCATCTAAAACCAACTGTAGAAATCATATTCAGAGGAAATCTCATTAATAACTGCAAACAACGGTAATGATCTTTAAAGCACGCTCTGGAAGTTCTGACCACTCTAATAAGATATAAGATAGATTCTTCTATATAACTATCTTTCAGACTCCTTCCATGCAGTAGACGGTCAATAAATATGCTCTATAAAGGAACAGTTGAAAAGATGAAGAAATGGTGTTGTGTTGAATTGAATTTCCGTGTGACAAAGAGCCTCAGCACTGCTCTCTGCGTCCTCTGTGCCGTGCGGGTCACGCGTAAAGGAACTCGGTCATGGCTGCACTTGGCTGCCTGTCGCTGCTCCTTTTTGAAATTATGACATAACCACTCCAACAGGCTTGTCTGACCCCAACCGTGGCTTCTAGACTGAATGGTTGAGTAACTCGAAGTAGGAGAGGCAGAGGAGCCCGGGGTGTCTGGATGGGCTCCGGCCAGGTTGCAACCGTGGAGGGTCAGAAAGTCGCCAGCACCCAGAGGGGCCTCTGAGAGCTGACACCAAAGCTGCAGTCAGGCTAGTGACAAGGGCATCAGAGGTGAGCAGGAAGTAGGGGGTGGTTCGCCAGAGTTCACGCTGCCGTGGGAGGATCGGGCCCGTGTATCTCACACACGCGCACACGCACACACAGGACACGGTCACGGGAACACTCCCGGGGCTGTTTGTGTAAGTCGTGTCACCAGACTAAGCAGCGGAGCTACCCAAGCCAGCAGGAATATTAAAATAGACGCCGCAAAGGAATTTTGAAATCACAGCGCAGTTATAAGGACATGTCATTCGAATGAGCCAACTTTAAATTTTTAAGATATGAATATATTTTAAAAATTTTAATTCATGTGCAAGTTTTAAAATAATTCTAATCTCCCAAGGTTACAAAAACCATGTAATTTTCAAAGTTGTTGGAATTTGTATATTGTGAATATTTTCAGAAAAAAAAATATAACTAGAGTCACTTTTTTAATTACTGCAAAATCGACCACAGTAAGAGATTATCGTAATTTTATAGCCCAATGCTCCCAGTGAGACTTTCAGGAAGGAGTGTAACATGAAGTTACATACAGAGGGTTTATTTTAATGAAACATTTACCAATTATCTTATGTCTTAAATAAAGTAAAAATGTTCTAAAACTGTTAATTATTACTAATTATTAATGCTTTAGTTTGTAGCTAGCTTTAAAATTCTAGGAACTATGTAATATACTGTATCTTTCATATATCAAATATATATATTTGATATATTTAAATATATATTGACCGTATTTTGGTATAGCTATAATTCTGCATCTCTGCTCCCCTTAACAATAAGCTTCCCTAAGAAAACTTGCTTACCTGCCCTGCTTATGGGCTTGTAGAATTAGTATATAATAATATTAAACAGATTTTTTTTATATTTTATTCAAATCACATTTATTTTAAATTTATTTATTTATGGCTGTGTTGGGTCTTTGTTTCTGTGCGAGGGCTTTCTCCAGTTGCGGCAAGCGGGGACCACTCTTCATCGCGATGCGCGGGCCTCTCACTATCGCGGCCTCTCTTGTTGCGGAGCACAGGCTCCAGACGCGCAGGCTCAGTAATTGTGGCTCACGGGCCTAGTTGCTCCGCGGCATGTGGGATCTTCCCAGACCAGGGCTCGAACCCGTGTCCCCTGCATTGGCAGGCAGATTCTCAACCACTGCACCACCAGGGAAGCGAAGCCCAGTATATAATAATATTGTAACGTCTTTGCATATCATGTTTCTTTGACCAGGAGCAGATGATTTTCAACACACCTCTTGTCTATAAACAAATAATTTTCCATAATAGCCAGGAGAGAAAATATATAATAATGATCAGAAAAGAAATGCAGCCAAATTTTCTTTGATTGAACTTCATATGTATGATTATGCCACTAAATTAATGTTTTAATTAATAAATAACACGGACATAAAAGGGAAAAATAATGCATTAAATATTCAATTATGTTCACATATTTTTGAAAAAAAGTTAAAATGTATATTAAACATTAGCCTGTCACAGCAATGAGTAGCTACATTGCAGGTTCTATTTTTGAGGATTCTTTCACAAATACTGGAGCATCAAGTGGTCTTCTCTGCAGGGTCACAGTTCCTGGATGTACAGCCCAAAACTGCCAGTCTTCCCTCAAGGTCAAAAGCACATTTCAGTCATTTTATTTTGGATTTTTTGTGTGCATGAAGGAACAGATATACATGTAGATAGGAAATGTCTTAAGCATTAAGATAATTTTGGTCAAGATTCATAAATATCCCATTTCACAATAAATTCCAGTAATTTCAACACTGCCCATGTCACTGTTTCTCTGAGATTAATTCTAGATGCTTTCAGAGTCTCCAGGGTTAAGACATTTCCACTAATATGCCTTCAACAGAAAATTGGCCAAAATTTTCTAATATGTTCCATAAACCACCACAGTTTTTCAAGCTCTCATGAATCAGAGAAAGTGGCTGAATTACATTATTCGATCCATTGCTGAGAAGAAGTGTCCACTTTTTGTTGAATCTGCTGGGGGTGTTGAGCCCGCGGCGTCTGATTCCCCGGGGATGTCATGCTTCACAGGCATGGAACTGACTCCTGTTCTGTCCTTTGTCCTTATGCTTGCTCTACCGTCACTGCTGGTTTCAGATCTACTGTTTAAAAGCAGTCACCTAGTACCCAGGGCTGGAAACTCAAGGATTCAGGACCCCTGGGCACGTGACCCCCAGAAGGGTGTGCATAGCTGACTCAGCGGGTAGCCCACCCAGGAGTTTTCTGAAGAAACTTCTTATTGGATTCAACAGGTATTAAAACAGAAGGCATGCAAATGGGAGATTTGAAGCTGCCCTGGATAATTATTAAAACAAAGCAATTATTTAGAACATGGATGGATAAAATATTTCTACTGGGTAGAGCATGTTATCACTTAAATTGTCTACAATTGCATGGTTTAGAAAAGCAATGATTTACAGTGACTTTTATTATTGTTTTGAGTTCTTGACAGACTTGCCCCTGTGGTGCCCCTCACAGAGCCCTGCTTGGTACCCACCACACAAGCTAAGGAAGAACATCAACCAAACCTTCAGGTCCTGCTGTGGGTCCCCAGCAGTAACCTTTGTCTTCAGGTTGGTGTTTGACTCTCTCTTGTGTATGAGTGTTACATACGTGAACCCCTAGTAACACAGGGATTGGCTGCTTGCTACACAGAGCCTCTGGTGGCTTTTCTGTTCGAGGGCTCTTGTGAGATGTTTCCATGCTAATATATGCAGTTGTAGGAGTTCACTTTAACTGCTGTAAGCAAATCTAGGAATGCTTATTTCCCTACTATGTGCCAGTGGGAATTCTGTGATAAGGAAAACAGGCAGAGTTCTTGTACTCCTGGAACTTACAGTCTCCTAGGAAGACAAACCCATCAGCAATTAAATATAACCTGTCTGATTATGACTATACAGAATCATATCTATGCTAATAATTAAAACAACGTTTATCATCAAATCATGCTGGAAGCTTTTATGAAAAATAAATAACTGTCTCTGATGATTAGAAACATAATTCATATGGTATTATGGTTATCAAATAAAATTCAGGAAAATGACTTCATATTTAAAGAGTTGCAACTCCCAGATTCAAAAGTGGCAAAAAAAAAAATAGTTTGTCTAAAAAAGAGATGTTTTAGAATAGCACTCCATTAAAACTAAGGTATAGAGAAATACTTAGAGAAATAATTTGAGAATAAACACAAATAAACCCAGAACAAAATCATAAAAACTTGATAAAAGAGAAAGATATGTATTGCTTAAAAGAAAACTAAGGAAAAAGGATTGCTTGAGTCTGAAAGTTGGAGCAATAACTCAGCTTCTGTAATTCATGATACTTGCATTAAGCGTTTTATTTTGGGGTTTGTCTCCCAATAAAAGAGTGGAGAACACCCTTACTGTGGTAGAAGATGTAATCTATGAAACGAGAGAATCAGAGATTTTTAGTGTCGAGTAGATATCACTTGAATACCCACAGTCTCTTTCCATGAAGAGTGTGTACAACCGAACCTGCTGAACCTTTGTTTAAAAGTTTGGGTGACACCAGAGGGTCCAAGATCACTAAAACTGACTTTAAAAATTCCTTTATATTTATTCCAAGTAAGCAAACTATATTTTTTTAGGTGCTAGATTTTCTCACTTCAAATGCTGTATGATTAGGAATATTGGTTTGGTTTTGTTTGCTTGGATTTCAAGAAAATTGAAAGCATAGAAGCATAGGGAATATCTTTACTTCATTTCATAACCATAGAGTGTGTGAGGGGTGTGGGAGACAAGAAAAGGAAAAAAAATATCAATTTATTTAAAAGGAAATGCATAAAACAAATACTTATATTTGGAGCAGAATTTTGAATTATAATAATTTGATATCCTGAAATCTTGAAGAATCCAATTAGGATAACTTAGTTTCTTTAAGAAAAAATACTACCTAACTGATAATAAAATATTATGACTCTCTGCAAAGGATATAATGCAATATATTTTTCCATTCTCCTGTAATGGTCACTGACATTTCCAGTGTTTCTCTTTTACAAATAATGTTGCCATGAAGATTATTTTATGTCTCCTTAGGATTTGTGTGATAGATTCCTCAAGGTACAGACATAGAGGGAGGATATACATGTGCAAATCTTCCACTGAACTCACTATTTTTCAATGACTGCCTTAGGTGGTTGAGCCATTTACACTCTGTGCAGCACTTCATGATCTCCTGTGACTTCAGACACTGACCAGAATGTGTTATTTCTGGACTTGTACATTTTTAACCACCTGGTGAATGTAAAGTGGCATCTCGCAGTTTTATTTTGCACCACCCTGATTACCAGTGAGGTTCTCTGTATTTCAATATACTTTTCATTCGGGATTTCTCATCTGTGCACTGATTTTTTGTATCTTTTGCCCATTTTTATATTGGGTTTTTGACATTTTTGTATTTTTTATAGCATTTCTCCATACTGTAGAAGCTAATTCTTTGTAGACCATAGGAGCTCACTACAGCTTTCTAATACATCTTGATACTTAGTAGGAAAAGTCACCATTCCATTTTTATTTTATCTTGTTTACATAAATTTTTAGTGCCAATTTTCAAGGTCCCTGTAAAAACCTCTTAGGGTTTTTATTAGAACCACAGAGAATTTACAGATCCATTAGGAAGCAGAAGGCATCTTTCTGATAATAGGTGTTCCTATCCATGAATATGGTATATGAATCCCTGATTGTTCTATAATTTTGTTCAATAAAAAGTGGTAATTTTCTTTATTATAATCTCTTTGTTTTACTGAGTAAACAAATATATCATTTTCAAATAGTAATAGGGTTTTTTTAAATCTTTACAGCTTTTATTTGTCTTCTTGGACTATTATTTAAGAATATTACCTAAATGGACTATTACCTAAAGTACAGTGCTGAGTAAAAATGCTAGTAGTGGTCATCTCTGCCTCTCTTCTTATTAACTATAATACTTGCTCTATTCTCTGACAAATAACCTTCATAAATTTTCTAGAATGTTTAGTTCTTTTGGTTTCCTAGGAGTTACTTTTAAAAATAATAAATGGGTGCTTACTTTGTTCAAATTCTATTTTTTCTATATCTATTAGGAAGAAGATATGGTTTTTCATTTCAGTTTGATAACAATTTTCACACATTAATATATTTGTATTATTAAAACTAACTCTGGGATCATCATAAATTTGTCTTGATATATTGTTTTGTTGTTGTGTGTGTGTGTGTTGTGTTTATATTTTGCTACAGATGATTTGAGTAACAAAATTAACAATCTTGACCTAATAGATATAAAAATTTACCCTCAAGTCTTGGGTATGTTCTCCTGAAGCACATGTGGAACATTCAAGAGCTGACCATGTACCAGGCTGTAAAACAAGTTGATATCATTACAAAAACTCAGTGTAAGACATAAAACTTTCCTGACCCCAGTAACATTGTTAGAAATAAAAGGTAAAATGCTATTTTAACATACAACAGCACACATTTGTAAAGTAAATGAAATCCACATATAACTCGTAGATGAAAGAAATGTCAAAGAAAGTTTGAAAATATATACAGGTGAATAATAACAAAAAATACTACATTAAATCTTTGGGAGACAGCAAAAACAGTATATAAAGGACAATTTATAGCCACAGGTACTCAAAATACAGATTTTTTTTAAAGACTGAACAATAATAAATTAAGAATATAAGTAAACGTTTATGCCATTAAATTAAGCAAATGAGCGGTTTAAAATCTACTTACAAAAATACTATCAGCCTCAAAAGTTTTATATTATATCAATGCATCACAGTAGAGATAATCCCAAACTTTTACAAACTATTTAGAGTATAAATTAGGGAATATTCTTAGAGTGCCTATTTTTTTTAATTTTTGATGAGTCTCTTATAAGCAAATTTGATTATCTGCATCTTTTTAATAATCAACTTAACAACCATTTGAATTTGACTTTGCATGTTTCACCCATTTACATCTATTTTGATGAGAGATAGGTTTGCATTTATGTCTATTATCTTATTTCATAGGTTATACTGACCCTTGTTATTAACAGTGGTTCATCTTCTACTCTAACGACTGCTTTCGAATTGAGTGATTTATTCCATATTTTTCCTTGTCTAGTAATTCCAAAGCTATTTATTGACTTTCACTTTTTTCTTTAGCAACCATCATTGAGATTTTGACATGTGTCTAAACACTCTCTAAAGGTAAGAAGCCCTAAAGTGCTGTTTTGGTGGGAAGAGTTTTGCTTCAAAATTCTATTTTAATGTTTATAGGGAAATCATGTTAAGTCCATTTTAATAAGTTATATTTTTCTAAGAATTTATTAATTTACTGCAATAATTCAATATTATTTATATTTTGTTGAATCTTCAGTTTATGCAATTAGATGTCCTTTTTATTCTTGATATTGACATTTCTGAATTATTTCCTAAACTAGGATCTGTAGAGATTTATCAGTTTTATTAGTATTTTTATAGATCTATTTTTTTATCTTTAGGCTTTCTATTGTATGATGTTTTCTATTTCACAAATTACCTCTCTTATCTTGACTACTGTTTCCTTCTCTGAGTTTTTTGGTTGCTCTTTTGCTAACTTCTTTGGATGGTGACTTAATGTTCAGTCTTTCTTCTTTGCTTATCTCTTCACTTTAATACTGCAGTCACCCTCCATCTCTGCCAAGATTGCTCCCCAGGTGTTGACAGGTGGCACTATCACCTCTCACTCTGGTACTGCATCCCCATCTGCCCTTGAACAACAAGACTGTGGTTGTTTTGAAACAAGTGAGCATGTCCTGTCCTTACTCAATCCCTCCAGGTTTTCTCCAAGCAGGTAGACTGCACTCCACTCCGTGGGACCCACATGACCCTCTGCTACTTCATCCCCAGTGTCATCTGAAGCCACGCCGGCCTCGTGACTGCAGTGGCTCTTCTGTGGATCCTTGTGTCTGGAGTGTTTCCCACTCCGTTCGATCACCCTTCTGTCCCACCTCAAGGAGCTGTCCCACTTCCCCGTGGCGCCATCCCAGAACAAGCCTGTTTTCCAATCTGCGGTGATCTTGTTTTATTCTGTGTGGGTTTTTTAAAATTTAATTTCTTTCTAGAGTGGGTCAGCTCTGAGAGGAGGAAAACTTTCTTTTAAATGTGTCTCTATTTCCAGAACTTACTACTTGAGAGGTGCTCAGCCAGCCTTTGTTGGAAGGAGTTACCTCGAGGTGGGAACCACGTGAAGAGCATCACTGAGAAGCCTGGGTGTGAGGGGTTGGGTGTCCACAGCCTGAGCTGCAATCCAGGTTCTCACCCACTTGCCCCGTCGCCCTTTGGGGCTGAGTTCCTTACTCTGTGACCAGTAGGCTTACAGACATCACCTCTAAATGGATGTTTGCTGAATATGTCACCAGACATGGAAGGATATCGCCAGAACTGCAGGTGCGCTAAGTCAGGTTACTGGGGTTTTCAGAGCCTGTCCCTGCCTTGGGGTCCTGTCCATGAGCTGCAGGAACCCCAAGACTGGGGCTGCAGATGATGGTGCAGGAGCATCAGAGGTCAGACCTGGGCGACATGGGCGGGAGGTGAGGCCGGCCTCCAGGGACAGGGGAGGGCCATCACTTGGAAGGGTACGAGAGGGCGTATCTATGCATTTACTTATATTTATATGTATTCCTGTGTTTCCTCATTTTCCATTCAAATGCCAAAAAGTTCCAAAGTGCATCTTAGCCAAGATGTTCTACCAGCTTCCCTAATGTGTGGTTCCACTCACCTTGCTCGCCAACGACTGTTTATATGCCTTTGACTGCCAGATGCCTGTGGTTCCTTCTGGTAGAGAGTGAGACCCGTGAGAGGAAGAGAGGAGGGGAGGAGGGAAGACCCAGTGAGAGGAAGAGAGGAGGGGAGGAGGGAAGACCCAGTGAGAGGAAGAGAGGAGGGGAGGAGGGAAGACCCAGTGAGAGGAAGAGAGGAGGGGAGGAGGGAAGACCCAGTGAGAGGAAGAGAGGAGGGGAGGAGGGAAGACCCAGTGAGAGGAAGAGAGGAGGGGAGGAGGGAAGACCCAGTGAGAGGAAGAGAGGAGGGGAGGAGGGAAGACCCAGTGAGAGGAAGAGAGGAGGGGAGGAGGGAAGACCCAGTGAGAGGAAGAGAGGAGGGGAGGAGGGAAGACCCAGTGAGAGGAAGAGAGGAGGGGAGGAGGGAAGACCCAGTGAGAGGAAGAGAGGAGGGGAGGAGGGAAGAACGGAGCCGAGGACGTGGTCCCATGCATCCTGCCGTCCTGCTCGTCTACTACTCAGTCCCCTGCGGTCAAGTTTCAGATCTCGGTATTTTCCTAATAAAACCGTCTCCCTCACTATACTTCACACTGATATCCTCCATATACTTTAATTTGTTTCTTTTATTTTAATTCCATTCTGTTTTGGGTGCCTGACCTCAAGATCATATTGCATACCCGTTCCAAGTTTGGAGTCTTTGCATTTGTTTCCACTCACATTTTTAGAACCTGAAGACTTAAATATCAAGCTACTTGTCTCTGTCTCAGTGTTACGTGAATGAGTCTGTTTTCCAGCAAACGTGGTGTGAGGTTTATGTCGGCCTTAATTAAGGAATAATGATGCCCCGGACACACACATCCGGGTTGTAATCAGCCTCCGTCCCCCCCCCCTCGTTCTTCCTTTCCCTTCCTGAGGGGCCCTGGTCTCCTGTAATATACGAGGTGGTCCTGAACATTTATTACAAGAACAAAATGCACACCATACACCTCACTATTTATAATAACTGCCAAGGACTGAGATTACCTATTTCAGTGAAAGTACCATAAAACATTACATGTAAAGTCAATTATGTCTGTATTACTAAGACTTTAAATCTGCTACCTTAAATATCTGTCAGTGACACTGAATTTTTAAAAATCACAACTTTACATTTATGTATTATTTCACAATGACTAAAATCCCTCTTATACTATGAAATTGGTTTTAATTATTTTGTTAATAAAAAGAGCTTTATAATCCTATCCTTAAATGGTATGTTTAGCTTACTATTTAAAATGACAATTTTAGCTGTAGATGAATGTAATTTGCTGGATGAAATTAAGGAACTTAGAAATATTACCTCACATCGACCACTTATGTGGCCTTTACATACTGCACATACGTGTATTTGTGCAATATTGTGTGTATCAGGTAATATGTACATACGTATTTAGCAATAAATCCAAAGAAAGCACTGTTACTAGTTTTACTGTTACTAGTTACTGTTACTAGCAGCTGTTACTAGTTTTCACAATGAATGTTACAGTTGGGGTTAAAGCGACGATCTCCCCAACTGATGGATGAACTGTCCTGTTAGAATGGAGAGTCTGAGAGACAGAAGAATGTCCAAACAAAATGTGGCTCATCGCGTTTCTCTAGAAAAGGCTGACACGTTTATTCTGGAATGGAGGTGAGATGCTGGCCCCAGACAGCCCCCGGGGTTTCCAGGTGCTGCACGCCCCGTGGGACATGACCGTTCCCGCAGGAGTGAAAACGATGAGATGTAGGTGGCTTTGGGGAGCAAGTGGTGGGGACACAGGCCACCCAGGAGTCTGACCTGGGGGCCTGGCTGGGCTGGGATGTGGGAGCTTCCAGGCGCCCGGGAGAGGCAGGAGCTGCTGGTCCGAGGACCACACGGGGTCAGGCATCCACAGCCAGGGCTTCGTCCTCAGCCTGATCTCTCAGGAAACACCTCCTGACGCGGCCACATGACTCCCAGGTCTCGGCAGGTGCAACGTTCTGGGGGGCTCTTGCTGTCGATGGGACGGGAAGAAGCACCGGCTTTCAATTAAATCAAACACCTCCGCCCGATGACCCTTCCCTCCTGGGCGGGACGCTCCCCCCTCCCTGGGGGCTGTTATGTTCTCGAGGGAGAGTCTCACCCCAAGGAGAGGAGTGGGCAGCCTATGTGGTGTTGCTAAACGAGACGTATTCAGAGCATCTCACTTCCTCCACACGAGACCCAGTGGCCGCCGTCACTCGGAGACTTTTCCCATGGCAGGTGGGAACTCAGCAGAGCCGAGGCGGGTTCAAGTTAGGTGCAGATCAGCGAGGAGGACCTTTCATCTGGAGGAAACTCCGTGACCAACACTGAAGACGAGAAAGACCAGGCACATGTTGTTTGGGGGATTGGTCCCCCAGAGCAGTGGGGCGTGGGGAATGCCCAACCTTGAGGCGCCCTGTGGGTCTGAACAATTGATGACTGAGACAAACAGATGGAGAACGTGGCAGTGACCAGCCCTGGAGATGGTGACAGAGCTGCAAAGTGGCCAGGGAAGGCCCGGGGAGGAGGGATGTCTGGGGGAGAGGGTTTACAGAGAGAGCAAAGGAGGCAGTCAGGAAAGGCTTCAAGCTTGGATCCAAGAGAGTAGACCTGCGTGTGGCTGGAGAGACAGGGGTGGATGCGGTCACCCCGGCACAGGGCAGCCTCGCCGTCGTGTCCACAGAGAGCGGGCTTCGCTGCGGCATCGCCGGCCCGCATGCAGCCTGCGGCCCGGACTCGTCTGACCCCCACCCGCTGGCTCTCCAGCCTCCCCCCTGCTCGGGTTGTGTTATCACCATGCTGTCCTCACGCCTGTGACTTTCCTCGCTTCTCACCGGGACGAAAACCCAGGGTCCCTTCATCTAAAGAGACCAGCCAAGAAAGACTCTGAAATCACCAAACAGAGGAGAAAAGACAGAATGACCTGAATCATCAAATTCAAGTTCAGGGATTTTAGGGCAACCTTTGACACTGAAGAAAACGTCAACTTAAGGTAAATAAGAGGAGATGCGCTCCGTGCTGTAGGTGGTAAACCATGGAGCTCACCAGCAAGGGCCACTGAGATGCAGATTTGTTAACTTCAGAAGTGACATCCTAGAAACTTTCCCCATCTTTTCCACTGAAGCGGTGGCGAAGTCCCTGTGCCCCCGTCGGGGGGGGGGACACTGGCCTGGAACCTCGCCGAGGCGGAGGCTGATGTGGGCGACGGGCGTCTGGTCAGCAGCGGAGGACGGCGGGGAGGACGGCAGGGAGGATGGCGGGGAGGACGGCGGGGAGAAGCAGCGTTGGCCCGTGGAGGAACTGCAGGCTCCCCGAAGGCAACTTATGAAGAGAAACCCTGCAGTGCCACCTGCTGCCTGACTCCTGAAGGCGCCGGAGTAAGAGGTCTGAGCCAAAGTCACTCACTAAAGCGGGAAACGCGGGGCAGGCGCTGTCCGTGTCACCGGGTCGTTTCCTACATGCACCTGGGAGGGAATCAGGGCACACGTGGGTTCTGTAGAGCCCAGTAGACAGATCCGACTGAAGCAAGGAGAGACGTATTCAAAGGACTCTTCCTCCTGGGGGCCCTCCTTTCTGAGGAGGGGTGGGCAGGGCTGGGGGCCGTGTGGGCAGGGCAGGGCCTTGCAGGGAACGGCCCCCATCAGGAGAGCACCCCCAAGGGGCCTCGGCAGCCCTCTCTGAGGGCAGGGTGGTCTCAGGGTGAAACACGCCCATAAACCCACCCAGGGTTTGCCCTTCACTCATTCTAACATGAGAAATCCGCAGTTTATTGCGTCGTCCGTCAGAGTTCCCGGACGTGAGACTAGAATTCACCTTCTCGCCTGCCATCCTCTGTGCACGGGTCTGGAA
This sequence comes from Balaenoptera acutorostrata, assembly GCF_949987535.1. Taxonomy (NCBI): domain Eukaryota; kingdom Metazoa; phylum Chordata; class Mammalia; order Artiodactyla; family Balaenopteridae; genus Balaenoptera; species Balaenoptera acutorostrata. The sequence goes on along the minus strand of NC_080075.1, from coordinate 94,064,088 downwards.
CTCAGAAACCTCCCATCCGCCTTCGTGGCCGCGCATCCAGACGGCCTCAGGTTAATTCTGGGACCAAAGGTGTGAATGTCTGGGCGTGTGTGGGTGAGAAGGTTCCAGAAGTGGAGCTGCTCACCCTGGGCCAGCCATGGCAACCACAGGCGATGTCCTGGATCTGGTTTCTTCACCCCTTTCTGAGTGCGCACTGACCTCCGTGAGGAGGGCCGACCTTGAAGTGAAGGATCACCTTCTTGGGGTGAATGAGAAAGATCCCAGAGCACAGCTTACCTGCCAAAGGCCATGAGGATGTTTCAGGCAGGGCCCTGGCATCTCCACGTTTTCTTGCTTTGTTTTTGTAGTTAGCCTGGGGCGGAGGGGTGGCTATTTTGTTTTCAGACAGGAAGTGAGGTGAGTTGAGTAGCCGGTGGGCTTGGGGCAGAACTGGGTCTTCTGGGCCCAAACGCGGCTCAGGACTCTGTCAGAGGAGCCAGGCGTGGCCCCGTCCAGGAGACAATCTGAGTCTGGGAGACAGCTTTTCTCAAACCTGGGTGAGGTACTGACCCTTCAAAATGTGGGGAAATTCCCCAAATTAACTAACTTGAGAACTATTGGCCTAAAAAACTAAAATGTATTTAATTAATTCTATCGATTACTAAGTATCACTGCAAGATAAGCCTTTCAAACTAGTAAAATAAAGTCACAGATTATCATGAAAATGGAATCCTAGGATTTAAAACCCATCTTATTCCAGACCTGACTTCTGACATCCTTGGACCCAACCTGGCAGAGGCGGACCCAGATCTGGGGACTGGGGCAGGCACACCCCGCTGAGAAAAGTGAAAGCTGTGAGTCCAGGGTGCCCGAGGGCACGTGAAGGCCGCAGGGAGCAGGGGACACGCCGCTGGTGGGAGACGTGCAGCTGGGCAGCGGGGATCTGCTGGGCCCTGGGCACAAACGGCTCAGATCTAACTGGGGGGCAGATCCGGGGAGCCTACTGTGTGCTCCCAGGGCCATGAATTAACACAGAGACACCGCGAGGTCGGGCTCCAGACAAGTAAACTGCCGGCCGCTGCGTGTGTGCTGCCTGATTGAGGGTCGACCCGCAGAAGTGTCGTGTATTCAAGAAACGTCCTGCTCCTTCGGTGAGAAGAGCGGTCCCTGCAGGCTTGGGTGGACGGTCTTTGCCCATCGCCCATGTTCAGATTCCCCTCAGGCAGCGGACACTCCCGCCCCGGACTCGAAGCCCTGGTTAATCTCCCAGGTGGCCAGACCCCCTCAGTCCCTTCAGGTGAGTCTCAGGCCCAGACATCTGCCTGAGCATGGCAGCGGCCCCGGGGGGACGGGGTGCAGGGGGAGCCCCGTGAGAACCAGTGCCTCAAAACCCGCAAGAAAACGGGCCCTTGCCCTTATCCGGGCCCCCTGGGCCTTGCATCGTCACACCTCCTGCAGCTGAGATTGGGAACACAGACGGTGCTTCCAAACAAGCCAGGAGCCCTGGGGCAGAGCGGGACGCCCTGGGGCCGATTTCACCGCGCGGGCAAGTGCGCGCCAGGCCTGGGGCCCCTGTTGGCACAGCTGGGGAGAGATCGCGGCCCTGACTGTCGCCCCCCGTTGCAGGGCTGGACTAGAGCTTATGTTTATGTGTGGTTTGTGTGGAAGTGAGTTTAAATATGTCCTTTCCAAACCTGATTTTAGCGAAACAGGGATCGACCTCTCTCAATACCCAGCAGCAACTGCCAGGTTTGGAGTCAGTGGGTTGAGGGGGTTTCATCCTGAGAGCCCTCGGGTTACCAGGTCTGGGCTCCCTCGTTGCCGACAATCAAAGGTGGTTGACATTCACGTTATTTTAGCCCAAAAAGTGTGCTGATATGAATCACAGTAGTGTCAATGATGAAACTATGCAACTGCTCAATGAAATTTTTTTTACCCCACCAAACCTCTTTTCTTTAAATTTCTCACGCACGGGCCCTCTTTTTTTCCCCAGAAACGCAAGCTGCTGTCTTCCTTCTCTCCGCTGGCCCGCGGCCTCGTACACCAGCTCACCGAGGACAGCGACACCAGCCTGCTCTGTCCACTCTCTGGGCCAGTGTCTCCAGGCAGCTCTGACCCAATGACCACACAAAGGTGATTTCTGAGGGAATACATGTAGAACTAGATGAAATACAACAAGTTTAGCTTCTACTTCCAATTTGGACACCAAATTCCGAGGGCTGGGGCTCTTCCTCACACCAAGCAAGGCTCCGAGGCCCGCTGGGTGCCCTGCAATTCGCCTCAGCCCTGACACTGTCTGCCTGGAGATGGCCTCCGACCCCAAGCTGAAGGGCTCAGTCCTGTACGACTGCCCTTCCTCCACTGCCCACTGGGCCTCCAGGTCGTGCTCCAGGGGCCTCGGCAAGGCGCCCAACTTGAGTCAGTGATTGAACTCAACCTCCCAGAGGTCAGGGGTGGGACCGACGGGGGGCAGGGAGGGGGGAATTCCTGGCTCCCAGCCCCCATCCTCGGGGGCTTTTCAAACATCACCTCACTCACGTAACAAAAGACACCCAAGGCTCTCCTCACAGGAAGTTCAAAGGGTTTCAGGAGTGGGACTTTGACCAAATACGTATTTCTTACTATAGATCACAATATCAAAATGTTACACCAGGTCCTTGCAGTTTTAAAGATAATTATAACTGGGAAATGTTGACCATTATATTTGTGAATGAAAAATGTTGCTGCCGTATCAGTAAGCAAAGGGTGCTGCAGCCGTCCAGCCATCCGCCATTACAGCTGCCCGGACAGTGAGCCCTGAGGATGCCCACTGCCACGCCCTCAGCCACTGCAGCGTCCCCTGAAGACGGTGCCCCCTGAGGGCACTCAGGAGGGAAAGCACAGGACACTGGCCCCAGAGAGCTGAGGTGCGGATCAAAGGAACGATTCCAGTGAGCCCAGACTCTTGCATCTTCCCATACATAGAAAAGCACTAAATTCCTTAACTTGGGATGTCTAGTTTTCTTTAATTAACAGTAATCTTTCGATGTTCCAACTATCTGATCTTTGTGGCAAAGACCCCTGTAGATCCTGGCTCCCCCCGACCTCTTGTGAGCGGTCCCTCAGAGCTCTCTGAGAGGCTGCGTCCTGGGCTTAAGTCCTCAGTTTTGTCCTCCAAATAAACATCATTCTCAACTTTTAGGCTGTGCATTTTTTTCAGTTCACATATACATGTATATATTTGTATATTTTTATAATATATATTTTACAAATATGATTTTGCCAAGAGAAAAGTCACCTGGCTCAGGTGACAAGCACTTGTACACACAGTGCGTGTTTCACTCACTATGAATCTGTGACACGAGGACACACGTTTACCTGCGTCACTGTGCTCAGTGCTGCATGGGGCAGGGTCGGCCTGCGGCTTCTCGGGGATGCCCCCCCCACCCCCGGCCCTGCTCCCAGGTGGGCTCAGGTGCGTGCGACTCCGGCTGATGAGACCAGGCAGACAGACACCAGCACTCCCAGACGCACCCCCAGCTCCTCACTGACCCTGCAGGTCCCTCCGCCAGGTGCGGAGCCAGGACAGAGCCTCCCAGTGTGAAGACAGCAGGACCGTGGGTAGTTGGTTAGGACAGCTCATAGGCGTGGGGCTGTCCTCCCAGACACTCAGTACAGCGCAGGAGAATGGACCGAAGGGCTTAACTTTGCATTAACTTCACAGCAAAAAAACACGCTGCTCCAGACGGTAGGAACCTTTCCCAGGCCCTAGAGCTCTCAGCGTTGATGTGAAACAAATTCACACTGAGCGTGAATGATTAGTAACCATTAGAAGTGCAACAGTATTTGCATTTTATTTATAATTTTTAAAAACATGAAGACATTGCTATTTGTAGAGCAGATTTCAGCTAGAGCCTGGAAGTGCAGGAGATAATTTGGTCCAAAATTTTTCACAGAGATGGCGTTCTAGTTTTTTAGAATAATCGCTTTTTCCTTTTGCAAAGGAGTCACTGCTTCCTGAGCCACCTCCCCGTGCTCGCATCTGTCTCGGAAAAGTTAAGCTTGAGAAAAGTGAAATTCTCCAGTTTGCCTGCCAATTCATCCCTTAGAAATATCAAAACATAATTCCAATTTAAGTATTTAGAATATTTTTCTCTATATGAAAATTACAGCCAAATAGAATAAAATATTTATGTATTCACAAATACAGATTTACAAACTATAACTGTGGTATTCTTTTCTAATAGAGATTTGGCAAAAAAAAAGGGTAAAAAAGGAGGGACTCAGAGCTGAGATGGGGGACCAGTTACTTGAGAAATAGGTGGTCACAGATGAGCTGACGGCTGGTCTTACTCAGAAGGCCAGTCCGCCTGGGTCTCGGGGGAACCTGAGGAAACCACAGGTGACGCTTGAGTCTTACCGACCGGGTGGGTTCATGACACTTCCCGGCAACCCTTTGCTCACATCGATGAGGTAATATTTTCAAAATGACTCTGAAATGCATCTTTAATGAATTAAGTACAACACACCTGCAGACGATTGAAGTAACACATACCTTAAGGTGCAATCTCGAGGTCTCAAAACCCACACAGTTGTTATGGGAGTCAATACCGTGGCCGTTTTGTATTCCTGAAATACGGGCTTTAGTGCCAAGCATGTCTGTCTCGGTAGAAAAAAATCATTTTTTCCAATTTTCATGCCATTGCATTTGCTAAAATACCCTTTTGAATTTATAGTTCAATGCAAACATTTTTTTGCTGTAGACTTCATGCTTCTGTAGAACTATCCAGAAAACAAATTGGAAGAATCACTTTACTTCTTTAGTAACTATTTACTGGACACTACTCCAGGTGCCTGGGGAGGACATGGAAATAACGACACAAGCCCTGAATCTTAAAATAACTAATAGCATTTTTTATTTGATTTTTTTGTATGATCTAGTCCATACCTTCATGGAAATTATTATCTGGTTAGATAGATAATATGTAAGCATTTAAAGAGATGGTTAAAACCAAAATAACATGTGCTAGCATTTGTTAAGTCATGTCAATACTCTGGAACCCAAATAAATGTCTGTTTTCCATGATTTTCCCTTATTTTTGCCAAAACACAGTGGGTAGGTATCAGCCATACCTTTTTCCAACTGAAACTGAGACTCAGAGAGGTTGAGTGCTTTACCAAAACTTAAAAAAAAGCAAACAGAGCTGAGATACAGAATCGGGTTGTCACATCCGAGCTCATCTCTTCCCGCCACACCCAGACACACTCGACCCTCCAGGGAAGTAGGGAGCGGACACTGGACGGCGCTGGGTCCCCCTCCTGGACCGGCCCCGGGAGGGACAGGGCACGGCTTGCCCCTGGCGGAGGAGCTGCGAGTGACGAGGGCAGTGGCCCTGGCTCTGCTGGGACGGTGTGGGGACATGGCAGCACGCTGAAGTCATATGTCTTCATAACTTGGGTCCTTTCAAAAAATGTAAAGTAAAAACAAAACAGGAAGTTTACTCATAGTTGGTAGACTTTAGGCCATTTTAGAAAGAAGAGGCTGCACAGCCAAAACCAGCATCAAACCCCAGGATGTTGGTGCCACTGCCCTCCCCCATGGGCCGCCAGCCCTCCTCCACGTGTGGGAGTGGCTGCCACGTGCCAGACATCGAGGCCACTACCACGGGCGGCGGTGCTGGCCACGGACGAGCTGGTGGCAGAGAAGCCAAGGGTGGACGGTGCAGGTCGTCGCTGTGGGGTCTGCAGGGGCCCTGAGACAAGAAGGTGTCTCCCTGGGGGCCTTGGTGACCCCCGTCTGCAGTCTGCACTGTCCTGGGAGTTACTGCCTTGACCACCACGTCTCTGTGCTCAGGGTCCAGGCTCAGTGGGTCCTCGGCTGCAGCCACAGGGCAGCAGGGACTACGGTCACTGGTCATCCCAGCAACCGCTCTCAGGACTCAGTTCCTCGAGGATGGCGGGTCAGGGGTCGTCCTTGGTTTCCCGCTACACTGGCCTCTCCAACCTGGCGGCTTGTTCCCCCAGAGCAGGAAATGGTCACAGTCTTGGAAGTGACCCCATGGCTCTGCCGTGTCCTTATCACTGGAAGCCCTTCACTAAGTCCAGCTCACATTCTCCAGGGGAAGGAATCGCATGCGGCCTGAGTGCCAGGGCCTTCCTTGAAAGATGCCAATGTGGTGGGGGGCAGGAATAATTGGGTCAGGAATGAACGAAATTTCACTCTAATCAAAGGACAGGACGTTCTCTAAAAATCAGAAGTGCAGAGCCCTTGACATCTGGTGGACCGAAAGCCAGGAGAGATGGCTGAGCTGACCCGGGGCAGGTGAGGGGGGAGGGAAGCCCTTGGAGGTGGTGCGAACACCCCAAGGCTGCAGGGACCCCAAGGACCCCTAAGGGGCAGCGTGGCCGGTGCCCTTCCTCAGGCCCACACGAGGGCTCTGGTGGGGCTGAAATGCAGCTCCACGCCTGGCTGGGGCCCTGGGATCTTCTGCGAGTCCAGGCGAGGTCACCGTGAGTGACAGCCCGGCTTCAGGACCAGCATCGGCAGTGGGGGGCCGGGCCTTCTTCCTCTAGATCAGGATCGCAAGACAGTCCAGGGGAGTGACTTGACCCCCTCCTGCAAAGGCCAGACTCTGCACCCGGGGCGTCATCCTGCACAACCGGCCCCCCGTGGCCTGGAGGCGTCTCTGCTCCTGACTGGTGGCCATCCTGACGGACCGTGCGCTCCCAGGAGATCTGCGTCTTCTGGGGAACCGTCTGCAGAGACCGCAGAGAGGACAGTTTCCCAACACTGCTTCTTACCAGCCTTTCCTGCTACAAGCCCAGTTAGGGGTTCCTGTGATACCAAACCATGGGAAACTTATGAAGTATTCAGACTATTCTGTTTACTCCGGTGATGCAATCAGATCAATAGCAGCTGTACCCAGAATCTGGGGAGTGATTTTCTGGAATGGATTCTAAAATATTTGCAGCTCAGGGGGGTGGCCGTTGTCAGGCCGTGCGATAAAGCGCAGGTCAATTACAGAGCTCGATGCTCTAAATTAATGCCACATGACAGCACGTTCGGGCCGCTTAACAGACGTGGTTTTTAAAGGGGGTTGACAAATGGAACTTACGGGCCTGTTTTCCTTTCGAGAGGCTGTGATGGAATTCCGCAGCCCCCCTGCCGTGGGCTGACATGAAAAGATGACTCTGCAGAGTCCAGATTTAACACCCGGTTACGCTCTGGCCCTGGGACTGCAGTGCGTTTAGCTTCTCAGGGGTCCACTACCCCCTCCACCTGGTACCAAGGGACCACGTGAGCTGGTTCTGTTCCCTTCAAACTGCTCCCAACAAAGAACCCGGCAGCATCTACGGAAAACCGGGGTTGAACTAAATAACCAACGCTTTTCTCAGTTCAAGAAGCATTTTGGGGTCTGCCACGTGCTAGGCCTGCTGGACTCTCCACGGACTTGTAGCCAAGCAGGATGAGAACAGCAAGAGGAGCGTCAACGGGGGCCTGAGACCCCCTCAGGTCCCAAGGTCCTGAGCTCCCCCCATGAGCCTTTGATGGTGAGACTTTTTCTGGATGTGCAAGGAAAGGCTCTGCAGGTTGTTAGAGGGATTTCATGCAAAATGATGTAAAACAAGGCGAAGTGAAGAGATGCCATTGGAAGATGCAGACTTAGTGCCTGTGGGGTGCAGAGCCAGTTCACAAATGAGCCAGAACCTGGGCTGTTGACGCCCTCTGGGACCCTGCGTGGGTGGCCCGAGGCAGTGTCCCCGGGGGCCTCCGTGAGGTGTCCGTGGAGGCGGGACAGCCACGTAACGGCCCGGCCCGAGGGCAGCAACAACTGTGCCGGCAGGAAATGGGGCTGACGCCTCATTTCTCCTCGTGGGGACCGACCCGGAGCTCCTAGGCCATGGGTCAGCCCGGCCACACCCCCGACTCAGCGCGGACAGCGTTCTGGCCTCGGGCTCCTCATGCAGGGACGCCTGCACCGAGCCTGGTGCTGCGGGGCGCCCTCGGCTGGGGTCGTGCAGACGTGTGGGCGAGCTGCCCCCGGGCCTCCTCACGTGGCCTCTTCCCTGACGCTGCTTCTCCCGCCCGAGACCCCTCAGCACCCCTTCTCGCCAGCATCCACCTTCTTACGGACACGGGCAACACCCCGCCCAGAAGCGTCCTCAGCCAGGAGCCCCTGGTTCTGCCCCTTCCTGGACGCGGGGCCTTGAGCATCTGGGCTTCAGGGGAGTAGCAGGCACTGTGGGTGCCCGGCTCAGGCACGGGCGCTGGATGGGAGCCCGCCTCCTCCAGGCCTCCAGTTAGGAGATGCAAGGAAGGAAACATTACCTACAGGGCACACTGTGTTTCCCTACAGCTGTTCCACTGCAAGCCATGGCTTACTTGACTGTCAGTGGGATTTCTTCTTCAGAGTTGAACTTGGCAGAAATGCGCTCAAAATGCTAGCTACGCTCCTAAACCACAGGGCACGTAAACCTTGAAGTCAGAAACGTTGCCAAAAACTGCCATTTAACTTTCTGAAAAGTAAGCCAAATACAATGACAGTTATGATTTCCGCTTGAATCGAAGGAGGGTCAGCGGCGGGGGACCTGGCCCGACCCTGACCCCTTCCCCGGGCTGGCCCACCGCCCTGGGGATGAGGCTGCCTGGGCCTGCGAAGGGGTTTGCAGAATCAAGCAAGGGTCCTGATCCATCTGGGGGATACCCCGGGGCGGCCTGACCTCATCAGGAGAGGCCCCAGGGAGACCTGAGGAGGCAGCAGGTGAGGCCGGGGACCCCGAATCTGCTGACAGCCCCGTGCACTCGGCAGGGGACCCCATGGCCCAGACGAGGCACAGCCAGGCAGCGACTTCAGCCTTGAGACCTGAGAGGAGAGACCGGCCCTGTTTTCAGCGGTTACACTGCGGTGTTTGTTCTGCAGAGAAAACTAAGACAGTTGCTAAAATTTGAATTATTTTCTGCAATTTCCCTGCAAAATTCTCCACAACCGTTGCAGTACAAGTGAGAGCTGCGTGTCAGCTGAGCTGCTTGGAGAAGGGCACCACTGCCCCCGGGACGGCTCAGGGCACAAGCCTCTGCCGCATCCTCTCCTCCGGGCCGGCGCCCTCCTGGGTCTCTGACGCTTCGCCCTGGAGGCTTGGGTACGTGTGTCTCCAGCCGGGACTTGAGAGGAAGTGGATGGGAAAACTGTAAAGGCCTGTAGCCCAGCTGCTGAGGCCCCGAGGCGGCGAGGTGGCGGAATTTAGTGCCTGGCGTGAGAGCGAGGCCGGGGGCGAAGGGCCCCCGGGGGTGGAGGCGGCATTCCAACGATGTGACGGCGCTCCCAGAGCAGGCCGGTATTTGAAGGGAGATGATCGTAGGGCAGCCGGACCGTCCGAGGAGGGAACTGACGGGTCTGAGGGCAAGCGGCTCCTGAGACGGGGTGTGCCCCTCTTGGGGGCGGCCTCGCGGGGGGCCGTCCGTGGTTAGGACAGAGCAGGGAGCCCCGGGCGGGACAGCGGAGGCTTTCGAGGACCAAGGTCTGTGGGCGGGGTCTGGTTGCGGAGGCAGGTGATGTCCCGGAGCCCCCAGCGTGTCCCTGGTGACGGGCAGACAGGCCCCGAGGCCCGAGGGGGCTGGGCCAGCGGGCAGCTCTGCTGACGTGGCAGAGCGGTCCCCACTCTGAGCTCTGCGGGTCCCCCTGAGACCCCGGCGTGGACCCGCCGATGGTCCTGAAGGAGAGGCTGCAGTGGTACGGCCAGGAGCTTCCAGAAACGGCGGGCTGTCTTCAAGGGCTGGGGAGCGCCAGCCGCCTGAGCAATAAATGAAGATGTCTTCTTAAAAGTGCTGATGTTTTCAACAAAGACTCTGAAACAAGTAAAAAAACACAGGCAAGCATATAAGTGAAAAAAAGCAAAGACAAGCTAACCTTTCATGTGTTCTCATGGAAAAGCTTTGTCTTCTCCTAAAACTGCAGTTTGGCTTGTTACCTACATCAATTTACATGTAAACTCCAAAGTTCTAGCCCTTTTATTGTGACACAAACAACCAAACCAACCTTTACCTTCTTATTGTTTTTGAGGTTGAATCTTGGGAAAATTCCGGATCACATCTTCTCTTTTCGGGTTGGTCATAAATCACCTGGCCTGTCACTGCTGTGAAAACTCCTGGGCAGCTAAGACGACGGGGAGTTGGCGGGTCTGCAGCCCCGAGCCCACGACCTCAGCTTCTCTCACCGGCTAGAACAGCGGGCCGGGCCTGCGCTCTGGGACCCGCTCCCTGAATTCCTGCTCGTCTCAGGAAACCACGCTTCAGGTTGGATGCCCGGCGCCCCCGGTGGACGTCACAGGTACCGAGTGTCTCGGCCTTCACTGTTGCTTGCAATCCACGTAGATTCCATTCCAGTTATTAGCCTTCCTTCTAGTTTTATTGTAGAAAATGTAGGGAAAACATGTTGGCATCTCTAGACTGAGAACTGTACTTTGAAACATAAACGTAAATGTTCACTGTGGAAACAGAAGCATCCGTTTGCTGGAACACGTTTAAAAGAAACTCGTGGGACCCGGGACTGCCAGCCATCCTGCCGCCCCCACGTGAGGCCGCGTTTCCAGAGGGTCTGTCCCTGCTGTGTCGTGACGACACAGACATCCAAGGTCAGGCAGAACACGTGTAAACAGCTGCCGAGACGGAAGCAGACAGCAGGCTGGTCCCACTCAGGGGCAGAGCGGGCGCTCAGAGCTGGGGATTCAGGGACGAAGCCCCCAGCTGATGCTCTGGGACTCTGAGGCCGGTCGTGCTGGCCTCAGCGCCGGCCTGTGACAGACGCAGGGGTTCGGGGGAGAGGGGGGCGCTTCCAGGCTGAGGACGACGGAGGGTCGGGCCCTCCGGCCAGGCAGACTCCCGGGACTCCATCAGCTTCCCGCCCACACCCGCCACCGCGGGGCCCCGGGACCCGGCAGGCCTGGAGCCCGCGTTCGCAGCCTCGGGGCCCGGCTGCGCGGTGTGGGGTGAACTTGCTGCTGCCACACCCTCGGGGGCTGCTGGGCGGTGACCACAGGCTCCCCTATAGCAGCCACGGCCCCCCTTTCCTTGGCTCAATCTGTCTGCAGAGCAGCCTTGCAACTAGAAGACAGTTCACGAGCAAATGTGCTTATTGACTGACCGGGAGGGACGGGGGCCGGGCTGCTGCGGCCGGGCGGTGTCCCCTCGTGTCACAGGAGGGCGAGTTCCTGGCCTCCAGACGCCTGCGTGTGCCTGTGTGCACGTGTGCGTGGGCCACGACGTAGTCTGGACGCTGTTAACCTAGTTCGCGTGAAGAAAGGGACTCAGAGCCCCTGGGCCCGCTCGGCGCCCTCAGCCCGGGACAGCAGACGTCACACTCCTAGAGGCAAGGCCGCCTGGCCTGGACTCAGCCTCGGGCGGTGACACGGTGCGTTAGCGCCCCCTGGGGGTCGCATGTGCCAACACGAGCGGAGGCTGAGAAACGGATTAACAGCGCGGTGGAACCGGCGGAGGTCAGGCTCCGCCTGTGACCTGCCCAGAGAAGCCTCCTGGCCCTGCGGTCACCTGTCCGCGTCCTCCTGCTGGGCGCCCGGGGAGAGCTGAGGCTTCACAGCTCCCGGGGGCTCCAGGCGATTCTGACGTTAGATAAACCCCGTGTTACCACCAGCCCAGCAAGAGCAGTGCAGGGAGATCTGACACGTGTCGGATGCTTTGGTCCTTACAGCGATCTTATTAAATAAGCGAGGCAGACCCCTTCCCACCGGGGTCTTGTCTCCCAGGGAGCGACGCTGTACGCGTCTAAGCAAACCCCTGGGACCCTGGGAACTCCTCGTGCAGGAGATGGGATCTTACAAAAGGAGCTACTCCCAGGGCCCCTCCGCGGGGCCGAGACTTAGCACGGGAAGCACCCTCCCTGCACCCACGTCACACACACACGTGACTCCCGAGAAGTTTTTCATGAACACGTTAATCGTTACAATCACGTGCACTAATGCGTGGAACTCCACAACAATATTCTGTGGCTCCTGTTCTGGAGTACAAGTTAATTGTGTAGTTTAATTCGCTGTGGAACACGGGTATTAAAACTCCCAGGACGGTGTGGAGACCCCAGGGCGCGGATGTGACAGCTCTGCAAACACAGAAACCCATCCTGTCTGCACCTGAACTTCCAACCTCTGACCGTTTTCAGTGTTAGTTATTCTGCTCCAGACGGAGACTCCAGGGAGTAAACAGCGGACGCTCTGCATCTGTCACACACACACACCCCTTGGCTGCGGAGACAGGTCCCCTGGTCACTAGCCCAACCTAAGCAGGCGATCAGCTACAAAAGGAAGTGAGGTGATGACAGAGGCTGGATGCTACGCTGCAGGAAAGGGAACAGAATCCCACCAATTTCTACTCAATGTATTTCAAACTTTTAGACCTTTGAATTACATACCAAGTATGTTTTGAGAGATTCTTGGATAAACGTTTATACTGTCAAAATATAAATTGTCTGAATTTACAACTTTTTTCAACTTTGCAACTTTTACTATGAAATGCATGTAACTTTAACACTCAAATCTGATTTCACATAAACTGAATTTACTATTTTGGTTTGATAACTATGACATCAGTAACAACTTGCAGAGCACAATTTAAAGAGCAAAAAGCTTATCTTGAGTAACTTCATGGTAACACCTTCTATTTTCTGTGGTTTACACCACAATTCTCTGCAAGCGAACCCGTCAGGAAGAGACCGTGGCCCTGACATCCCTTCACGGACGCCTGCTGAGATTGTAAGGATGCCGGCAGAAGGTGACAGCCAAGTGACACGCAGTTAGTTCAAAACAGTCACAAACACACTGTCATCTTTACAGTTTTGCTTATTTATTTCATGTAGATGTTAGCTGATGTGTAAATGTTTTGTGGTCTGTTTCATTTACTTACACAAACTTCCATCAGATGCCCAAACAACGTCACCGGGCATCCTTCTCTGGCTCCAAATCCACCCCCTTTTGCTAAAGCTTTGGGGTGAGAAGGGACCGCAGGAAACCAGGAATGGGGATATGCTTTCCTTCAACGGACCAGGAGGCCCCCTGTGAACCCCTCCTGTCAAGCCCCACGCAGCAAGGCTCATACACCCCAAACCCTCTGGGGACACTTCTGGCTTGTAGGATTTCCCCAAGCAGGAGGACAGAGAAATATTTGTTAACACTGAATTAGCCACTGAATGTGAACTTACTAAAAAGTTTAAAAAGTCTGTTTGTGAAAATAAAACTGTTCCAAAAAAATTGCACACGCCAGTGAACAAAAAGGCCCACGTCATGTCTTTAGGTTGATATGCCATTAACGCCAAATTTATGCAAAGTTAACAATGTTATTACACTACTGTCACAGGAAAACTGAGATCCAGTCAGACAGTCCCATATTAAGACAGCCCAAATAATTATGGACAGTGAAAATGCCCCAGAACCTCCTTGGCTTGTGTGGTCGAGGCCAGGATGTTCCTATCCATGCATTCTGTCCCCTGGGCCCTGGCCCGACGCACGGCTGGAGGGGACCAGCCTCCCGCCCTCAGCCCCTCCCACCATACCCGTGCTCCCAGGGCACTGCGCTCACAGGGAACCGGCCAGCTCGGCCCTGCTCTCCGAGGAAATCACTCGGGATGCAGTGGACTCTTCTGAAGCCATGAGACCATTAGACACCCTGAAGTGGAAATTTCCAGAAATGCACAATAAGGCATGCTGCCAGGTACAAGAAATTTAAAATCTGACTTCACATGAGATGCTGTTTTTTAAGCCGATTTTTAAAACGTTCAATACAGAAGTTTAAGACATCAAGGAGGGACTGGAAAAAATTTCAGGATAAGATCTCCAGTAGATTTATCTAGGAAGTTCTACCTACTCACTTCTACAACTAATGTCAAAATTCAGGAAATAATTTCTCTACTGAGAGTTTACAACTACCTAGAAAAACTTTATATATCTGGATTTCAAGATTTAATTTCATAATCTGTCAAAGTGTCACCTTTTGAGCTTCTAAATATAAAAGCTTTCATATGAACAGATTTTCTTTTCTTTTTGAAATCTGAAGAATGTATTTCACTTATCTTGTGAAAATTATGGTAACTGTTCACAAAGTATTTTTTAAACCCGAATCAGGAGCCAACAGCAGCCTCTTTACGCAACGCTGTGTGTTCAGACAGGGGCTCTGCTCACCTGTCACCCTCCAGCTGCAGCTCCAGGTGTGACAAGACCACGAGCGTCCTGCACAGACGCTGGTTTACAGAGCGGACATCACAGGGAAATAGTGCACCTGCTCCGATAAACCAACAGCGTCACGTCCCAGGACACCCAAAGGGTAAAAAGAAGGTGGAACACAGGAATATAATCAATCTTTGTATTTGCCATAAAAAAAATCTGTTAGTTGAAACAGGTGAATGTTGACTGTGTTTACTTGTAACTTTCCTTCCAGAAAACAACTCAAGGGGCTCATCCAGCCACTGCTTCCGTGGATCCCGACCCGGGGCCTCCGAGTGTCGTCACATCTCTAACTGGATGAAAGGCAAGGCAGCCCCTCGTGTTCTGTCCTGTGGCAGCACCACACAGAGAGGCCACCGCTGTGCAAACCAGGGTGACACGAGGTGACACGGGGTGACGGAGGTGATGGAGGTGACAGGGGTGATGGAGGTGATAGGAGATGATGGGGGTGATGGGGGTTGACGGGGATGACAGGGTGACGGAGGTGATGGGGATGACGGGGTGATGGGAGGTGACAGGGGGTGATGGAGGTGACACGGGGTGACACGAGGTGACACAGGGTGATGGAGGTGACGGGGGTGATGGAGGTGACAGGGGTGATGGAGGTGATAGGAGATGATGGGGGTGATGGGAGTTGACGGGGGTGACAGGGTGACGGAGGTGATGGGGATGACGGGGTGATAAAAGGTGACGGGGTGATGGAGGTGATGGAGGGTGATGGAGGTGATGGAGGTGATAGGAGGTGATGGAGGTGATAGGAGGTGACGGGGATGATAGGGGTGATGGAGGTGATGGGGGTTGATGGGGGTGACGGGGTGACAGAGGTGATGGGGTGATGGAGGTGACAGGAGGTGACGGGGATGATAGGGGTGATGGAGGTGATGGGGGTTGATGGGGGTGACGGAGGTGACACGGGGTGACGGAGGTGATGGGGGTGACAGGCGTGATGGAGGTGACGGAGGTGATGGGGGTTGACGGGGGTGACAGAGGTGACGGGGTGATGGAGGTGATAGGAGGTGACGGGGATGATAGGGGTGATGGAGGTGATGGGGTTGACTGGGGTGACGGGGTGACAGAGGTGCCCACGCGTGGATGGCACTGTCCCTCACTCAGTCACCGTCCCCACGTGGACGGACGTCTGGCAGCTCACACGGTCGCAGGAGTGCTGTGGGCGCGTGGCGGCGTGCGCGGCTCTGTCTGTTTACAACTTAACTGGAGAGATGGGAGCCCCTGCAGGCCCAGCGAGGGCCCTGGTGGACGTGCGGTAAACTCTGTCCTAGAAGCTGGTCTAGGTGCGTTCCAGGAGCAGACGGGGTCTGAAGGATGCTCGCGCGGGGCCGGCTCCGAGCCGTCACTCCTCCTTGGGTCTGCTCCTCGCCCTCCGCCTCTCCTGCAGGGTCCTCAGCTCGGTCATCTCGGTCAGGGTCTTGCGCACCCACAGGACCTGGGAAGAACCGTGCAGAGATGCGGTCAGAAGTGGACACGCGCCGTGTGGGGAGGACGGAGGCCTGGAGCTCTGTCACGCACGTACCACGATGGCCAGGGCGTTGAGCAGCAGGGGCGCCGAGAACACTATGGAGATGAACATGCCCCTCGAGTCGAAATACTGGTATTTCGAGAACAACCTGTTTCAAGAAAGATTTAAAGATTACGGGGCGTCACAACACGGCGTTCTCGTGATACTCTGTCTCAGGAGCCCCTCCACACAGGAGGACGAGGTGGGCGCAGAGCCCCGCCCGCACACGATGGCGACCTCAGTCCCTTTACGAGGCGACCCTCCTAACCCCGTGGGGGACGACCCCCAGGCCCTCCAGGGGCATTGCGGCCCCCATGCAAGCTCAGGCCGAGCCCCCGGAGAGGGGGACACGGGGTGGCCGGGCCAGGCTGCCCCCAGCGTCCCGCTCAGTGGCGGCGCAGGACATGAACTTTACGTCACTGACTCAGCGACAGTCATCGCCCTGGGGCCACAGTGAACAGAGCCCAGCGAGGGGTGCTCAGCATGTGCGTCCTAATTAGAAGCGGAAGAGACAAAGCGGGGGCCGGGTCGTGCGGGGGGCCGAGGGTGGGCTCCTGACCGAACGACAGGGGCCTGAAGCCGCGAGGAGGGCACGGCGGCCGGGGCACGGCTGTCACTCTGCTCTGAGGCCCGTGCGGTCCGGGTGCCGAAGGTAGAGCCGGGAGGCGGGGTGCTGATCGGGCCACGTCGTCCCCCGGGTTGCGGGGACACAGGGGGACGGCGGCGCTCCCCTCCCCACTCGTTCCAGCCTCCCGAGGGTTCCTGCCTGAACTGCGAGGTCCAGAAGGAGAAGCTGCGGCCCCCGAGGGAGGAGAAGGCCTGGGGGCGGCTCTGGAAGGGGGGCCAGGGGAAGGGTCGACTCTACAGCGCTCACTGGACACGGAGTGGGTTGCCCGGTGTGTGAGCAGGAAAGGACACGTGGGTGAGGACAGAATGGCCGGTGTCCCGGAAACCGGGGAACCAGCGTTTTCAGGACTAGAGCGCTTCTGTTTTGGGGGGGGGGCCTCCAGGGCCCACGGTGACCGAGGAGACTGGACGGTGGCCACCGTCCAAGGCTCATCGTGAAGGAGGCTGGGGGCTCCCGGTGTGCTCTGCCGCTGACGGGGACGGTGTCACGCAGGGTCCGCGTGCCCGGGCCGCTCACCTCCAGTTCACTGCCGCCGCTTCATTGATGTACTCCGCGCAGTAGACTAAGGTCACTGAGAAGAGAGCAAGCCCACGTGAGAAGTCAGGGAACCAGCCCACCGCCACCGCCTTACACATCCTTCACAACGTGCTACGTAACGTAAACGTGACAGAACAACGCCACGCTGGATGAGACGTAACTTCTATTTCACACATAACATGAGGGAACATGACACAGAAAGGAAACCCAAGGTGACACACGAGGCCGGTGGTCTCGGTCAGACCAGGCCAGCCCTCAGCGGGGCAGCGCCACGGGGACCAGGCTTCCTGCCCCGACGCCACCGTGGCCGCACTGGGCCGTCTGCCGACCTCCCTGCCCCGCAGGTCACCGTCGGGTGCAAGGCCGGCAGTGGAACCCGAGGGCCCTGAGACCGGAGCTGAAGGCCACCTGCCTCCACCCTCCGGCTGCCTGGACCCCCCAGTGGTGCTGGCGGCAAAGACACGGAGGGAGCACCGACCTGAGGGGACAGGAGCCGAGGGGACAGCCCTGGCCGCCCTCGCAGTCCCCCCTGGAGCGCGGGGAGCGCTGGGGGCGTGGGGGGGCCCACCCAGGGCGGGAGGACCGCGGGCTGGCCCAGCACCACGTGCTGCTCAGGGCCTGGAGGGGGTGGAGGAGGGGAGGACGGCCACCAGGAGCCTCAGCCTTGTAAAACTGTGCACAGCCTCCGGTTCCTGGGGTAAAATGGGGGCAGCAGTCCTTGACCCCTCCCTCGACGACTGGACCCTGAGACGCACATCAAGGAAGCAAAAGAAAGGAGACGGGAGAGGAGAAGAGAGGCCTGAGCACGGGGGGCCCACCTCCCCAGAGGGCAACGTGATGCATCGACCACGCACCCCACTCAGGAGCTGGGGAGCAGTGAACCAGTCTGTGCTTCATTTGTAAAACTGCAGCAAATAACATCCCAGTCTTCTGCAGGTGTGAGAATTAAATGCGCCATCAGATGTGTAAACGCACTTAGACCAGCATCGATCAGCCCCACGCTAAAACAGTCACCCTCTGTTCGTCCTTGAAAACAACAAACCCAAACGTAGCTCCCAGGTTCACAAAGCCTTTCAAGTATGGGCTCCTTGCATGAGGCTCTGTGGACGAGGCCATCACCTTTTTTGTGCTTCCTGCCTCGGGGCCTTTGCACACGTTATTCCCGGGGCTTGGAGTGTCCTTTCCGGCCTGCTGCCCGGCTGGTCCCCCCGCATCCTCCCCCTCAGTTTACCTGTCAGGGCAGTGACTCAAGTCCGGCCCCTCCCAGGGTTTCACGGTGCTCCTGCCTCTCCTGCCATGATGCGCAGCAGGGCTGTGGTTACTCAGTGGATGCGGGGGCCCCACCAGCTCTACGAGGCTCAGGGGCCCGTCTGTCCTGCTCACCCCTCGCGTTCCTTACTAGGGCTCTCACGTAAAGAAATAAACTAACATCCATCCCCGACCGTCAGGACTGTTTCTGTGATGCAGGCTTGCTGCTTCGCGCCTGTCCTAAGACGACCTCTTGTTTGGATTTCCCACCTTGCACAAGGCCAACTGAAGAATCACAGTTAAGATGAGTTTTTGGACTTTGTTAAACTGCCAGGCAAGATCTTCAGCATCTTCCCAATGTCCGCAAGATTAAGAGCCCAGCATAGCCTCTGGGGCCCCGGCCCACCTTTCCTGCCTGAACGTACTTCTAACTGGTCAGCGTCAGAATGTGGTTCTTCTGACACCTGGCCCACCCTTTCTGTCGTCACCCCTGTGCTCTCACCCGCTGCCTCCGCCCCAGATGCCAGGCCTGGGCCAGACATCTGTTCCTTACCCGAAGAAAAAGAGATTTTACTCACTCTTTACAGCCCCTACCATGACTTTATCTCCTCTGTGAAATCTTTCTCAATGATTCCACACAGCTCTGTTCCTTCTCCAAACCCTGTAGATCTTACCTTCAAAACTGACTCGGGCAGTGTGTTATTTTTGCACCACAGAGCTTTCCTTCCTGGTTTGCACTCCCTCCCAGAGCACGCAGAGCAGCTAAGCCCCCAGAGGAGCCTCTTGTACAGACTCAGCGTTTCGGCAAACCCAGCTCTCGTTTGTGTAACTGGTATTCTGCACCCTCCCAGGAACACAACAGGTGCTTGAGACGCCTTTCAAATCTATTATCCAAAATGTACCTTATCTTTACAGTAGCCTCAAGTGAAATATGGGAGTGGCCTGCAATCAAAGTAGAACACAAGACAGGAGCGTTGGGAGGCCTTACAAGTACATTCACATATCACTGGGGCTACAGAGAGAACGCGCACACGCGCTGCCGCAGCACACAGCCGTACTCACCCAGGCACTGGAGGTACTCACCGCGGAACTGTACTCACCCAGGCACAGGAAGTGCCCCACCTGCAGCTTATAGCTCCGCGATGAGAAGCAGGTGAGCAGCGCACAGAGCACGTGGAAGGCAGCCAGCCCCACGAGCCAGGGCTCCGTCCAGTCCGTCTGCTGGACGACACACAGCAGAAACCCCTCAGGGTCCCCCTGCACTGGACCAGGCTGCACGCTGCCTCCCCTCTGAGCACGTCCCGAGCGCCCCAGGCCTCACAGGACACGGGCAGGGGGGACAGGGACCCCCACTGCACCCGCGTCCAGGGACTGTCACCCGGCCGTGCCTGGCTGCCCCCCACAGAGGACTGAAGGCTTTCCTACTTGTCGAACAGAACTGCACTTCGGGCTGGGAGAATCTGAAGACCCTCCTCTGCGGGGAGATGAGAACGTAGTGCCTGGGTCGGGGATGCACTCGGTCGCCCCCAGAGGCAAAGCTACCAGCTCCTTAGAGCAGCGATTAAAGCCTCAGAAATCCGGGCCGCCCAAACTTGCAAGACGTGGTTTTCTCCCGCCTTTCTGACACACACCCAGCCCTTCAAATAGTGCTGCGACCGCATGTCTGCTCAACTCCAGAGGTGGGCTCGTCCGCACCCCTGTACTCGGACCCCCTCCTTGAGGCTCAGGTCCCCCGGGGGCACGGGTGCTGGCGGAACGGCCCGCGCCCCGCCACTCTGCCCACAGCGGGTCCACGCCACCCGGACGCCCCATCCCAGCCCAGGACGGCCCACCTCCCCGCTCCCCGCCGCCACGAGGTCCCAGCTCTCCCCGCAAACCCCCGACCCCCGACCGCCCCGCACCTCAGCATCCCGCCTGCCCTGAAGGTCCTCCAACCTCGCTCGTCCCGCCCGCACGCCCCGGACCCCCGCCCCGCCCACCCAGGTACAGGCCCCGACCCTGCACCCCCCCACCCACGCCTCCCATCCGGCGCCGCCGGCCTCCCCGGCGGACGCTGGGAAATTTGGAGAGGCCCCTGCCGACAGCGACCGAACTGTCAAGGAGGCAGCGACTTACCGTGATCACGGCGGGGATGCTGACGGGGAACTTGCTGACTGAGAATGCAGACGACATCGCCCCCGGAAAGGCCCAGCCTCACCACCACCTTTTCGTCTTCCCCGCCCCGCCCGGATAGGTCAAGAAGTCCTCTGGTGTCCTCTCGCGTTATCTCCACTTGTCGCGATGCCTGCTGTGTCCGGAAGCGGCAGGCACCCTGCCATCTCGCGATATCTCCAGTGCCCGGTAACAGGTTCAAATCTCGCGAGATTCCGTGGTGTTAAAATAAATATAAGGGAATTACGAGTAGCCACTGGCGTTGTTTTACCTCCCCGAGCTGCTGCGAGAGGGACGTTTTAGTTCCTCCTATGTGACGGACGCTCATAAACGGCAGCTCGGAGAACTGGGGGCTAGTGGGCGTCCCTGCTTTCCTCCCCCGCAACTCCCAGGGCTGGGGGCGTGGGGTATCGCTCAGGAGAGTGACCTGGACCCCTAGGAACATAGGGGAGAGTGACCTGGATCCCGGGGACAGAAAGGGACAGTGTCCGGGACTCGGGCGGGGGACAGAGAGGGAATTGACCTGGACACTGGGGAAAACGGGACAGTGACCTGGACTCTGGGAGACAGAAGGGGACAGTGACCTGGACCCCAGAGAGAGAGGGGCACAGTGCCCTGCACGGAGGGGGACAGTGTCCTGGACGTCGGTGGATGGAGTGGGACAGAGGGGACAGTGTCCCTGCCCCTCTGAGAAATCAGGGTCTCCAGATGCTCACTCTACCGTCAGCTCCAGAAGTGGGTGCTGATCGCTTCTAGCTCACATGGACCTTAAAAACAAAACGGCCAGTAATTTTACCAGCTAAATGGCTTTGTTCCGGAATAGAAAGGAATTGCAGCTTGGGACATGTAATCTATGGCAAAACCACACTCAAGTTGGGCAAACAAAGGACAGGAACGTGTTATTTTATAGAGAAAAAGGGGGAAGTGGAGAGAGCTGCTTTGGAGGAAAGGGAGAGTGAAGGGTGCTGAGGGGTTCCTATTGGCTGGGCAGTGGTGCTTTCTCATTGGCTGAGCATTGGTGGTTTCTCATTGGATGAGTGATGACAGTCTCTCACTGGCTGGGCTGTTGCCAGGCTGGGAGAAAATCTTCCCTCCCCTGCCGGTCTTAAGTAGGGACATTCCTGGCGTTGGGTCTGCAGAGGGCCCGAGTGGTACCTGCCTGAGCGCGTCCTCTTCTGCTTCCCGTTTCCATCTTAAATGAGGTTCCCTTTATTTTCACACTAATCAGGGAATCCTGAATTCTCTGTTGATTCAAGACGCAGAATTTTAATGGCATCAATACTTGGCATCCTGGCCTGTGTCTGCAGACTAACAGGGAAACCCCTGGCTCGCAGGCACTCAGTCAGGTGAAGAGACAGACCCCGTTCTCTGGGTGGACCTGGGGGAGGGTGTGAGGAAAAGGACTGCAGCCCGTCGCCGCCTTGAGGGTACTTGGCACCTGCAGAGCGGCAGGGGGAGGGAGAAAGTGAGCTCTTGGCAGGTGGCCTCCCTGAATGGGGGGATCAAGCCAGGATTGAACCCAAACATGTGAGCCAGGCTGCACCAGGGTTTCTCTTCCTTGCTTCCTGAGGAGCTTTCCAGAAACTCCATACTTGGCAACTCCGGCTTCCAGGGTGGGGAGGTCTCTGCGGTGCCCTCCACCCATCGCGCCCCCACCCTGCCCATCCCCCACTGGATAAGACGGCTCTGTCCTCCTGGCCTCACTCTCCCACAATCCAGTCTTTACACCGCAGACACAGCCAGCTTTAAAAACGTAAATTAGGTAAAGTTGTTTGCAACAAATGCATTTTCATATATTCATAGTTGTTGAATTGAGAGGTTTTAATTTATACCATTTAATTTTAGGTGGAGAAATACTTTTTTTCTGAGAATTATGGAATAGCCAAATCTGTTATTTTTGACTCTTTTTTTCACAGATTGCCTTTACAAAATTATAGTCATTTAGAAATGTGCTTGTGAAAAGTCCATAATTATGGATAATAAAAGCTTTATAGATAAAATACAACAAATTAATATCTCATCTTCAATTTATATTTTCGCTATTCTGTTAGTGTCTCCTGACCTCAGGGCTCTTGGAGGAGTTTGTAACTACATGGATTACAGGGCATATCGCCATGTGCTGTTTCCGTTGATTTGTGTTTCTGTCTCAGACATAGGAGACGGTATATTTATTGATCTTTGTCAAACTCATAACATTTTGTGCATTGCCTGGACATACTAAGAAATTTTTAAATGGAATTTGAGGGTTTAAATCATGTGTCACAATTGTGCCTTCATGTGTCACAATTGGGGCTGCCAGGCTGTGGACTCGGGCCGGCTGTGGACTCAGGTCAGCCGTGGGCTCCTGGATGGGGCAAGCAGGTGTTTCAACTGTGGTGGTTTGAAGACCTTGGGCTCAGCCAGGTGGGCTTTGGCCTCTGCATGTGGCACTGATGTGGGTCTACAAAGGCAGGGACTGGGGTAGATGCCATCAGATCAGAGACACCCAACAAGGGCTCGATTTTATACAAGTCTTGGAGGCATTGTTTGCTTTGGCCTTTGCAAGGCGGCTCCAGCTGTAAAGGGGGGTTTCTGGCCCAGCAAATCGTGCCCTCCACCATTCTGCAGGAAGGGCCAAGGGGTGAAGCCGGGAAGCCCTGGACCGTCCAGCAGTATACGAGTCACACCTCGCACCCCAGGGTGCCTCCAGACTGAACCTGGACGGTGGGCATCTCCGGGGCCCAACCTGCCGCACAGCCAGCACTGTGTTCTTTCTGTGGCAGCCCTGACAGAACACCCGACGGGGGACTTAAAACAGCAGGAGACGGTCCCTCTCAGTCTGGAGGCCGGAGGTCCAAAGTCCCAGGGGCAGCAGGGCCAAGCTCCCTCTGAAGGAGGAGGGCAAGGTCCCTGCTGCCTTTTCCAGCGTCCCATGGAGGATGGCAAGCCCTACATTCCACTGTCACACGTGCCTCCATCTTCTCTTCTCATCAGGGCACCGGTCACTGAGTCAGCGTCCACCCTCCTCCAGTAGAGCCTCATCCTCGCTTGATCACATCTGCAAAGACCCTGTTTCCAATAGGGTCCCATTCACAGGGACTAGAGCTTGAACATGTCTTTGGGGGACACAGTTAACCCACAACCTGTGTAACAGATAGCTCTGCCATACCCAGGGGTGCCTGCTCCGGAAATGGACACAGCAAGTGGGAAGAAAAGGTTCTGAACACAGTGGATGGGAAAAAAAGAAGGAAACCTCAGTAGGAGCTCAGGAATGTAGGTTTCAATTGCCACTATCTTAGGGAGGAAGTAATATATGTCCTCCCCTCCCCGAGGATATAATACCTGTGTTACGGAACTCAGGTCCAGCTGCTTGCTGCTCAAAATTCAATGTTCAAAAGGTAAGTTTTGGTAGAAATGGGAAACATTGCTTTTAATCAGAAAGCCAGCAATCTGGGGAGGAAGTGGGCTGGGTGTCCCCAAAACCAACTCCGAAGATGCTGCCCGGCCACGAATGTTTTTAAAGGGAGAGAGGGGACGTAATCTCAGTTAAATCGTGGAGGTAGGAGATCAGACTCATCGCCATCCCCCACTGTGTGCAGGCTGTGGACTCCTTGGCTCTTTCTTTAGATGCTGGCTTGTTCACAGTTTGTTCACAAGATTCCTGAAAGGGGAAGCTGAGGAAAAGATCTGGTCATCTGTTAACTACTTATTCTTCATTTTTACTTCCTTGATCTACGGGAAGAACCAACAGATTAGGCAAGGCTTTGTGTGACCAAGAGATTTGAAAGGTGTGCTTGGGTCGGAGATAAGCAGAGCATGGGGGTGGCTGGTTTAAGTTTAGTGACAAGACAAAAGGGGCCTCCTGCAGAGAGCTCATTCCTGCCAGAAGCTGCTAACACCTGCATAATCTCAAAATTGACTTCCTTCTGGGACCTTCTCTTAATTGGCTTCAGTCCTGCTTCACAGGCCACAGCCTTCCTTATCTGAAAGAGGTTGACATGATGGGGGTGTAGTTGACCGTTACCAGAAGCAGAAACCCCTATGTTGACCTGTTACGTAAATGCCCTTGAACCACTCGACGGGATGGATGTTATGGATTCACCTCGCAGTGAGGAGACTGGGACTCAGGGAAGGAAACACGCTGCCTAGCACGGCAGCCAGGGACACCGTCAGGATCTGGGCTAGACTCAGCTGATTCCAGAGACTGTTACTTTTCCGCGGCGCAGACTCTGCCAGATGCCTTCCCCGTTGGCCTCCTCCCAAATGGTCCCCCTCTAATTAGAAAACGCTTCTTGGGCTTCCCTGGTGGCGCAGTGGTTGAGAATCTGCCTGCTAATGCAGGGGACACGGGTTCGAGCCCTGGTCTGGGAAGATCCCACATGCCGCGGAGCGGCTGGGCCCGTGAGCCACAACTACTGAGCCTGCGCGTCTGGAGCCTGTGCCCCGCAACGGGAGGGGCCGCGATAGTGAGAGGCCCGCGCACCGCGATGAAGAGCGGTCCCTGCACCGCGATGAAGAGTGGCCCCCACTTGCCGTAGCTGGAGAAAACCCTCGCACGAACCGAAGACCCAACACAGCCAAAAATAAATAAATAAATAAATAAAGTAGCTATAAAAAAAAAAAAAAAAAAAAAAAAAAAAAGATGCTCTCATGCCCATTTAAAAAAAAAAAAAAAAAAAAGAAAACGCTTCTTTGCATAGGAGACAGCTATTCCCCAGAGTAGTAAACCGTTGGTTCAATGCCTGACTGTCTTCGCAAATACAGCCTAGTCTCAGAATGCGACTCTCCAACAATTCTGCAGACCAACAATCTGCCTTCTTGAGTTGACGTTCGGATCTTAGGTCAGGTTGAGCTCTTCTCTCGAGGCAAAGCTGGAGTCGTGGGGTGAGGGCCCGAAATGCTGTGACTGTTAAACCGTCTGTCCAGGTGAGGATTTGGTTAGAAGACGGAGCTGTCTGAGGATGGGCCTGCCGTCCTGCAGTGACTGCTCTTAGCGCTGACATTGGATGCTTATACTCAGCGTTTACTACCCTGACCTGTCAGGGAGATGGGTTGGAGAAATCCAAGACTTCAAAGGCAGGTTTTCTCCTCGCGATGATGGCTTCTTACACCAGGGCATAAAGGGCAGGGTTCTCGGCGTCCCGCCGACGCCGGCTCCAGGGCAGAGTCGCTGGACAAAGGCCGGGTCAGAGTGGCTGACTGCGTGTAACGCAGGGCAAGCGGGATGCTTTAGCAGCTGATGCTCACTCCTGCTGTTCCCATGACAACCCGCCCGGGAAGTGACCGGTCCGCTCCGTGGGCTCCTGTCGCCTCAGGGCGCTCGCTGCCTTCACCGCAGCCACTGGTGCGTTCCTCTAAGAGTCCAGAGCCGGTGGAGAAGGCGTTGCGGGTGTCGACTGAAAACTAATGCACAGCCTAAAAGTTGAGAATGATGATTATTTGGCGGACAAAACTGAGGACTCAAGCCCAGGACACAGCCTGTCAGTAGCGCTGAGGGACGGCTGTGAAGAGGTCAGGGGGGAGCCAGGATCTACAGGGGTTTTTGCCACAAAGATCAGGCAGTCAGAACATCAAAGATGACTGTTCATTAAAGAAAACCAGACATCTCAGGTTAATGAATTTAACACTTTTCTATGCATGGGAAGATGCAAGAGTCTGGGCTCACTGGAATTGTTCCTTTGATCTGCACCTCAGCTCCCTGGGGCCAGGATCCTGTGCTTTCCCTCCTGAGTGCCCTCAGGGGGCACCGTCTTCAGGGGGCGCTGCAGGGGCTGAGGGCGTGGCAGTGGGCATCCTCAGGGCTCACCGTCCGGGCAGCTGTGATGGCGGACGGCTTGATGGCTGCAGCATCCTTTGTCTACTGATACGGCAGCAACATTTTTCATTCACGTGGGCTTTCCTGTGATCGGGCCGTGGGGTTTATCATCTCACTTATTTTTAAGACATTTGAGGGCTTCCCTGGTGGCGCAGTGGTTGAGAATCTGCCTGCTAACGCAGGGGACACAGGTTCGAGCCCTGGTCTGGGAAGATCCCACATGCCGCGGAGCAACTGGGCCCGTGAGCCACAACTACTGAGCCTGCGCGTCTGGAGCCTGTGCTCCGCAACAAGAGAGGCCACGATAGTGAGAGGCCCGCGCACCGCGATGAAGAGTGGCCCCCGCTTGCCGCAACTAGAGAAAGCCCTGGCACAGAAACGAAGACCCAACGCAGCCAAAACTAAATAAATAAATAAATTTAAAAAGAAAAAAAGAAGAAGCTGGTCCCACGTGATGGGTGGAGAGTCGAACTCTCCTCTCCTCTCCTCTCAGGCAGCCTCTTTTAAAAAAAAGAAAAAAAAAAGACATTTGAGACAAGTAAGATATAATTTTAAATGCAGTTGTTACGCACAAGGAAATTTCCACCTCTGCTTCAAGCAGTCATTGGCTCATTCTTACCAACTTAATGGGCCAAAGCCATTCTGCTGAGTATCTCTCACCTTATTCATTTAGGGGCAACTGCTATTGTCCTGGTGCCACAGAAAGACAAAAGCCCCCAAGGCGTGAATGGGGCGGCCAGCAAAGCCCGCTCTGACTTCAAGCAAAAGTCAGCAGGTGATCATTCCCGGGCTCTTGATATGCAGATAAGCCTTTGGGATTCCTTGAATGTTAGGGCCGGTGCTCTGACACGAAGAATCGTGTTGGGAGATTTGCGGGCTCCTGCACTGTGGAGGTGGCAGGGTTCCCCAAATATTACACCCTTCTCACTGGTGTAAAATCACAACGTGACACGTGGCGATCAGTTCATGTTGATGTCTCCTGGGACATTTAGAGAGGCTGAGGATAGACTTCACGTGGAATATCTTAGTCCTTCTGTGACAGCTGCCAGATGATTTTCTGGGTAACATTCTGCGTGGGCTGCCGTAACAAAATACCACAGACCAGGTGGGTTAAAGGACAGAAATTCACTATCTTACAATCCTGGAGGCTGGAAGTCTGAGGTCAAGGTGTCCACAAGTTGGTTTCCTCCGAGGCCTCTCTCCTTGGCTTGGAGACCACTGTCTTCTCCCTGTGTCCTCACGTGGTCATCCCTCTGTGCCTGTCTGCGTCCCAAGCTCCTCTTCTTTTAAGGGCATCAGCCATGTTGGACTACAGCCCTCCCATGTAATCTCATTTTACCTTAATTAAAGGCCATCTTTCCAAATATCATCACATTCTGAGGTACTGGGGGCAGGACCCCAACACATGAATTTGGGGCAGGCACAGCTCAGCCCATGACAGCTCCCAAGGGGATCATTCAGTGCAGAGAGAGGACCTTTCATGTCCTTGTTTCTAATGGGATAAGCACTGGGAATAGTGGAATGAAAATGGACTTTAGATCAAAGAAAACGATTTGAACCTGAATTCTTTCCCTTACTGGCTGCATGACCTTGCGACTATTATTTTTTACTTATCTGAGCACTAGTTTACTCCTGTGTAAATGAGCATTCTAAGGCCTTTCTGATGTAATTTTTTGTGGACTGTGGTGATATGCCTTCACTGCCTTGCTTTGTGCCAAGTGTATGCTATCTGCCTCATAAATAATAGCTATTACTATTTCTGCACTGTTTTATCCCAACTCTCCCCGGGGCATCTTCTTTTCAACTTTTTTTTAATGCATAAGATGGATATTCTATCTGTTTCCAACTCTTTTCTGCGTATGGGGGAAGCAGTGCAGATGGAGGTGAAGGGAGATGCATCAGCTACTCTTGTCATGACAGTGCTGTTTCTTTTATTTTGGCGATGGTGTTGTTCTAAACAGGACACTATATTTTACTCGCTTCTTTGAATTCCATTGCACATTGAATATTGCATCTTGGAAGAGGTTTAAAGGTCAGAAACATTTTTTTCTGAGACTCTACAGCCAGTTCATATCCAATCACTGTAATTTTGCTTCTAATGTAAATATTCCTGCATTCATTAAACATAAGGTATTTACACAGATATTCTATTCTGAAGCTGGAGATCTAGGTTGCCTGATAAATAGGTCTCTTATTGAAGATGTGAATAGTGTTCATCTTTGCTTCCTTGATTTTTTAACTTGCCAGGTTCATGTTCCTCTTTGTCCTAAATTGCTTCCAGTCTATTTGAGAATATAGGATGTACAGTTACCCCTTGGAAGGAGGTAGACACATCTGACCAGTGACAGGAGGCAGGTGTGAGTTGGGCTTTTACCAAACGCTTTTCTCTTCTTCCTGGGCACGAAGCTCATCCCCTCCTCCACGTGGCCAATGGCAGTGTTAACAAGGAGTTTAACCAAAAAAAGGGAAAAGGAAGTGATGGATTGAAGGTCAAACTGTGTGTGCATAAATCTTGGAAAGAGGGCTGCACCTTCTGGTTGTGTGTCTGTCACTTGGCGACACCTGGCATCCGTGTTGGGGTCTGTCTGGGTTCCCAGAGTCCCTTCCCGGCCCCTTCGGTTGTCCTGAGTCACCCTCTCCTCCGGCTTCAGCTCATGGAAATTCCACAGCTCTGCAGAGGAGGGGAGCGGGTGCTCGGGGGCGAGCAGGAGTCAGTAGCTGGAGGCCCCACTCTGGGAGTCCTCCTTACACCCGACTTCCGGGGCGTGTTAGTGGCTTGCAGGTCGCTATATTCGTGCGTGATCGTTTTACCTTTTCTTCAGTTATTGCTTTGAAATCATGCAACTGCCAAGAAGCATGACATTTTTGTTATCACGAACTTTGTGATTAGAGCTGCTGAATTTCAATAATATTTTAAGGAATATCATAAGAAGATGAATGCAGTATCTAATCTAGAATACAAATTTACAGTGAACAGAAATGATAGTTTGTTTTGAATCACAAATCTCCCTCCACACACAAATCCAAATGTAATTCTGCATAGTATGTCTCTGGATTGTTAGCTGTGACCTGGATGAAATGATAAATTAATAATATGGTGATGACACACTTTTTCCTTGGACAGCAGGGTGAATTTAACTATTGAGAAGCAGGAAAAATTGACAACATACTTTGATGGATTGGTCATTTAACTAAAAGCCAACTGGATACATCTTTTCCTTTTTGACAAAAATCAAGGTTTCTGAAGCTGCTATCCATGGTGGCCTCAGTAGATCCATGAGGCTCTGGAAATCACCAAGTTTCTTCTTCAGTCTGTTTACATGTAATTTTTCTGCAGAAAATGTCTAAATCCTTAGTTAAATTCTCAAAGAGTCCATGGAGAAAATCCAGTCCATTTTCTGGTTCCCAGAGCTTACATATCCTGGACTTGTCTGCTCTGTTGTTTCCCCTAAGACGCATCTCCCAGCGTGCTGTGAGCTGGAGCCTTTCCCGGGGGCACACGTCCCTCCACACTCATAAAGCAGCTGAAGTGTAAATGAGGAATGAAGTGAATAAGGTCAGCCCACTCAAGGCGAAGAGGAGCGCCACGCGTCTGGGCAGCTAGAATCACCACTAGGCGTTCGACCATCCCCAGCGAGAGACAGGCAGGGCCACCTTCCCGGCTGGAAAGTCCTGGATCACACATTTCCTCATAACACTGTCAACAGCAACCCCTTTTGAGTTCAGAACTGTCCCGTTTGGGGTGATAATTGTACAATCACTCTAGTTACTGGGAACATGATCGGATCAGCGAATCCAGCATCGCTTTACCTTTTTGCTGTAAATGAGTTATTTTGTCAGAAGTGATGTTTCATGTGAAATTGTGAACGGTGGATGAAGTGGTCAAGACGTCCACATTTGACATCAGTGGAAGAAGCACCGTGAGCCCCCGGCACCCAGTTTGGGGGGATTTTCGTGCGGCTGACCGTTGGGGGTCTGTAACCTGTGTCTGCTTCCTGTGAACATGCGAATCGTAACTGCACGGGCAGATCACAGAGGGGAAAGGGAGTGGCCATGGTGACCGAGCGCTGGCTGGAGGGACGGTGCTTACTGATATTCACGTGTCCTCTGACACGGAGGCTTCTCTGCCAAAGGGACCGCCTGGCATGTCAGCCTATCCTTTACGGACCAAGGTAGATCTTCCTAAAACTTCACCTTCACTAATCCTACACTTATTCTTCAAATATCTGTCCATCTGACACAGGACATGCTTGAAAATCCAGGTCCACCTCTGCCTACAGCCATCTCTCCCATGAATGCCCTGTTTAGGCAGAATGCCCTTGCTGTCCCCATGGAAGAAGCAGCAATAGGGTAATGGATTTTCAGCCCTACCAGGGGTCAGCTGTGTCAGCAAATAGAGGGGTCTGGAAATGAGGACTGTGGTAAACACATCGCACGCGTTCAGACGCTGGCTTCGTGCCACAGAAAATCTGCAGGTGGCGCTTAGCGGTCTCTTCCTCTCCTTCAACTATTACTAAATGGTGCTTCCTTATCACGTGCCCACGGCTACGTCCTGTCGTTAAAAAGGCACGGACTCTTGCTACTGTCTGTTCCCTTCACTGCTTTCTTGGTCTTTGAATTAGATGCACCAAGTCAGTTAATATTTCATTGGTAAAAGGATAGAATTAAAACAGAAAGGCCAGGTTCCTTTGCTTGCAAAGGTGCTGTTCCATGTCTGCTCTGTTCTGGGCTGAAAGATGTGTCGTCCTCCCTGGAGACAAGTCTCAAAAAATAAGCAAAACAAAACGCTCGCATGAAAAGTAACCGTCCATAAATCTACTCCAAATTGTGTGTGATAGTTTGATGTTTTAAGCAGTGTTATTGTTAAATAATCTTTTTATCAATCATCTATTATTTTCCAGTGGCTGCCATAGAGAATGCTTTTACTTTTTTATCGTGTGATATTTTATTTACAGGATATTGAATGTGAGTGTTAATACTCACCTTTTCCAAGAGAGTCTGAAACTGAGCAGTTCAGACCTGAGAAGGTTAGGGACTTTCTTTCTCTTGATTTTAAAATTCCTCTGTCCCATATGACTTGACTTACAAGAGCATATTTTTTTTTTCTTTATCGTCTATAAATTTACACTGAACTCAATTTCATCATTTTAAGAGTGACGCCTATCCTAATACTGTCTTCTGCACACAGCCACAGAGAGTATTTATAAAAAAAGGATGCATTAAACTGTTTTATGGAAGCTTTACCTGCAACAATAGCCTTAAATCACATTTTCCTTTCCTGATGGAGGGCAGTGACTTTCTCCTCTTTGTAGGAGATAGCTTTCTCTACAACCTCCCCATTGATTTTAAGGGAGGATCCAAGCTTCTTTTCCCTCTATAGTCTATTATGTCTTAGTTTGTAATAGAATTCAAATTATTTATGCAACAGTAGTACTTATTTTATTTCATTTACATACTTGCTTTTCATTGAGGAGTATAGGTGAACTGAGGTTTATATACCTATTTTAAATTCACTCTGGCATAAATGAAGGTTAATTTAGAATTCTGACAGGTCCTAAGGGTCAGATCTTCCCTGTTGCCAGGTCCAATCTAATAGAGTTCCTGTTTTCCCCTTGGAAATCTACCACAAAAAATCCTCACCCGTTTTTATAGGGTCTTTTACTTGCCGTTTTCTAGCACCATCAGAGTGTGGAAAGGTACGCACCGGCGCCTCTGGCGTCTGAATTGCCTGGACCCCCAGTGTCTGCCGGCTGCTGCCCTCGAAGCTGCACAGACTCACTCCCTAGGTGCCCTGGAGGGTCTCTGTCTCGGGTGGGCTGTGATCAGAGCGATGGGGGGACGCACTTGCCTGGTCTTCCAGGGCGGGGTGCAGACCTCACTGTCCTCTCTGAGGAGCCTGGGGAGGGGCGAGCAGCATGGAAGCACGGGCAGGATGCGGCAGGCGAGGCTGAGATGCCTCCACACGCGCTGATTCCTGGTCAGGAAACCACGCTGAGCAGGACGGATGCGGGCATCCAGGCCTCTGGTACCGTGTTCTGTCAGTGAGGGTCCCGCTGCTTAGCACTGCTTGGAAAGTTACTGCTTTGTTGGAAGCAGCCGTGAGAAGCATGAAGTTACATATTCCTGGTAATGCTTGTTGTACTGGAAGAAGGAAACCCATGTCTTCAGCATAAGTGGCATTTCCAAAACCGCCAGGAGGAGGTCCTCCTGCAGCTGAAGTAACTTACGGACGATACGTTTACACCGAGGGAATGTGTCAGAGGTCTCATCATTTCTACACATTATAAACCATATGGAATACGGCCAGCTGACTCACGCTGATGACACCTGACCGCTACACACATCTCTCATGTTTGCTAAGAGTTCACTTGGCCCAGGAATTACTGACCACCTTAAAGATCACGTGAAGCACAGTTTCAGACAGTTGATGTTCCTTCATTCATGTTCTCAAAACTCAGCAAAAATGTTGGCATCTTACATTTTGTATACAAATTTAATGATCATATCTTTTCTAAATAAAAATAAAAATAGAATATTATACCAGAAATTGAGACTTTTGAATAATCAATGTAATTGTCAATACACTCATGCCCTCTTTTAAACTTTAATGTGTTGTATAAATTTAAGAAGGTATAGAGTCTGACATTTTAAAAGGAAATTGTATGTATGCAACATTAGTTCTGAAACTTCTTTTATGCAGACATCTTTTTTAATATGAGGCGGGAATTTAACCAAGTCTTAAAAAATGTGTTGTTTCAAAAATCAGAGTCACTACAGGAAAAAAGAGTAACATAGGTTAGAGGGGAGAAAACGGGGTGGGGGGAGAGAAGAGAGAGGCAGTGGTCAGATGAACATGAACTGTTGTTCAATTTAATCATGTGTCACAGAGATACACACAGTTCTTGAATCATCTCTGGCATCACCGTGGAAACCTGCGGGCACTTTCTCTGGAGAGGGGACCACACCCCATGCAGGCAACATTTCATCCTTTGGAAAGCCAATCTGTTAGGAAGTTAAGCTTACCTTTTTTCTCATATGTTTTAATTTTTTCCCTGAGGCCAAAACTATTTTTCTACTTTACATCTCCTAAAATATTCTTTATGTCTTTAGGGACCCACCACCCACTGAGCACTTGGGGAAACGGCGGGGCCAGCATTGACCCTCCCTCACCCCGTCCTGCCTGTAAAGCTCTGTATGCGAAGTCTGCAGGGGCTGCGCCTACGAGAACACACATCATAAGGACATGATGTAGCTATCACCCACCAGCTGCTTCTGTGGCTTTCCTTACAAACACGGCTGTTGAGAATGTTTTCCCATTTATAGAACACAAATGTGAAACAAGGTGAAAGCGTTTCCTTCTGTCCAATATGGATTCAGCCTATAGTTTGAGGACTTATTTAAACATTACACTCTCTTCCTCTCCTTTTCAAGCCAACTTCCAACTTGATTATTGTGTTGTAATGATCAAGGACACGTGCATTCAGTCCTACAGTAAATTACAAGTCCTCCAGTTGTGTTGTCTCCCTGCCACTGGAACATCAGGAGAAACAACGCCAAGTTTGTTAGTTAAGCCTGTAACCAAAGTCCTCTTCAGTACCGTAATGGATCAGCCTAATGATATTAATGGTTATAAATGAGAGGAAATTGGGGATTAGGAGAGAGGAGATAAAAGCAGACAGCAGAGCAGGTAGGATTTTCTTTTATTTGTCTTTGCAATGCAATCTTAGGAGAAAGAATAAATGCTGAAAATAGGAAAAGTATACATAAACCTTGGACCTCTATAATGACATCTGTAAAACAGAGAACAAATAGGTAGAAGAAAGGTAAGGAGCGTGGGAAGGGTGCTCTGCTCCGTCACCTGACCCCACATAGCCAGGAGTGGAAGGAAGGGCTGGAGAATGTAACTCTAAGAGCAGATGACGATGTTCTCCTGTCCTGCTGCCCTCCCCGCACAGGTGACCAGACCTTCTCCTTAGGCTGCACACCTAGAGCAAGAGGGGGGAGGACGTCTGCTTCTCCTAATAGTGGTCATCGCAGGCAAATCGTTCCAATGAAAACCACTGGCAGCAACCAGAAAATTGCAAAAACACAATCAATATAGAGAAGAAAAACATTAAAGTCATCAGAGACCGAGCAAGGCAATAAGGAATCCAAGGATGTGGTTCCTAGAAAGACGGGAAAATGGGGAGGGGACCCCAACACTGGTGCCCTCTTCCCTCCATTGAATGTGTTGATTCACAAGCAGCAGCTGAGATGTGGAGAAACCAAGGAGAAAGAGGCTGGGAAATTCAGAAAATACATTTTACATCTTACAGAACTAAAGGGACAAGAGTTTGAGTTCAGGGCCCACTATAGGGAAGGGGCCCAAATGCACCCCCAGAAGTAAGGTGAGCAGAACGCAGAGAGGAGGTGGGGACCCAGCGGGGACATCGCAGTAGGGACCCACCTCCACCTGCCCGGCCACCAGCCGAGTCCAAAGTGACCCCTCTCCGGGGAAAGACAGTGGCATCTGGAGGCCCAAACTATCTCTGAAATTATCTATATACTGTCGGTTACTCGCTCAGATGTTTCCAAGCATATGTGGGACAGCATCAACTGCCTAAAACCAAGAAATTCAATCCTAACTGTTCACTAGTCGACATTTTATAGGCGTTTCTTGTCAGTCAAATAAGCTAAATAAAATAAATGGTAAGAATATTTGAAATGAAAAATACACGCGTCTCTACTTACAGATGAAACGTGTTTATGAAAGAAATATTCTGTAAACTGTTAAGTTTCACAGATGAGTTAGACTCACTAAGCACAATGTCATTTCACAGAAACCCAGTTTATTCTCCAGCAATTAACTAACAGAAAGTACATTTTTAAAGTGATACCATTTACCACAGCATAAAACTCACCAAGGCCCTAGGAAGCGTGTGTAAGTAAGTGTAAGGCCTCTATACCAAAGTTATGAAGATTATTGAGAGAAGGGAAAGAAAGCCTAGATAAATGAAGGACAGAGTGTTTTCTCAGGTTGGAGGAAGCAACATTCTGAGAATAAAACTTCTCCCTGAGTCAGAGCAGGTATTTTTGTTTGTTTGTTTGCTGCCAAGAGACTTGCTAATCTAAAATTTAAAAGGAAGCAGAAAGAACCAAGAATAGCAAAAGATCTTAGAGCCCAGAGGAGAATATATACTACCCAAAGTCAGGATTTATTGGAAAACTAAGTTAAGTAGAACAGTGCAGTTCTGGTGAAACGGAAGGAAAGAGATCGATGAAATAGAGTCTGGGCAAGAGAAAGCCTGCCCAGAAAGTTGATATAAAACAAACGGGGAAAAAGGGAAGTCTGCTTAGTAAAAAGTGCTGGATCGACTGAAATACTCAGTGAAAAAAACTCAAATCTGGATGGACTGCAAATCTAAATGTGAAAAATAAGATAAAACAGCTTCTAGAAAACAATGTAAAGATTCTCTCCTTTGTTATTGGGGTAGGGAAAATTTCTTAAACAGGATAAAAAAGCTCTGGATATAAAGAAAAAGGGACTTCTATTTATTAAAGACTCCACTACAAGTTTTGTTTTTTTTTTAAAGCAAGCCACAGAGGAGGAGAACATATTTGTAATACATATAACTATTGAGAGAATCATTACAGTGATAAAAATAACATATATAAATCAATAAGGAAAAGACCATCAGAAACAAAAAAGAATATCATGAGTGGGCAATTTGCAACAGGGAATCTCCAAATGGCCAATAAATGCATGAAAAGTTGCTCAATCCCATTAGCCCTCAGGAAAATGAAAATGAAAACCAAAATGACAGAAACAATCAACACAGTGAAAATCAACCTGTGAAATGAGAGAGAATATTTGTAAACCATATATCTGATAAGATGTTAATATCCAAAATATGTAAGGGACTCCTACAACTCAGCAGCAAAAAACAAATAATCTCATTAAAAATGGGCAAAGGACTTGAATGGATATTTCTCTGAAGAAGGCAAAAAGATGGCCAATAGGTGCATGAAAAGATGCTTAACATCATTAATCACCAGGAAAATGCAAATCAAAATCACAATGGGATACAACCTCACACCTATTAGAATGGCTATTATCAGAAAAAAAAGAAAAAAAGAAAAAGAAGATAAGTGTGGGTGAGATGTGGAGAAAAGGGAACCCTCCTGCACTCTCAGTAGGAAAATAAATGGTGTGGCTATAATGGAAAACAGTATGGAGGTTCCTCAAGAAATTAGAAATAGAACTGCCATACGATCCAGCAATCCCACTTTCGGATATTTATCAGAAAGAACCTTGAAGAGATGCCTGCACTCCTATGTTCATTGCAGCATTATTCACAGCAGCCAAGACACAGAAACAACCAATGTTCACTGATGGCTGAATGAATCAAGAACATGTGGTGTATATATACAATGGAATACTATTCAGCCTTAAAGAAGAAGGAAATCCTGCCATTTTTGACAACATGGAAGAACCTTGAAGACTTTGTGTTAAGGGAAGTAAGCCATCACAGAAGGATAAACACTGCGTGATTCCACTCATATG
Source organism: Balaenoptera acutorostrata (assembly GCF_949987535.1). Classification (NCBI taxonomy): domain Eukaryota; kingdom Metazoa; phylum Chordata; class Mammalia; order Artiodactyla; family Balaenopteridae; genus Balaenoptera; species Balaenoptera acutorostrata. Next base: position 94,027,490 of record NC_080075.1, on the reverse strand, counting down.
AGGAGGTACCTGGGGCCATCAGACTCGGAAGCAGAGGGTGGATGGTGGTGGCCTGGGCCTGGGTGGGGGGCAAAGGGGGAGACGCTGGTCTAGGGGATAAAGTTTCAGTTCTGCAGGATAAGTTGTGGAGACCTGCTGTACAACATGTGCCTACCGTTAAAAATCCTTAAAGAGGGTGGATCTCATGCAACGTGTTCTTACCACAGTTAACAAAACATAATGAAGCACCATTGCCTTGTACCTGAAATGCTAATTCTGATGCCATTGGCTCCACTGTTGGTGAGACTGTGAGCGGCTGAACTCCCCGAGCTGCCTGTTGTCACCTGGTGTAACCACTTTAGGAAGCTCTGCCATTTATCTTAAAATCTGGGTGTACATGTATCACAAAACTTAGCATTTCTACTACTAGTTATACAACCAACAGAAATGCATGCGTAGGTGCCTGTGTTTATACCAGTATCATTTATAACTGACTCATGTTGAAAAAGTATCCATGAACAAGCAATAAAAGGGATAATCAATCATGGTGTGTTTATACAACAACCTATAAAACAGCAATAAAAAAATAACTCCTCTACACGACAGCACATATGACCGTCACAAACATACTGCTGCTCAAGGAATACACACAGACACACAGACACACACACGCGCACACACACACACGTTAACCCTGGGCTGGTGATAGATTAGTGATTGGGTGGATAGGAATTCATGGGTGTTTTCACTTTGGGGTAATGCATCAGATGATAACATTTGTCACTTCACCCAAGTATGCTAAACTTTAGTATAAATGTAAGTCAAAAAGAAGAAATTAAGACTACACATATTAATAAGAAAAATAAGCTCTGTTAGCTTGATTTGTTCTTTGTGACCTGTGAAGACGCTGGTGGTTATTCTTCCTTTTCCCATACGCCCACGGGCTGAGGTATAATAAGAATTTTCACACTAAGTTACGGGGAGGGAAGTACCACGGGCCGCAGGAGCGAGCTCGCAGGCTGGAATCAGTGTTAGTGATGCTTCCTGGTTAAAGTGCACCCACGTTTCGCAGGCAGCTTCACTGCAGGAGGGTTATCAGAGGAGGCGTTTTCATCAGAGAACCCTGCACAAGTGTATCCAGTGCTCTTTCTGGATTTGCCAGCACCAGGGCTCACGTTACATTCGGGAAACCTCCCTAAACTATGCCACCTCTAGGACCACGGAGGATACAGGCGGCGGTGCAGGCGCGGTGGATGGAGATGCTGGTGGGTGCGCAGGCGCACAAGGCCCCCGCGTGGGTCCGGAGCGGGTGCTGGTGGTGGGGCTTCAACGCTGGGGCGGCCCTCACCCGGGACTGCGCCCCGGGTGGCCTCGTCCCCACAGTCAGGGGCTGGACCCTGGGAGCAGAGCTCGGGGGCTGGCCGTGCCCAGGCCGGGAGGGGGATCTCTCCAGGCCCCTCCAGCTCTGCAGGCTGTGCGGCAGCCTTGCGTTCCTCAGCCCGCGGCGGCACCTGGCCACCTGTACACGTTGTTCTGTGTGTGTGTGTGTGCGTGCGCGTGTGTGGTGTCCGGGCCCAGACTCCCCCTTTAACACGGACCCCTGTTGTGTTGGGTTAGGGCACACCTGACCCAGGATGACCACATCTTAACTAGCCACACCTGCAGTGACCCCATTTCCCAGGAGGGGCCCCTCCTGAGGTCCTGGCCTTCCGACACGTGACATCTCCCTTACACGTGTGTCCACCCTGTGCTGTAGGCATCGTGCTGACTTGGTCCAGGGTATTTCAGCACGTGGGGGGCTGTCAGTGTCCAGTTGCTGACTGAGCAGATTAACAAATTCAGGTGCAGGTTCCCATCAGGATGGTGGCAGGAGACATCTCTCCCTCACGAGAACCTGGACGTGGAGTCTTGTTATAGCAGAAATCGGTTAGGGCTGCTTCCAATCTGCAAGGCCTTATTCTTTTAGCCCAGTCAGCCATTTTCTCAGAAATGTTTCTCTTTCTTACTTAATCGCATTCTGAAAATGGTTACTTTCTAACCAGAGCTGTATGATGCACCTGGTGTTTGCTCCTCCAAGGAAGCACTCCCGAGCACTCCCTTCCTTTGTGACCATCCTTTGTTCCAGAAAGAGAGGCACAATGTGATAGCCTCAAGGACCACTGGAACCCTCCCAAGACTGCCCGACACCAACTTTGACCACATAGAAGTTTTCCAAGAGGAAAGAAGAATGCAAGCTTGCACCTGCCCTTCTCCTTGTCAGCACACTGCCTTCCCCTCCTGAACTCTAAGACCCCGTCCTAGTTTCTCCCAAGGGACGGCACAGTCTTGAGGGCGCTGGCTTACTGTGGCCTCCTTTGCCTGGCAAAGCAATAAAGGCTACGCTTTTCTACTTCACCCAAAACTCTGTCTCTGCGCTTGTATTTGGCACCAGAGAACGGAGGCTGGGATTCGGCAACAGTCTCAAAACTCTGAGAAGCTGTCCTCCCGCCTCTGCCCTTCCTCCTGTCCCCGCAGGGCGACCTCTGCTCACCCGCTTCTAGGAAACAAGCTCTGGGATGTTGGTTGCCACACAGCATGGCCCCCAGCCCGTGGTCCCCGGGTCACGGGTCTGCACCCGACACCGGTGGATCCGCCCACTGGTCCCCGGTGGACCACAGGGGTCTTTCTTGTCTCACTCTCCATCTTAGCTTTTAGCAATTAAAATAGTTTTTTCACATGCAAAAAATATGAATTCCTTACACTTTTCTTTGCCATTATTGTTTTTAAATTAGCTCCTTCGTGCTACTAGATTTTAACTTTTCCATACTTACTTCGAAGGCACTTGAGTAGAGATGACAAGTACTTTCTGAACTCAATCATACCCAATAGTTTTTCTTTTCACTGTGAAGGATCTTTGAATGTGTGTGTTTCTTTCACTAGGCTGGTGGAGAAATTTATAAACTGATATTAGACTTTCTTAAAGGCATTCTAGATAACGAGGTGAAAAACACCAAGTGTGATGTGGGAGGGATTCAGCCCCTGAAATGTTGTTTACGAAGCACTGGCTGAATCTTATCACAGGAGAACAGATTTAGTTTTCAAACACTTAGTTTTGAGAAGCATCTAAAATTCAATATGCGCCGAACCTTCAAATGCTTTTGAAGGAGGTTGTCTGCTGCAAAGCTAAATAGCAGTGAACTTAAAAATGTATCTCTTCTGGCTCTAAATCAGCCCATCTGCTGCAGAGAAGCCAGCGTATGGTGAGAGCCCAGAAGCCGCTCGGGTCCGAGCCCAGAAGCCGCGCGGGTCCTCCCACACTGAACCACCTTGAGGACTCCTGGCTGGTTTCCCAGTAATTACGGCTTTGGTGCTGCCAAAGTGACTTGATAAGTTGTGAATACAATGAGCAGTTTGAAAGGCTAGTGTGACCTTTTCATTCCCAACCACAAAAAAAATATAAAATAAAGTTTCTAAAAGGCTGATGAAAATACATAATCTAAATCTATTCCATACCTGATAATGAAACAATAAATTAATCATTAATCATGGTTAAAGATGTTTGTGTATGTGCATTTAAATATATGTAATAAATAGTAAATACACACATAGAAGAAGAAGTCACCTTCAGCAGCCCCATGTCTGCTGGCCTCTGTTACGAGGTCTTTGGGTCACAGGCTGTCCGGTTATTGGGAAACAATGGAGGAAGAAGATCACACACTCAGCCCTTAGTTTAGGGTCTTTGCACAGGATGTGGTCTCCTGACCCGGGCTTGAATCTCATTATTGCAACTTGTGAGCTCATATTATCCTGGACGAATGACAGGGTTCTCTGAGGATGAGCAGAGGGGATCTGCTCGTCGTGGGGATCTCCCACGTGGAGTTCCTGTGAGTGTTAAATAAACGTCTGCGTGCACACACATACACATGAAGCACAGGCACGCCAAGGTCCAGCATCTGAGGTCCTGGTCGTACTGGCTCATCAGCCTCGCTGTGCTGACGGCTGCATCAGGCCATTTAACCTGATGCCATTACGTATCCAGCTGGCCCAGTTCTCATTCATTTTTCAGATTCTATGCTCAACAAACTCTCCAAATACAATTTAGAGTTTACGATCTATTCTCCATTCCATGTTGTAGCTGTGCAAAGAAGGAGTCTCGCACTGCCTGTTGTTTGAAGACACACCCACACACACAGACACTCATGCACATCTTCTGAATTTCGAGACAAGCGAATGCTTGCTGAAATGTAACTCTGTTAACTTTGTTAACTCTCAGGTTTCTGTGCACGCGACACGAGTTAATAAGTAGCTGGTGTGGAACAACCGTCGCTTTTGAATATCGATTTACCCACAATTAGTTTCTAAATGTTGACCACATTTAGTTACTTAACTTTGATCTGAATTGCTTCTGTACACTTTGCTTAGTGTACGTCTCAATTTCATCTTTGTGAAACAATAGATGATTGGCTTGAAACTCTTAATCCTAACAGTGTTTTGTATAATTTACTAGCAAATGAGCATCAGGGACAAATATTTAGGAATTAGAACAGTAGGTAAGATTACCCACTGCAAAGTCACTCAGCTCCACAAAGGGCTTTCTAACCGTCTCTCCTCCCTCCACCATCCAACAGCTGCTCTTGGTTACTTCCTAGACCGAGATCATTATTCCTTTTCTGGCTTCCAAAGCTTTACCGCGTGTGGCCTCACTTTAGCCAGCCAGCTCTTCACATCTCCTCATCCTGTGTCCTTTGCTTCTGCCCTCACTACCATCTGCTCTCCTGGGAGGGTGGGGTGCCCCCAGCCTGCGTCCAGGTTTGCAGTCACATTAAGCGAAATAAATAAATTCAACCCAGTCTCGTCTCTCAAAACATCCAAAGGGCAGAGCTGGACGTGGTCAGTGCCTGACGTGGGTTCAGGCCCAGCTCTGTCGCCTTTTATTTGATCCTGGGCGAGTTCCATGAGCTTGAGCTTCCTTTGCCTGGGAGATGGGATCGACAGTTTCCAGGTGACAGCGTGCGTAAGCGAGGCTCACACAGAGGGAGTGCCCGATGCACACCACGCAGCACCCAGCGCAGCCTGGCTCCCGCCGCGTGGCCCCTTCAGGAGCCTCGAGATCTCGGAGGGACGGCTAGCTGTGCCTGGAGGCTCTGGGCCCCAGCGCCTGGGCGTGAGGCAACTGCTCAAGTTGGCGGGTTCGCTGGTAAACTGATCGCCACGCATCACACATCATTAATCCATGTGAAGCACTCGGCAGAGTGCACTTTATTTTTTTTATTTTTTATTTTTTTTTAATTTTATTTATTTATTTTATTTATGGCTGTGTTGGGTCTTTGTTTCTGTTTGAGGGCTTTCTCTAGTTGTGGCAAGCGGGGGCCACTCTTCATCGCGGTGCACGGGCCTCTCACTATCGCGGCCTCTCCCGCTGCAGAGCACAGGCTCCAGACGCGCACGCTCAGCAATTGTGGCTCACGGGCCCAGTCGCTCCGCGGCATGTGGGATCCTCCCAGATGAGGGCTCGAACCCGTGTCCCCTGCATTGGCAGGCAGATTCTCAACCACTGTGCCACCAGGGAAGCCCCCAGAGTGCACTTTAGTTTGGCTCTAATAATTTCAAAATAAAAGGAATACAACAAAATTATACAAATAACATATAACAGAAGGAATAAAGGATTTCCCTTAGTCTATTACTTTCAGCTCACCTCGCTTTACTTACTGTAAGCTAGTCTTAAGGTCTATCGTAATAATCAGTAGTAACAGGAGTGAACTAGCCCTTGTTCATTATTCACTGCGACTCCAGGATCTCTGAGCTTCACGAGTGATCTTTGCTGAAGGCCCTGAGCGGAGCGTGTCTGTTACCGAGTGTGGCCACTAGATGGACACGTGCACACTCTCCCCACGCTCCTGCGGGTCTATTTTCATTCTTAACTGAAGTCCTGTTCAAGCAACTGCATCTTTTTTCTCTCTGTTCCTGGAGCCGTGAATTTTTATAACATTTTTCATTGTCCTTTTAATAATCCTTGAAACTTTTTGTGCCTTCATTTAACCCCAAAGCCAGATTACTATTCAAATGGTCCCATTTGATAAAAATATTAGGTGTCTATCAAGTAACAGCAGCTTAATCCTGCCGCCCCAGGAAGCTGATGGAGCTGCGGCCTTGGGGTTGGGAGGCGAGCAGGCAGGGGTCTGCACCCGGCAACGACCTTGAGGACGAGCATCAGGCCCAGAGCACACCTGCGCTGCAGAACTGGAAGACGGAACCCTGTGGGGGGATGAGAGCCCGGGAGGGGGCTGAGGCGTCCGCCTCTCGGGCTCGTTTTACCCTGTCTATAAACAATCGGTACTCGGGGAAGGGGATTGGAACTCATCACTCCCAGAACCCTCAGCTTCAGCGACTTGCTCAAGGTCACAGAGCTGTTCAGAGGCAGCTCAAAAGCGATTTCAGGCAGGAATCCTCCTCTTCTACTTGGAGATAAATCATCATTCAATGCCAGGTGTGCTGAGCCCTCGGGGTGTCAGAGAGCCGGAGGTTCAAATCCTGTCCCTCGCCCGCCGACCTCCAGGCGTGGTGGGGTGGACCCGCCTCTCTCTCCCCTCCAGGGGTGTCTGCTCAGCACCCAGTGACGTGGAGGCCGCGGGGTCCCAGGGTCCGCGTCACAGAGCAGCCCGAGCGGGGCTCACCCCCTGCTTGAAAGACGCCTGTCTGCGCTGGACGGCGGTGGACGTGTTCCTGAGACGGAGAGGCGGCAGGTGCGGGGTCAGCGGGGAAGGAGAAGGACACAGGGGGCTGCGGGGCGAGGAGGTCAGGAGCCATCACCGGCCACCCTTGGTGGCATGTCTGCCCGTTTGGACTCTCTTTTCAGAAGGTAGAGGAGAACAGCTGGGCAGCGTTAGGCTGTGGAGCCCCTAACAGATCATGTCATGAAGTTTGCTCACTGTGGGAATGTGTGGAAGGGGGAGGGCGGGGGTCCCTGACTCGGGATGGGGGCCCGTGGGTGGGGTCACAGTGGGGAAGCCAGTGTGGACGGGTGGTCACGACAGCGCCACAGGGGACCTGAGAGGGGAGAGTCAGGGGGTTCTGGGCCCCACGGGTCGGGCGGAGGGGCTGGGAGAGGACGCCGGGTGGGATGCAAGCCTGGCGCCTCGCCTGAAAGCTCTGAACGGAGCGTCGAGCACGCGGTGCCCTCGGGAGCAGCCGGAGCCCCTCCGGTTCCTGGGGTGCCGGGCTGCAGCCAGAGCACCACCGGGGTGCGCGCCCCGGCCTGGATTTCAGGAGATGGACAGAGGCTGCTGGGCTGCCTGGATTTCCACAGCATCGAACTCGTGCAGGCCCCGCTTTAATCCCGCCGTGTCCCCTGACCTCACTGAGCGCGACGTGTGGGGCCGGGGCCGCCGTTCCTGCTCCGTCCTCCGCGGTACCCGGCGCCCCTCACCTCGTGTTGTAGCAAACGTGTTACCTTGAATTTCCCGGCGGTGAATCAAGCCTAGAGCTAGAAAATGCAATTTCTCTTTCCTCTGGGAGACCCACCTCACAGCCCCTCTGATGCAGGACTGTGGAGACTGTCCGCCTCTCTTTGCAACGTTCTTGGCCTGAGGCTTCCGGCCAAACATTATTAACTACATGCAGAAACAGTTTGAAGACTTTTTTTTTTTTTTAATTATTATTTATTTATTTTTATTTATTTTTGGCTGTGTTGGGTCTTCGTTTCTGTGCGAGGGCTTTTCTCTAGTGGTGGCAAGCGGGGGCCACTCTTCATCGCGGTGCGCGGGCCTCTCACTATCGCGGCCTCTCTTGTTGCGGAGCACAGGCTCCAGACACGCAGGCTCAGTAGTTGTGGCTCACAGGCCCAGTTGCTCCGCGGCATGTGGGATCTTCCCAGACCAGGGCTCGAACCCGTGCCCCCTGCGTTGGCAGACAGACTCTCAACCACTGCGCCACCAGGGAAGCCCTAAGACATTTTTTTAAATTGAATTAAAATTGCTCTACAATGTTGTGTTAGCTTCTGCTGTACAGTGAAGTGAATCAGCTATACGTATACATACATCTCCTCCCTCTTGGACCTGCCCCCTTCCCATCCCACCCAGCTAGGCCACCACAGAGCCCGAGCTGAGCTCCCTGTGCTGTACAGCAGGTGCCCACTAGCTGTCTGTTTTACACGTGTTAGTGTATTGATGTCAAACCTAATCTCCCAATTCGTCCCACCCTCCCCTTCCCCCCTGTGTCCACATGTCCGTTGTACAGAGTGAAGTAAACCATTTTAAGACTTTTTAACCCAAGCTTTCTATATTCATTCGGAAGTACATACTATTAACCAGGCTCATGAAACCAAAGTGTTTTCCCGAAACCCCAAATTTCTTACTGAATTTCCTTCAGTGACATTTGTTTGTCTTTTTTAAGTCAGATGAGGAAATTTTACTGTCAAGACTCAGTCTTTAAATAATGCCCAAGTAAGACCTGTTTCTCCCCGGGGGCCCTGTTTCCTCCTCTTACAAACGTCAGAAATAAAGGGTCTGTCAAATGAGAAACCTCTGAAGCGGATACAAGTTCCATGTCCCTGTGAGGTAAAGCTCGCTTTGTATTTGAGAAAATGAATAGTTACATATCCATTTAGTCAACCTTTCTTCAACACATATGTATTGACGTTTACCTGTGGAACGCGGGCCTTATTGAGATGATTCTTTCGGTTTGTGTGTGGCCCTCGTCCAACAGATGGGTGAACAGGTTCATGACGACAGGTCCACATTGGCAGATCTATTTCTTCCATAATCAGAGGTGATTCCAGACACTTGGCTACTTTTTATTAATTGTTTTGTTGTGTCTATTAAGATCAGGAAGAACTTTAAAATTAGTTTCATTGGCATGTAGGTATTAAATCCAATAAATAGATTATTTTAATTCTCATAGATAATAAAATATATTTTGCACCAAAAAAGCACTCTTTCACCTTTTATTTTATTTGAATGGTTAAGAAAAACACATTCTTCTTTTCCATTAGTTTCTCTTTTAGAAGTCATAATTTTCAGTCCAAATCCAAACTGGTAATTGTTCAGTTAATTAAAAACAAAATACAAGCATGTGCTCAAGCATCTGTGTCTGCAATGTCTCAAGGAACAGTAACAACTGAGCAGAAATGGTCACTGAACCTCCCAGACACCCAGAAGGGTCCAGGTGCCCCTGCTTCTGGAGTCCCCTCGGCCCTGGACTCCTGAGGGGGTTGTGTGGGGTGTGGGCTGACATCCTTCCTGTTCAAGCTACTTCCTGCTGCGTTTCTTTCATTTGCATCTAAAAGAGGTCCTGATTACTAACGGGCCAAACTGAGAAAACCAAGGACACTTGGCTTCTACCTTCAGGGTCAGAGCAAGATCCTCCTTTCCGCCTTTCCTTCCACCCGCGTCCGGCTCAGAGCACGGTCAGCTCTGCTCCCTGACCTCTGGGCTGCGTTCCCATCTTCCTCGGCTTCTGCTTATGGATGTGTTAGCCCACCTAGTGTTTGCGTTGAGAGTTTTCTCCCACTTTTCCTCTTCTGCTTGTGTGGAAGCTCCTGGAACCGGGGCTGCGCCTTGCCAGCTCAGCGGACGTCCCTCCACTCGACCACACACACCGTGCCGTCGAGAAGGGCTGTTTGGGAAGCAGGCGGGCTGGACGTGCTGGTCTGAGCCTCGGAGCCAGCACGTGCTTCAGGGATGCTGGCTGGGGGGAGAGGCTGCTTCCCTGGGAAGCCTTGAGAGGATGGTTTTCTTTTCTTTTTTTTATTGAGGTGTAGTTGATTTACAATGTTGTACCAATCTCTGCTGTACAGCAGTGACTCAGTTTTACACAGAGACAACAAGGTCCTACTGTATACAGCACAGGGAACAATATCCAATCTCCTGGGATAAACCATAACAGAGGAGGGTTTTCTGAAGGAATACATCTGAGCTGAGACCTGCGGTTTCATCGGGAGCAGGAACCAGAGAAGACTCTGAGGGGTGTCCAAGTCCCAGGAGGGGGTCACGGGGGAACCTTCTGTACAGGTGTCCTCTGGACCCTGTGAGGTGGGCCCCGAAAGAGAACCTGCACCAGAATTCCAGGCCAAGACCCCATGGCCTTGAAAGATAGAAAAATCACTGTGCTTTTTTCCAGCATGTGAGGGACATCCATCAGGCAGCATCTTGTCAAAGACATTTGGATTTTTAACCCCACTCCCAAATATGAAAAGTCACTTTGTCTCAGAAAAAAGAATGCTGTCAACATTCAAAAGTCAAGACGGGGGTCTTTCAGGAGGCTGCCTTAGAGACCAGAGGCCTAGCTCCTGCAGGCCTGACTGAAACGATTTGCCCACAGTTGTCCCCTTAGCTCCAGGCATGGAGCTGGGGTCCCCCACCGGCTGTTCCGAGGTCGATCCAGGGCCGTGTGGAAGTCAGATGCTCTTTCCTGACAGAAGTCAGATCGCCTCCTGGGCTTTCCCTCCACATTCTCTTGGGTAACAAAATCCAAGGCACGCGATGCCGAGCTGTATCATTTCTCTGGAGCAGAGTTGTTCCCTAGACTAAACCACAATTTGGAAGCTTGAAAGGTGTAAAGCAAACAACCAAGAAAGGAAAGGAGAAGGTGAAAACAGACAGGGGACGGGCTTCTGCGCTCACTGCCCTGGCAACGAACTTCCAGAAGCCTGCCGGTGCCTTGCGATGTGGTCGTATTCCTGTCCTTTATGATCGTGAGAGAACAAACCCAGCATTTTCAGTGCGTTTTACACGACAGCAAAAAGAAATGCTGTCCCCCCTGTTAATGACGCTGGGAATCAAGACGCAGAATTTTAGTCATCAGAGATGCAGATGATCATTTTTTCAGAATAATTAGAGTGGGAGCCAAGAGAGTCAGGGCGCAAGGGTCCCCGTGACAGGAGAGGGGGGACATTCAGACATGACAGCTCGCCTGGTGTTGACATGGGCGGACGAGGGGGTCTCCAGAGCTGTAGGGAAGGTTCCAGAGATTTCAGCCGTCACGAGAAGGGGTCCCTAAAAGCAGCATGAACTTTCAACCATTTTCTGTAAAAGCTTTATTAGGGACCAAGTATATTGCTACAGCAGAATCTCATGCTTCCTTGTCTTCTAAGAGATGACAGTTGTCATTGTTTTCCAGTATATGAAAGGAGTGCAGATTTTGACTTTAGCAATGACTTCTGTGCTGTAGAAAGAAGGGGAGTGATGTGCTTCTTCGGCAGCATCAGCCCTTCAAGATGGCGGTGATCTTGAAGCTTCCAAAGAGGTCCGGGGCTTTCGGTGCTTCAGTGAAGGGTGGGCCAGCCTCCCAGGGCTCAGCATTCCCGAGCCATCCCCACCGTTGGCTGATGGGTGCAGGCCCAGTTCACGCCCAGCATAAGTCATGGTTTTAGACTCACCTGACACAGAGGCTAACTCGATCTTAACACCAACAGAGCAACCACACGCATTTCCCCCAGAACAGGTGATGGACCCTGTGACTGGAGGTTTCCATCTGTGTAGAGGCTCCCTGGACCCCAAGCCTGCACGGACCCCCTCAATGTCTTCACAGGAAACTCCCCCAGCACAGAGCCCATGGTGGAATCCTGTTAACATTCCACTTGATCGCATTTAATTACCAGTCGACAGTGATTTACTCAGAGCCAGCGATGATTTCCAGGAGGGTTAGCTAGGTTAACAGTGCATTATTCTTCCAATGCTTAGATCAGATTTTTTTTATCTTCATCTTTTCTCTAAATTATTTTTTCCTTCCTCTTAATGTGAGGAAAGGAATCTAAGTATTGGGGCAGCTGGTCAACTGGCATGTTTTGCCATTAACTTTGGTCATGTTTAAAAGGATGGGTTTGAAAATAATACTTAAGTTTTTATTTATGCTCTGGTTTCTTCTACAAAGCAGTTGGAGAAGGACTGCATGAAAACTGGGTAATCTTGCCAACTCAGTAGAATATCACTGAAGAAAGAGAAGTGACTTTTATTTTAAGAAAATGCTTAGAAGTCTAACAAAATGCAGAAAACACACAAAGGCAATGGAATGTGATGAAAACGTGACTCTGGGAAACAATGGGTGATTATATTACTTGTAACGGGTCTTGGAGATGGAACACGTGCCTTTCAGATCTCATGGTTCTCTTGAAACAGGTAGGATTTGTCGTGAGCGTCTACAGGCCTGAGTTACACCAGATAACGTAGAACAAAGGAAGCATTTTCGATTAATGAAAATGCATCTTTGTTTGTGCTTTAAAAAATTGATGTCTAAGTCCTGCCTGCCATATGCCCATGGGAACATATGTAATGCTTGAAACTGGATATTTAGTTTGACTAGGTTAATTTCAAAAACAATGACAACTGAACTTAAAAGATCAGGCTATAAACGAAAGGAAATAGGAGTACAGGTTGTTAAAAGACAGGTATAAAATAATGCAGAAGAAGTGCTGCTTCTTTCTATCAATCAGGCTCCAGTGATCTTAATTCAGCTCGAGCTAGTTTTCCATGTTTGATTTCTTTTTATCATTTTAAGGAGCAGATTTTGACTTGACAGATGAATTTTTGAAAGCAGTTCCAGTTTTTTCTTTTTTCTTCTTGGTTTTCCCCAAATGCAAAGGAACAGGTGTCTTTGGGCTGATGTGTCCTTTCCAGGTTACACCCTTAGGATTCTGCCATCTTGGTACCAAGTAAACTTTGAACTCAGTGCTGGGTTACAGAACACAAGGTATGGACTGGATGGGGTATTTTCAGGGAAACTATTTCATGTTGTTAATTTGAAGAGAAGTGCTAGGCTGACTGCACTCACTTGACAAAATGCTTCTTTTGTTTTAATATGTACAGTGGTAATTTTCCCAGAGGTGATCTTCAATTTCTATATTGTGGTAAGTCACTAGCTTGTTCTGATATACTTGAAATATAAACCTGTATGTTAACCATACTCAGTGAATTCTTTGTTTTAATATCTTTGCTTTCAAAATAACATGGCATCCCAGAAAAGTGATGTGCACTTTTCTGTCATTTTGTCAAATTTCAAGGTAATTCCATTTAAATAATGTGAAAAAATGATATATTTATTTATAAAAATAATATTTGGAGATAAGATATATAATAGAAGCTTTAGGGCATACTTTTCTTTAAGATTGCATGGTAAAATAGGATTACTGGGATGGTTTTTCGTTTTGAAACAAAAGTCTCTGACGATAATGCTAAGAGACGTGGTCACAGAAGTGTCTGCTTACAACCCCGTCCTGCGTGCTCGCCCAGAGAATGATTATATGCTCCACTATGGGAAACATGTACAGCCATTTTATTTATTATAACTTTTTTTCTGTGGTATTAAAAGTTGGGAAAAGCTTACGTGTTTGTCATTAGTAAAATAGAGCTTATGCGTGCCCCGGACTACCACTCCACGATCTGGAGAAATAAACAATGCTTTACATGCAGCAATGAATGACATCAGAAATGAGAATCAAAATGGTGTGCAATACATACAATAGTAAGTATGCAAATTAAAATACATGAAGAACATCACATATTTTTTCACACACAAGCTGGACTACCAAGACATTCATTAATTATAATAGAGTGAGTGCTTATTGGAGGGAGAGTAAAGATAGGGAACAGGGAATAAAAGGAACAAAACAGAAAATACAATCTCATAACAGAGGGACCCAGCCTGGACCTCTGATGATCACCTTCTGTCAGTGCAAAATACGAAAGAATCAACTCTTTCCTTTCAGTGTCTTGTCTTTATAATAAAAAAATAATAAAGTGAAAAAGAATGTAAAATCATGATATTAAAGCTGGTCTTGGATTATAAAAATAGATGAATTACTATTAACAAAGAACATTTTAAATCAGATATATTAAGCAGAGGCTAATTTTTTAATGCTACCAATAGATAAAGAAGAGAAGCATCTAGAAAAAAAATCACGTTTTATTAGACTATTAAATAGGGTCAGGACAGTCATTGCACAGAGATGTTAAATCTTCCATTATTTTTTGACAGACTGGAAACTGCAGAGACTCTTTAATTAAAATATAATCAGCTGTGACGGAAAATCCACTAAGAATTTGTGAGTCAAAATGTGATTTGAGAAGATGACAATTTCCTTAATAAAATGTCAAACTTCAGCCCTAACATGTCACTATCTACATTAAATGAAAACGGTTTAATACACCAATGAAGTTAGAGGTTGTCAGAATGAATTTTTCAAATGACCGAAAAAAGATGTTTAAAAGAAACTCACTTCAAATATAATGTCATATGTAGGATCAAAATAAAGGGATCTAAACAGATGTACTCTGCAAATCTGAATTTTAAAAAGGAGAGGACTTAGTATATTAACAACAGATACAGTAAACTTTAGAGCAAAAAAATTACCAGGGACAAAGATAAATATTATCCATGGATAAAAAGATTGACCCGTGCAGAAGGCATAGCAATCCTGAATGCGAATCACCAGACACAGCCTCAAAATACGTAAAACCAGAGCTAATGGAGCTGAAAGAGAAGCGGACAAATCCACACTCAGAGTTGGCAACTTTCAGCAACTGACAGGACTCTCAGAAATTCATCACGGGCGAGGAAAGCTGACACCCTGAGGCAGCAGGTCTAATGGACATTTACAGAACTTCAACTCACATACACGCCATCCTAAAATCCACAGAACCCGCACCAAAATACACCATGTCTTAGTGTATATGAGAAGCCAAACAATTTTAAAATACTTGAAACCATACCAGGTGTGCTCTCTGACCACAATGGCATCAAAATAGAAATCAATAAAATAAACATAATACAAAATTTCTGAACATATAAAAATTAACAAAACATTTCTAAATAATCCATGTGTCAAAGAGAAAATCTCAAGGAAAATAAGAATAAATCACAGGTATAAATAAAAATTAAAATATATTAAAATATGAGAAGCAACTAGACCATTGCTGAGAGAGAAATTTTATACCACTAAATGCTAAATTAGAAAAGATGAAATCCTCAGATAAATGGGTTAAGCTCCCAACTCAAGAAAATATAAGAAGATAAACTCAAATCATGAAAAAGAAAGGGAATAGGAGCAGAAATCCATAAAATTGAAAACAAGAAAATAATACAGATCGTCAATGAAACAAAAAGTTGGTTCTTTAAAAAGACTCTTTAAAATGATAAACCTCTAGTGAGACTGAAAATGGCAAAAAGAGAAAAGATACAACTTACCAATATAGGGAATGAAGCAAGATATATCACTATAGATCCCACAGATTCTAAAATAATAACAAAAACATAAACAATTCTGTGCACATGAATTTGAAACCTTACATGAAATATATCATTTCCACAAAAAAACACAAAAAATCACTCAACATGAAGTGGATAATTGGAATAATCATATAAATATAATGTAAATATCCTATAAATAAATGTACTGAGATAGGCCAACTGACATTATCCAGTTTGTGGAGCAGGAAGAAAAATGAATGAAGACAGGTGAGCAGAACCTCATGTGAGCAGAACCTAAGGGTCTGTGAGATGCCATCAAGTGAACCGACATATACCACAAACACAAATATACAACACACACATGCAACACACACAAACATACATACACCACTCACACACAACATATACATGCAACACACATACACATAAAACATACACATGCAACATACAATACACACAACATGCACAAATATATACGCATACAGAACACACATACAACATACACAAGAATACAAAAGGATACAAAACTATCATCCAAACATAAAGGATAAATGAATCCGTTCCCAGATAGACAGAGCTGGGGTGTCTGATGTAGTGCCTGTCCGACAGGAAATGCTGAAAGGATTCCTTCTGACTGAAATGAAGACCCAGGTCGTCACTGGCACACGGTGTATCAAGATGAGACCTGAGCCGTGGGAACGAGGGACATTGATAAATATTCGCGCACAGGAAATATAACCACCATTTTGTAAGTCATCTTCTTCTTTCTATGTGATTAGAAAGACAAATGTACAAAAAAGCAATTTTCGACCCATGTTGACGGGCACACATGCTAAACGTAATTTTTGAGGGTAACACGTAGAGGACGGGATGGGGAGGTACAGGAGCAGAGGACGTATTCGCAAATACCGTCTGAAGTGGGACTTGCGTATAAAAAATACAAAGAACTTTCAAAGTGCCACAGTGAAGTCGAGCAATCTAATTATAATTAGGAAATATGCAAAAGACCCGGAGAGATATTTCACCACAAGGATATAAGGATGGCAGATCAGCACACGGAAATGTGGTCACATCTTACCCACGAGTGAAATACAAATTAACACCACAAGGAGACCCACTGCTCACCTGTTAAAACAGCTTAGTTTTTTTAAAAAGTGACATTCTAAATGCAGGGAAGGATGTGAAGAGTCTGGTGAGAACGTAGAAAGACAGAACCACTATGGAAATTAGTTTGCCAGAGTACATGATTATTTCAAAATAAAGGTTAAAAAATAAAGAGATAGACAAAAAGCAGTCTTGGGGTAGAGAATGTTAACATATATTGGTGAAATATTAAATTCATTAGGAACAATAAATAATTCTGAACATTTTGCATCAATTAAGTTTCCTCAGTCAGTCTGTACAACACACACAAATTGATGGAACTCCAAGATTTAAATTTCTCTCAATTTTGTTGAGTCCAACAAACAAAATATTATCAAAAATCCAAGATTTAAACAACACAAAACCTTTATTCCTTGGATATACATATTCAAAATTAGAGAATTGATGCTTTACAACGCCGTGTGGACACTATACAAAACTTACTGTATATATGCTTTGCTGTAAAACAAGACTGGAAAGGGTATTTCTGACAAAATGTAGTCTTCTTAGCCCGGCTCTATTCACTGTCTCACGGGAGGGATTTTCTGTGCAAATGTTAACTTCAGTGCAGTCTCCACCTAGATTTCCACCAGGATGCATCAGCACCCCTCATCCTAGGAACCCGCGTGGTGGGGTACTCTGACCGTCCACGATGGCCAGTGCTGAGGACGCAGCCCAGGGAGCTGTCACACATCCTAGGTGGCTTTAGTCTTCCCTTTTGGGAAGTAACCCAACAGAATCCGGTTAACCTAAAATTCCTAAAAGGAGATTCTGACACATTCCAGTACTTTCCTAAGATGACTGTGGAATCCTTTTCCAGAGACTTTTATTATTATGGAAGATTGAGTAGATATATAAAAATAAGATAATGTTATCCAACCAAGTGATTAATTTTTGTCAGCTTTCTCGTCAGCTGCAATCTGAGACATTTTCTGACCCCAACATTTACTTTTCTGAAGTGTGTGTGGCAGCTGTGTTTACAAAGAACCCGTCACACCTGGATGTACTGATTTCCCACCTCAGTTGTTTCTTGCCTGAGCATCTGTTCTAATTGTTTTTAAAAAAAGCAAGGTTTTAGAATTGTTTTAACACCTGGAATATGGAATTTGAATTTCTCAAATGGAGAATTAGATGTTTCATCATCTGTCCCACGAAATCACATTGATCCCTCTCTTTGAAAAGATTTCATTTACTGATCCCTTAGCTGCAGTTTTTAAGCAGCCGTTTTTAATAATATATTTTTAAAAGGGCGTTTATAAATATTTATCAAGAAACTTAATTTGGGAAGTCAGCCCCTCCTCCCTGAGCGAGCACTAGCCTTTGAAGAGCATCATAGGAAACATTTATCTTTCATTTGATCTTCAGCTGGATTTTAACCCACTGCTTGTTGTGTTGGTGTTGGGTGGGGTGAGGTTGAATACATGAAAACAGCCAGATTTACCCTTAATGCCCTTTGCCGATGCTCTACTTTTAGCACTTGCTTGTATTATTCCCCACAAATGATAGAAAATCTTGGCAATTCCCATGGTGCTCGGTGGGTCGTACACTGTCCTTTGAGGTCAGGCGTAGCTGAAATAGACCGATGGCGAGACCCCACCCCTGGGGCTGGTGCTTGACCCTGAGACAGGGCTCAGAAGGGCCAGGCAGCAACAAATATTGTGCAGGGACAAATACCGTTCAGAAGGAGTATGAATGCTTAGAGGAACGCACAGCCCCCAGCACAAGATTCTGCATCATCAGAACTTTTGTGCCCAAATCAGCTTGAGGCTAATAAAAAGTTAACAATTGGCCAGTGGATCTGCCATTGAACCTCTGGCCATCATGCAATCCGATGGCATCCCAGTCTCATGTCCCCCCATGTGAACAGACGGCCGGGATGAGGGTGAGGGGTGACGCTGCTGCCAGAGCAGGGGCTTTCCTGGGGGGCCTCAAGCCGCCCCAAATTCTTCAACCGCAAAGCCAGGGCATCTGGCGACGCAGGCTGTGTTTCCCAAGGACCCAGGACAACAGACTGTCTTAGTTGAATCTTACTACTCTTTTGTGCCATGGCGAGTAGAGTCCTTAGAGGATGGGCCTCGCGTCAGGCCCAGCCCAGGCCTACGACCATCCTGGGGAGATGACCACAGAACGTTTAACTCTGCCCGTGAATTTGTCACCCAGAGAGATCACGGTTTTTTGTTTAATATACGGTTTTTGATGATATCTTGATTTTTTTCCTGCAACTAACTGTACTGCGATCAAACTTGTTCCTCCTAATCTTTCTTTTCATTGCTGCCAACGAAGCTTCTCTCCCGACATGCTTCCTCTGAGCCCTGAAGGAAGGACACAAACATAGCAAATCTGATGCCGTAAATTACAGCTGCCCTTGCTTGTCCCTGACAGTTTCAATTAGCAGAGGGTTTTCCTACCAAGTAATTTATTATTCATAGAAAATCTTTGATGTAAAATTTATTTTTAATTGAGTAGGTATAAATTTTAACTTGAATTTTAATTTTTACTTTGATTTGTTTTCAAAGTACATCAAAGTTAACACCTTGTTAAGAATCTAATCTCTTTTCTAAGATTTCAGAATCTTGTGATTAATTTGAACAAAACAAAGAAACTGTAAAAGTCTTGGGGTATTTTATGCTCCAAGGGATACTATTAATAAGCTCCCCTTGACCCTCACAGCCCCCCAAACACATGCACCTAAATATCTAATGTGGCACCTGGCAAGCCCTGCTCATTTTACAGAATCAGAAAACTTCAGAGTAAAAATTGTATATTCTTGCAACTGTGATTGCAAGAACTTCTGTGCAGAAACTATTCCCTTTCCCTCTACCGTACCCAGCTTCAATTAGACATTTGAAAAAGCCAAAGTGGGCATCACCTAGTGTTACACGCTCGTGTCGGGAGCCAAAAGGAGCAGGGACCAGGCGCTCAGTGAGGCTGTGCTGGTCCCGGCCGGGCACCTTTCTCCTGCTTCAGGAAAATCGGAGTCATCAGTTCTGTTCCAGGCAATGTATAGTGACAGATTGCCTTGTGTTTGGTACAGTTTTGTGAACTTCTGCTTGCACTGCCTGGACGAAGCAGTAACACAGTTACGACGTTGAATTAGCACCTGCCAGGCTGTCTCTGCAGTCACCGTCACACCTTCTTAGAGTGGAAGGTGCGGGTCTCAGGTGCCGGATGGAAGAGAAATAACCGAGTGTGATGCTATCACCAGAGTAACACGCGAGCATCTTTACACGTTAGTTCCGTCAGGCCTCTTACGGGTTCACCTCCTGGAATTAACAGGCTTAACTTTTTCACGTGGGCTTGTTTGTCAAAAAGGCGTCTTTAGGGTTTCCCTGGTGGCACAGTGGTTGAGAATCTGCCTGCCAATGCAGGGGACAGGGGTTCGAGCCCTGGTCCAGGAACATCCCACATGCCGCGGAGCAGCTAAGCCCGTGAGCCACAACTACTGAAGCCTGTGCTCTAGAGGCCGCAAGCCACGGCTGCTGAAGCCCACGTGCCGCAACTGCTGAAGCCCACGAGCCACAACTACTGAAGCCCACGCGCCTAGAGCCCGTGCTCCGCAGCGGGAGCGGCCACCGCAGTGAGGGGACCGCGCACCGTGGCAAAGAGTGGCCCCCGCTCACCGCGGCTGGAGGGGGCCGGTGCACAGCGACGAGGACCCAATGCAGCCAAAAATAAATAAATTTATACATATAAAAAAAGGTGTCTTTAAAAAATATACAGTCCCTCTGTTTTGGGTGAAGGATTGGAACTTGCAGGCTGTTCAGGCAACGCTGCCACAGCTTTTATGGTGTGTTTAGTGGACGATCGAGGCCATTTCCAAGGGGAGCAGCTCAGCTGTGACACTTCTGTGAAGTACGGCAAACCAGGCAAGGTGCCTCACTGCAGGGACGCGACACGGGAAGAAGGCGCAGTTTAGAAAGCTGTAAAACCCCCGGTTTTCTTTCTCAGTGTGCCTGGACCTCCCAATTGGCTCAGAAGGTGAATCACAGCCTGGCAGAGTCTCGCTTGGACTTGGTGGCCAGAGTTCTCTGCGGCCTGAAGGATCCTGGTCCCGACTGGCTCTGATGGGGGAGGGATCTCTAAGGAAGGGGCGGCCCCCGGAGGAGGCTCCCCCCCGCTTGTGCTGGGAGCTGCCCCTCCGCCGACACCCACACCCCTGCCCCCGTGAGCGGACACCCACGTCCCGGCACTCACACGCTGCCGCGTCTCAGACGGGTTTCCAGACGCCCTTCATTTGCCCTCCTTCTTGCCTGAGATGGGATTAAACACTCAGTTAAAATTTCCCTAAAGAAAGAGAAATATAATGAGGCTACTATGTTCAGTTGGCGGTGAGGTGACTTTAATTTTTATTTCTATACTTCATAATGATTTTCATTTCAGATTGGCAAATCAATGTACATAATTTTCAGGAATTTATGGGAAGATGTAAAATATTACATAATGCTTAAGCCATATGAGCTGGTCTGTGATTTTTCTGTGTCCAGAGATACATTTTTTTCAATACTTCAATTGTAATAAAAAGTATGACTATTCATTATTAAGCACTGGACTGGTGCTTCAGAAACATTAGTGTTTTGTTTGAACTTACTATAAAGAGTGGTCATTCTCCTATTAGTCTTGGTGTATTTGAGATTTCTCAAATTAGCACAACACCAGCTGTGACCTCTTCTTGAAGACCGAACAGCCCAGAGATCATTTTCAAAAGTCAGCTTTTCAATTAGCTGCTTCTCCTGTAGATGCAGTGGTAGAAGCTTCAGAAGTCTTATTACTAAGCTCTGAACAATGACTGAACCTTTTCTCCAGTTTCCGATACGTTCAGTTAGGACAATAATAATAGGGTCTAACAGCTGGGGGCCCTACAAGAAGCAATTATTTCCAGAAGGAAAGAAAATGTGAGTAATTTTGCCTAAAAGTGAAGAAAAACATGGAATCATTTCCATCTCTGAAGTAACAATAGAGCAACCATGGGGTTTTTTTGTTACTTAGGTGACTATTAGTAACACATCTTTTTTAAACGAAGATTTAAAAAATTTCACACAAAACAGCCGAGAAGGAAACACATCACTGTTAAAGTGATCAATATCACATACAGGTTATAGATTAATTAATGCACAGCTAGTAAGTCAATCAGCTTTGTTTGATTTTATCTGGTTAAATATTTCTAAGTCGTAATCACCTTACAGCATTGCTAAAGGAAATATTTTTAAATGCTTAACAGTTTTTACTTCTGTATGATTCTATTAAAATGTTTGTGTGTGTATAGTTTTTACATACTTGCATCTACAAAGCCTAGTATGTTTTCTGTATTTTAATGTATTCAGTAAGGACTTCTACCTGTTAGCAAGTGAACATTATGTTATCTATGTGCAGTGATTTGAATGTAAACTTGGAGTAGTGTTAATTTCTGATTTTGCTCCATGTTTAATCTGTGTTGTTATGAGGTGCAGGATGCTAGTCTAGTGATGGTTGGGGCATTTCAGCAGGGACCACCAGGGTGCCCACTCAGCCGGCTCTGGTCCTGAGGACACGTCCCGGTAGCTGTGATGGGGAAGAAGGGGTACAGGGCGTGTGCTGACTTTGTGGGAAGAGTCCTGTATGAGGCGGTGCCCCGCTGAGGATGCTGTTTGGGACCCAGGGCTGGAGGGGAAAAGGGTGGGGGGCTGCTCCCAAAGGTAGAGAAGAAATGCTCCAGCTTCATGGGTTTCTGGGTTTCTCCTCATCCGTTTGCCCCCGAGAGAGGCTTGATGTGCTTCCGTATTTGGGAAAGTAACTGCTTCAAAATAGGCATTGGCTACCTCAGATCTGTTATAACCGTGTGTCTTGTCCAGTAAGCTACAGCTTACATTTGATGGGAATTTAAAAATTTGAAGAGTTTTAATATCCCAAATTCATTCTAACTTATGATATTAGTGCTTTATCATAAAGAATTGCTGATGCTTTTATGTCTGATAAATACTCATGGTTCTTTCTCGAATGTCAAACCAGGAGAAAATACCCTTTTCCACAGACATTTTGGCTGTTTTGTTTCATTACCTGATTTCTCCCCTTTGATTCTACCCTATGGTTTACCAGCATGCCCTCTCAGCACCTCGTTATTCTATGTGCTTAAATTCTGCGCCATCAACATGCCGGACAGCTTAGCGGAGAGACAGGGTGCGGAGAGCAGCGGTTTGAAGGCCTTCTGACTTGAGTCACCGTCCTAAGGCTGCACTGGAGGGACAGACTCAGAATGCAGCTGCTCCAACTCCCAGCTCCATCTTGCTGTAACACGCGAAGCAAGTTAGAGTTATGAGCACAGGGAGGTCTGAGCACTCACACAGTGTTCTTGAAACGAGGTCTCTTTCTTCAGTAGAAAAATGAATCTGTGTAAAGCGATCAGTGTTCAGTGGAAGCAGCAAGGACTGAAAGGAGAGATGGAATTTGCGGCTGGGTGGTTCCTGGGAATGGTGGACGGTGACACTGTCGATGGCGGTGACATTAGACCTGCTCCTGATGGACACTCCCTAGTGACGTCTGTGCTGTACTGATGCCACCTGCTCCTTTTACCTTCAAATGCCGACCTTCCCTGTGGTCCACGGGTCAGCACAGAAGGAAGGGTCGCAGGGCCTGGCGCGCACTTAGGCCTTTCCTTCACCAGCTCCAGGCCAACTGGGGCCAGTCGGCTTGGGCAGTGACCACAGGGGGGGTGTCCCCACTGTCCTGAGCTTCACTGAGGTCTTTGCACTTCAGGGGTCCCATTGGCCCCAGGAGCATCTGGGGCCTTTGTGGGGGGCTCCCAGCAGGAACCCCAAGCCCTGAGTGGTCCAGTGCCTCTGATGCTGCTTAATATATAATAAAGTCAATATTAGGGCTTGTATCTTCCTCAGCCAATTGTCAAGGTTAACTTAACAAAAGTGAAAAACTACTGTAACATACACGCACCCAAAGTGAAGATGTGAGGAGGCGACAGGGGCCCCTGGGAATACACGCTACAGAACCGAGGAAAGAGGTGAAGCAGCGGCAGCATTTAGGCAAAGGTGTAAGGGTGACAGTTAGAGAATCCACGTTAGAAGAACTTAGCCTAACGCACAGCACGGGAGTAACGTGATCGGGAAACAACAAGTTTAGCCAAGGTCTGAAAGGACGGACGGCCTTTCCAGGGCTGATTCCTTCTCAAGGAGATAAGCGCAGCTGCTGGTTCTCATTCCCTCCAATATGCTCCTCTTGGTCTCAGACATGAACAATTACAGGCTTTAGTTGTACAGTCATTTTGGTGAAAATTACACAATTTTATGATGGGGTAAAACTTTGCGAATTCTAAGTCTGCATATCTCTGTAGCACAACTTTTTTCTTGTTGTTTATTTTTGTCATGAAAAATAAAGTAAGTGGCCCTCCCGTGCTGATGACTTTTTAATGCAGTCACGAGAAAATTTTGAAATCCCAAACCTAATGATATTAGATGTTGGAAATGTCACTCCCTGTAACCTATTTATGGTGCATATTCTGAGAATTCACTGTTCACCAGTTTCCATTCTGACTTGAGTTAACATCTGTGTCTTCATCTCCACCTTAAATGGAGCTAGGCCTGCAAAGTTTCTGAAAATTCTAAGTATTTATCTCTGTGAATAAACACCTGGATTGTTTTACTTGTAAAAAAAAAAATCTACACCTTTTAAAAAGAACAAAACTCCACTACTTATTAGATTTTTAAAGAGATGTGACTTATTCTAAAATGAAAACACATATTCATAAAATACCCTGTGCATGAATGCTCAGAGTGACTTTATTCATACTTGCTCCAAACTGTCAAAGAAGAACAGAAACAAACAAACAGAAATCTGATGTGATGTACTCACACAATGGAATCGGGCTAAAATCGCCCAATAACACGCGTGACTCTAAAAAACAGTATGCAGACAGACACCAAGAAGTACCTTTAATAGGACTTGGTTTTTATGCAGCTCTGGACCAGGGGAAGTAGAGCAACAGCGATGGGGACACATCTTGCTGCCGGGCGGGGGCTTTCTGAGCGAGACGTGCTTGGCGTGATTTGGAGGCTGGCGACACTGGTGTGCACGTTGGTCAAAGCTTATCGAAATGTACACTTAAAACATGTGTCTTCCGCGTGTCATCTGAAAGCACAGATTTTGTTGAACTAAGAGGAACAAAGGTGTGGGGCTAGCCTGGCGCAGCGGAGCTCTGTAGGCCGCGCTGTTCACCTTTTTCTCCCGCTCTCAGCCCCAGACGCTGGTCCCGGGGGGGTGGAGGGGGGGTGGACGAGGAGCCCCTGTTAAGGGCTCCGCAAGGGCGCTTAGAGGGTTCTTTGGCTTCAACCTTGATGAGAAGTCAGCTAACGAGGAAAAGCAGCGCTCGCCGCGCCCTCCTCCCTCCTCGCCTACCGTCCGTTCCCTCCGCCATCGCGGACCGGCTGGGGCAGGCACCACGGCGGCCCCGGGGACGCGCACAGACAACCCTCTGCTCCAGGCGCCCACGTGCCGGACGTGGGACGGACACGAGTGCGAAGCTCAGAGTGAAGGCGGCGTCGGGCTCGGCGGGACTCGGGCAGAGGGTTGAAGCGCTCGGCCCTGTCGGCGGGGAAGCGCCCGGGGCGCTCGGCCGGGGACGCGGTGGGCGGCCGAACGGTGCGGGAGCCCCGCCCCGCAGGGAGAACAGCCCCGCCCCGTCCCGCCCCGCAGGGAGAACAGCCCCGCCCCTCGGGGACAGCAGCCCCGCAGCTCGGCTCTCGCGAGACGGGCCCCGGGAAGGTTCCGGGAAGGGGCGGGGCGGAGAGAACCCTGCGGGCTCGGGGAGGCGCGGCGGCGTCTTGGGGGCTTCACGCCCCGCCCGGGGAGGCGGCAGGTGAGCGAGGAGAAACCCGTGTTTGGACGGGAGGCGTCGTCTTCCAGCAAGTAGCGAGCGCCCTCTCGGGCCGCACGTTCCAGGGACGCGGGATGAGCGAGCGGATGTGTGTTTCCTGGTGATAAACGCTAGGACGACAGGCGCCCCGTGGGTGTGATCCCGCCTGGAGAGGCCGGGCTGACCCGCCGGGCACGAGGGACACCTCCCTGAGATGGGTTTGGCACTTGGGCCGAGATGAGGAAACCCCTAGAACGCTTGACGTTGGCGGATTTAGTGAGCGGTCCGTACAGGTCCCCCCCGAGCCCCCCCTGTGTCTGGGTTATTGCCCCCCCCCAACCCCACCTGCAGCCCCCATGTTTCCATCTGGGCGATGGGCCCCGGCTCCGCCCTGAGCGCAGGGGGTTTACGCTGGGGGATGCGCGGGCCTCACAGGAGGAGGCTGAGCGAGGCCCCGGCGACCTCAGGGACGCGGGACGCTCCGTCGCCTGCACCCGGAGCTCTGTCCCCCGCCTCAAGCCTTTGCAGCAAAGCTGATGAGAGCCGGGTGCTTAGCTCACACGCACAGTGTACCGCCCTGGGGAGCTTGCCTTTATTTGCTTAGATAACCGTCCTTCATGCAGTTCACGTTTCATTCAGGATATTTTCTGCTTACAGACATTTTAAAAAAGATAGCTTTTAATGGCTCAACCGTTAAATTAATTTGAAAACCACCTCAAGTATTACTTATTTATTTTTAGTTTAATTGCACTATTACATCTTTCATAGTTTTCCTTGTACATAAGGAAATTCAGGTGTTTGTTTGGCATAAGTTGGGTTAGTCCTTAATAGAAGCACCCAAAACTAATTTATTTTGGAATTTAATTCACTGATTCCGTGTCTGCATAGGCTAAAGTAGGTGAAATTGCATATTTTAAAGTTTTCATTGTTAAAGATCATACTTTATAAATGGATTGTGTTACTTTTTAACTTATGCATAAGCAAACTAAATAGATTCTGTGTGAAGCAGTATAAAACAAAATGCTTACATTTTTATAAATAATGCAAATGCATGAATCGTCATAATAATCTTTTTGAACATGGGTATTCATTGTGCATTATAATTGTCTGAAGTTCAATACTGCGTTTCATTAACTTGTGAAATTGTTTCTTGGCATGTTTTTCTATAACTTCCAAATCACCACTAAACGTACTTTCTTATATACCATTGAATTTTAATCTATGTTTTTATTAATACGAAAGACAGAATAACTGAAAAAATCAATTTCTTATTTTAAAAAGTGATAAACATATTTATTAATGTGTTGATTTAAGAGTATTTACATTAATTAATTTCTAAGTCCCTAAAGAACTGGGGGTGCTAAGAGCAAAGGTACAAGATGAGCTTTAAAATGAACCCCTCACCCTCCTGCGCTGCCCTTGGCGCAGGCTCGCTCCTCCAGATCCGCCCACTCTCCAGGGAAGAGAGCAGAATGATGGCTGCGACTCCCCAGGCTTGGAACCTCGGGGAAAGGTCGGGGAAGTGGTAAGCTCCCGGGACCCCAGGCGGCTCTCGTCCTAGGAGCTTGCGGGGAGCCCCGAGCTGTTCCCACAGCAGTGAGGACGAGGCTCCCAGAGCTACAGGTGTGTGGGTGTCACTCACACACCAGGAACCTACAGGTAAACATCCAGCCACGGAGGCTGAGAGCAGGAATTCTTCTGCCCCGTTTACTCACCGTCCCCAAACCGCCCTTGCCTGCCTTTCTAACTGCTTTGCATTCGAACTGCTCTTCCTGTTCTCAGGCCTCTCGCTTGAGCTGCTTCGTCGGGGAAGCAGTAGAAACGGGCCTGAAGCTCTCTGTGCCGTCCACCCAGCTCGTCACCAACCCACCTCCCCTGCAATCACACCACCCAGGGACGCTGCACGCTGAGGGCATTCCTGGGAAGCAGGCTTTTTCCCAGGAAGTGCTCGTGAATTAGCAATTTAGGCAACGTGTCTGTGGGTCTAAGTTAAAATTCTATTGCCATAGCAGGTCGTGCTAAAATCAGAGGGAGACAGATAAGAAAATATGTTGTGCTGAAGCTAATTAAGCAAGGCTCTTAAGATGGCATCTGGGATTTGGCCTCTGATACAGTCTCAGGCATCAGCGTATACATCGTTCTTACAGCCATGAGACTGGGTGAGACGGCAGGGAAATGAATCACAGGAGGAAGGAGAGAGATGGGAAAACGCACTCCTGGAAGCCACACGAGGGTACCGACCACGTGTGCCGTGTCACCGTGTCCCGTGCGAGAGCCGACTCAGACCCGACCCGAAGGCACAGGCACGTCACGTATGCATTTTACTGCATTAACATGTATATAAAATCTCCATGGAGAATACAGTACTGATGGGCAAAAGGAGGCGTTATCTGTGCATCTAGAGTATAAATAACCCCACTTATGGTGTGAGGGTAATAATGGGGAAATGAACGGGGTGGAGAGATTTCTTTCTGCATCAGTTTTATTCCCCACTTTGGATAAATGTCATTCAAGAAGTGTAACAGATGATATTTCATCTCATTTCCTTTTTCTGATGCTGGCCAGGCATGTGGTTTGAAGTAAGACATGCCACTCGCCCAACCCGTTCCCTTATTTATGAAGTGAGATCCTGAAGGAGCAATTCCTCAGCTGGTTGTGAAGTCACTTCCGCGTCCAAAGTGATGCGCTTCCAGACTCCACTCTACCCTGGGTTCTTCCTTTGTCTCTGCCCAGAAAGCCAGGTAGGCACACGTGTGTGTGTGTGTGTGTGTGTGTGTGTGTGTGAGAGAGAGAGAGAGAGAGAGAGAGAGAGAGAGAGAGGGAGAGAGAGAGGGAGAGAGAGAGAGAGGGGGGTTCTTGTGTGGAGGAGACTATTGACCGTGCTGGGCCCCGGACAAAGCAGTTTTCGTGCAACACCTAAATCCTCACAAACACCGAATTCCGTCCCCTCTGCCCTTGCTGAAGGCGTGAAGAGGTGTGGTCTGCATTATCATAAAATTCTCTGCTCACTTCACTGAAATGTTGCATTCACAACACAGTCAGTGCTTGATTATAACTGTGTCTAACTTTCAAATTGTCACTTGGTTTTTTTCTTGGATCTTGAATAAAACTGTGAGTTCCTTAAGAAGCCAATTTCCCCATTGCATCTGACAAAGGGCTTTACACTGAAGCTGGAGCTGAATTAGGAGAAGTTGTGCATCACAGGACCTTAAAGTTTGGAAAGAAACACGCCTCATTCTACCCTGATAGCAGCACCGTCTATGAAGCCCAGT
This sequence comes from Balaenoptera acutorostrata, assembly GCF_949987535.1. Taxonomy (NCBI): domain Eukaryota; kingdom Metazoa; phylum Chordata; class Mammalia; order Artiodactyla; family Balaenopteridae; genus Balaenoptera; species Balaenoptera acutorostrata. Next base: position 93,999,101 of record NC_080075.1, on the reverse strand, counting down.
GAAGATGAATGTTAAAGTGCCCGTGACGAGTGCATCGTCTTCAATAAGGGCTTCAGGCAGAGACACAGAAAACGTAAATCCATTAGAAGACATGAAGAAATGAAAAGATCTGAGAAAAAATGGTAGATATGGGAGACGGGCATAGTAAAAGTCTCTGAAGATTAAAAATAACAACAATCGGACAGAGTAAACACAAAACTTCCAGCAAATTATACATAAATTTAAAAATAAAAGTCTTCAAACTTATTATTAGGCTATACTGTCCACCTGGAAAAATCAATCCAGAAAGACCAGAACCAAAGTGACTTATAAAACGAATGGATTAACAAAGAAAAACAGTTGAGCATCTAGGTGATAATATGCAGGGAAATGAAGACCAGACGGTCATGAGGCTTTTCAGAGAAGACAGTGAAGCAGCACATGTCAGATCCTTAAGAGAGAAACTGTGAGCTAAGTTCATCACCCTCTGCAGGGAGAATTCCAACATGAAGGCCACAGGCTGCTATAAGCATGCATAACCTAGCGTATCTTTTCTTTTAGTGTATATATTTCTTGTGAAGGTTTCCCTAGAAATCTAAAGAAGAATAAGCTTCAAACAACCAAAAGGATGAGACATTGGCCTAGGATTCATATGAGCCTGAAATGCATATTTATCTTTATAACTATGATTATATGGTGGATATAAAGGAGAGAACGTGGTATCTATTGGCTCGTAGTGTCTAAACATGCTCCAACACTGTTAATATGGTACCAATACCAAAATCTGGATATGTGGGAATGTAAACGCATGCAGCCACTATGGAAAAGAGTATGGAGGTTCCTCGACAAATTAAAAATAGAACTAACATATGATCCAGTAATTCCACTTCTGGATATGTATCTAAAGAAAGTGAAAACACTAACTAAAAAAGATATCTGCACCCTCATGTTCTAGCAACAGTATTTATAATTGCCGAGATGTGGAAACAAACTAAGCGGCCGTAGACAGATAAATGGGTGAAGAAATGGTGACGTCTATATGCCGTAAAAAAGAATGAAACCTTGCCATTTTTGACAACATGGATGGGCCTCTAGGGCATTATGCTGAGTGGAATAAGTCAGACAGAGAAAGAGAAATGTCATATGATCTCACTTATGTGTGGAATCTAAAACACAGAACAACAGCAACAAAATTAACCAATCTCATAGATGCAGAGAACTGATTGTTGGTCGGCGGAAGTGGGGATTGGAGAACAGACGAATGGAGGAATATGGTCCCCCCAAAAAACTGGAGGATAATGGAGAGGATGGTAGAAGTTAAAGTTGCTGTATTTACCCAGCTTGAATTACTTTTTAATTTTTAAATTAACATTCAGTTCTTTGAAATGAATTATGTTCTCCCTGGACAGAAGTCGGAATTTGATTGAAATGGGGGCAAAGCACAACTCTCTTGCTTCAGTATCAACCCACAGACCAGACATTGCCTAGAAGGTGAAGGAACGGAGACACATAAACATTTTTCCAAAGAAGACCTTCAAATGGCCAGTAAGCCATGAAAAGATGGTCAATATCATTAGTCACGGGAGAAACAAATTGAAGCCACAAAGGTGTGCCCGTTTGCACCTGTGAGGACGGCTAAGCTGGAAGACAGCAACGTGGCGCTGAGGATGCGCCGAAGCCTGGAGGCTCACCCGCTGCCGTGGGGACGGAAAGTGTAGTGGGCAGCCCAGCAGCTCCTCACCCGGATACACACTGAAGGGACAGAAAACAGCCAAAAGTCGGACGCAGTCCAAATGCCCGCTGTCTGATGAAAGGATAACAAACGTGGTGCATCCACGTGACGGAATATTGGTCAGCAACAGGGAAAGAGTGAATCACTCGCTGAAAAGTTGCTACAATCTTGTTACTGACAAGCCAGCAGCGGAAGGTTGCATGTTGTATGGTTCCGGTCCTGGGAGGATCCAAACCAGAAACGTCTAGAGAGACAGCAGGTGGATGGTTGTTACCTGGGCTGGGGGAGGGGCGGGCAGGGTGGAGGGGCTGCTCGTGACCAAACAATTTCTTTTGTGTGTGATGAGAATCTTTTAAAGTTAGACTGTGCTGATGATTGCACAACTCTGAATATACTAAAAACTACTAATCTGCACACTGCAGAGTTACTTTATGGTAGTGAATTATATCTCACTAAAGCCCATAGGTTAAAAAAATAATCATAATCAAAAGTATGAAATACTTGGAAAATGTGATGATAAAATCAACATATAGGAAAATCTGTGGGATACAGACTATGATTTTTTTTAAAGATTTGTTTTATATATATATATTTTTAACATCTTTATTGGAGTATAATTGCTTTACAATGGTGTGTTAGTTTCTGCTGTATAACAAAGTGAATCAGCTATACATATACATATATCCCCATATCCCCTCCCTCTTGCGTCTCCCTCCCACCCTCCCTGTCCCACCCCTCTAGGTGGTCATAAAGCACCGAGCTGATCTCCCTGTGCTATGTGGATGTTTCCCACTAGCTATCCATTTTACATTTGGTAGTGTATATATGTCCTGGCCACTCTCTCACTTCGTCCCAGCTTACCCATCCCCCTCCCCGTGTCCTCAAGTCCATTCTCTACATCTGCATCTTTATTCCTGTTCTGCCCCTAGGTTCTTCAGAACCTTTTTTTTTTTAGATTCCATATATATGTGTTAGCATACGGTATTTGTTTTTCTCTTTCTGACTTACTTCACTCTGTATGACAGACTCTAGGTCCATCCACCTCACTTTTAAAGGATATTTTATGGCTTTAACTAATGTATTTCACCCCCGTCCAAAAGAACTTGTGTAATGATGGAAATAATCTATTCCAGGCTGTGTGATATGGTAGCCACTGACCACATGTGGCTTCTGAACCCCTGAAATCTGGTTAGTGTGACTAAGAACTAAAGTTTAAAATTTTTAATTTTAATAATTCAAATTTAATTGTAGACATCACATTATTAATTAAAAAACTGATAATTGGTGGGTTAGGTCTTCAACTCTATTATACTTAAAATGAACAACAAAGACAATGAAAAGACACAAGTAATAAAGACAAAAACAGAAAATTGTGAAATTGAAAATAAATAATCTGCACACAGTTATCATTACCAGACTCAATTATTGCAAAGAATAATCATATGGGCACACAGTTTTAATGAGGTTAAAAAGGGAGGGGACTGCAGAGAGGGGGGGGGGGTGGGGGAGGGAAGAGGAACGGGGTGGGGGTGGGAGACATTCTGAGGACACAAAAGTCCCCTGAAGCAAGGATCTGAATACAGAGGGGGTAGAGGTTTCCATCCTTAAGTGTGCATCATGTTTACTTGGAGGGCTTGTTAAAACAGATTGCAGGGTCCACCCCCAGGGTTACTAGTTCTGTAGGTTTGGGTTAAGCTTGAGAGCCTTCATTTCTGACTAGTTTGTAGGTGGTGCTGGGGACCCTCCTTGAGAACCACTGGGGTAAGGTAAAAGTCGACAGTAATGAAAGCAATTAACACACTCTTAGCAATAGTTTGAATAATTTTATGCAACTGATTTTTTAAATGTATATAAATGTGTACAATTTCATAAGTAAGAAGAAGTAAGACACCTAAATCTAAGTGCTACCTCAAAGTAGTCCTCTCCAGCTAGCGGCCCAAATTTCCCCCACCTTGAAAAAAATGGATAAGCTTTATTTACAGTTACGGTGGAGGGGAACAAAACTTTAAGGAATTAATCATCTTTATCTCAAACAAATGATTTGACAAAACAAGAAGACATAAAACTAGCCAAATAATTCCGTATGTCTCGCAAAACTTTGACATCAAATAAAGCTTTACTAAAGAAGATAATTGTTAATTAACCTTGTTTAAAAATCTAAATGCAAAAATTATTTTAAAAAAGAAAAAGTGTACCCGTATTATCTAGTAATGTGTGCATAAACCATGACCAAGTTGCGTTTATCCCAAAGAAGACAAGTGTGATTAAATATTAGAAAATCTATTACTACAAGTACCACATGAGCAACATGAAAAATTACCTTAGGATTATCTAAAGGGTTCAGAAACAAACTTGTCAGTAGCATTTAATTCCTATTCATGATAACAAAAGAGAGCTTTTTTTGCAGAATAGGAATAGAGAGGAATGGCATTGACCTGATAAGGGATATTCATAAGGAAAAATAATCAAACATAACAATGGTGAAACTTTGAAGTTCTTTTCTCTAAAGGTTACCAGTGTTATGCTCAGTTTTTTAAAAAGGTATTTCCTTTATAGTCAAGAACAAGGCACAGATAAACTCTATCATGGCTAATGTTGAATACTGTACAATGGCCATGGAATTAAAGGACAAAATTGGAGGCATGTGTATCTTAAAGGAAGGAATGACATTTCCCTTTCTAACAATCCATAAGATTGAAGAAAAGAGAATTATGAAGAGAATTCAAGACTTTCTACAATGATCCATAAGAGTTAAGCTCAACAGATGAATGTATTCAAAATAAATATACACAAGAAAGCATAATTTGTTATTATATTCCAGAAAGGGCCAGTGATTAAAAAAATACCATGTATCAACAAAATATTATGCGACACCTCTCAATAAGCCTAACATCTACTAGATATGTAAGGCCTTTTTAGAGAAAATTACATAATTGCTGAATGCGTAACATACATAAATGGAGGTATATACCATGGTGGTGAAGTCTCAGTATTCTAAAAAATGTTAATTTCCCCCAAATTAATCTATGCATTCAGTGAAATATTAAAATGTGTAGAACGGGTGAAAGTGAGGCTAACATTTTATATGGAAGTACAGGAGTCCAATTTAAGCAAAGGAACATTTGAAAAAGCAGAACCAAGAAAGTCAATTGGCTAACCAGACAGTAGACTTACTTTACTTCTATAGTAACTAAGTTAAAGTAGACTCAGTGTAAAAATTCAGAAATGTTTGCTCTGCACACATGTAGATTGAGAGCAGGTGGGCTTCAAATCACTAGAGAAAAATAGAATTAATTTCTACCTAACGTCATAGCAAAGATTAGTTTCAGATAGATGAGTGTGAAAAAGAATTTTTTTTCACAAGAAAATATATGTGGAGATGTGTCGCGTTCTGAGAACAGGAAGGCTTTCTCCAAGGTTTACCAGTTGCCTCTTTAACCCTTAGCACCAACCACATGAGGCAGGCACACGTGTGGCCCCACTTCAAAGACAATTAAATGCCTCGCAGAGTCTCAAACTGACTTCCCCCCGAGGTCTCAGAACTCAAGGGCAGAGTTTGGATTTTGCTGAGACCCCTGACTGACTCAAGGTTTTCAACCAACATGGGTGCTGCCCCTCCTCTTCCTTAGGTTTCCGTTTACACAGTCACTTCTGAGGACAGATGCTAGAAACCTACTGTAAAATCTGTCTTCTCTAGAAATCATACCACGCATGCTTTTTGTTCTCTTGTTCTCAAAATAGCCTTCAGCACAAATCAAACTCTGACTGGGCTTGACCTGTATTGAACAACCATTAAAATTCTGTGTCTTTCATCAACTTCCTTGGCTAATTGTAGAAGAGAGAACGCATTCTCCTTGCAAACTCACCTGCCAAGCACCCCACTCCTGAGACTTCTTCCTTCTCTTTCCTGCTGGACCACAGCTCACAATCAGCATCCTTGACTGCCTCAAAACTGTCCATCTTAGATTACAAAGTCTAGGTTGCAGAGACTCTGTCAGCTGCACCGATTTTGTACAACGATGCTACAGATTCATTAGTTCCACGGCCTCGTTGATAAGGATAACTCCATGAGCACAAGACATCAAACTCCACTTGCGAACACCTTTATCAACACTTGCACAAATTATTCTGCCAGCTTGACAAGAGGAAGACTGGATAAATTCGTCTTGGGCCCTCGTGTAATTGAGCACTAATCCCATTTAACGCTGACACTAAATTCTGCCCACAAGGACTACATTTCTCCCTGCAATTGCCAGGCATGTTGGAGTGCTAAGAGAAAGAGCACCAAGTGGAGTTTTGAGAAATGAGTCCAAATCCGCACTCAGCAAGCATTGAGTTAGTGTGACTCTGAGTCAGTGATCTCAAATGTCTACACTTCATGATGCTGCTGGTGTCTTATTTACCTTAACCTGCTCTGCTCATCCAGTCCTGGTTCCAACCGGTAAAGAGCTTGGACACCATCACTCTTGTCCTCAATAACAACAAAAAAGTGAGTAAGCTGAAAACCCATGATTATCTTCAGCTGCATGAAAGAACTGAGGTCACAGGAAAAGCCCCACCCCTAAACTGGAGAGACTGGTGAACACAGAGAATCACAGCCAAATCCACTTACAAGGATCAGAGTCACTGCCGCAGCCATGAACTGATGGGCCCCCTTAAAGGTTGACTGGCAAATTGCTGGGTGCTGAGTGTGGACAAAATCAGGAGTTAGAAACTCCTGGGGCCCAGCCTTGGGGGCCCCACACTTTCAAACGTTTTACTTCCAGGAAACACGTTGTTCTCAAGATGAAGACAGGAGAAAATCCACCCATGCTTCCACCAGGAGGAAGAGGAAAGTCTGCCATCAAGGGAGACTGATTTGCTAGAACATTACATGACTTGGGGGAAGGGCAATTAGACATGTAGACATCTGTGGCCTCTGCCAGCCTTTCTGGTTTATGTAAGGGGGAGGGGGGCAAAGGTTAAGACATTCTTCTGAAGGTCACAGCCCAGGGACACTTACAAGCCTGAGATTTGATCATAAAATTGTGGACTGTTCTTCTCCCTCCCCACACCTGACCACACACCAGCAAGGGTGCAGTGAAACAACAGTAGGTCACAGCTGAAAGAGCTTCAAGACACTGACTCTATTTAAGAAGGGATTTTTAGAGAAATCCTAATATAATAGGGGGGAAAATGAGATTAGAGAAAACGGAAACACCTGGCACTGACAGCTATGCGAACCGCAAACACAGCCCAGATTCTTGCCAGATGAACATAAAACTTCATGCTGAAAGCCTGATTACCTCCGCTCCTCTTACCAAATACATCATGTCCAGCTTTTAACCAAAAATTACAAGACATGCTACAAGGCAAGTAAAACCACAACCTGAAGAGACAAAGCAAGTATCCGAACAAGACTCATATCACTTTAGGGTGACATGCTGGCCCTGCTACGCCCCCTATAACATTTCATGGGTATGCCACTTATCCCAGTTATCAATTTCTGGCTTTGCATCTGCATCCATTCTTCACTGCCAGCTCTGCAGCGATGGACCTGGTTACTCTCAGGACCTCTCCCGTTCAGCTGGCATGATGAGAAGCTCTGTCAGCAGAAGATGTGCGTGTAAAGATGTCACAAGAGAGAACTCCTGCTGCCAGTGTCCTTGTCCCCACAGTGATCCACAGCAACCCCCCGCCTCTGCAGGAGACCCTCCAACAGTAGCAGATCAAAGAACACCTTGTGAAGGGGTAGAGAATGCTGGCAGGTGATGGGATGTCCCAGGTCACCAAGACATTGCTGGATTTAACTCAGAGGAAAAATTCTATGCAGGCAATCTTCTGATGTCCGTGGAAATCCTCAGGAATGTGACAGACACGTTTAAAAGGGCAAGTTACATGCCTGCATCTGATGGCGTCCAGAACTTCTTTCAAATAGTTAGCAACCTTCTAGATGAAGACAACAAGGAAAAATGGGAAGATGCACAAAAGATTTATCTGGGCTCAATAGTGTTAATGCAGGTGATTGAAGATTTTATACACATTGTTGGAATGGGGATGATGGACTTTCAGAATTCATACTTAATGACTGGAAATGTAGTGGTTAGCATTCAGAAGCTTCCTGCAGCCTCTGTTCTAACAGACATCAACTTCCCAATGAAAGGATGAAAGGGCATGGTTGACTGGGCAAGGAACTCAGAAGACAGGGTGGTCATTCCAAAGAGCATCTTTACTCCCGTATCATCAAAAGAATTAGATGAATCATCGGTCTTTGTTCTTGGAGCCGTTCTGTACAAAAACTTAGATCTAATTTTGCCCACTCTGAGAAATTATACTGTCATTAATTCCAAAATCATCCTGGTCACCATAAGGCCTGAACCCAAGACAACTGATTCGTTCCTGGAGGTAGAACTAGCTCATTTGGCTAATGGTACTTTGAATCCCCATTGTGTTTTATGGGATGACTCAAAAACAAACGAGTCTTTGGGAACCTGGTCCACCCAGGGATGTAAAACTGTGCTTACCAACGCATCCCATATGAAATGCTTACGTGATCGTCTCTCTACCTTTGCCATTTTGGCTCAGCAACCTAGAGAAAGAATTATGGAATCCTCTAGTACACCTTCAGTTACCCTAATTGTGGGCAGTGGCCTTTCTTGCTTGGCCTTGATCACCCTAGCAGTTGTCTATGCAGCATTATGGAGGTACATATGCTCTAAGAGGTCCATAATTCTGATTAACTTCTGCCTGTCTGTCATCTCATCCAACATCCTCATCCTGGTTGGACAGACCCAGACACATAATAAGATAATGGTGGACACCCAGGAAGATTCTGAGAGAGAACGTCTCCCTACAACCTCACTACCAGGTGATAATGAAAGCAAGCCAAGTCTAGATTCAATCAGACAGTCTGATATTTATCAGATAAACAGCTATTAGCAAATCAAGAGCAAAACCTGTTCTGTAAACTCAATGAAACCATGAGTCTCTGTCATTTTAGATACTTTGACCACACCTTGTATGCAACATTCACTTCAGGTGGACATAGCAATACTCTAGAGGCAGGCTTCTGTGCCTTCAATCAGCATCTTTCAATCAGAAATCCTCCTAATCGAGGGTCTGGATACAGAATGATTGGGGATAAAACTATGGGCCTCATCAGTGTTTAACTACATTAGCTCATCTACATATCCTTCACTGCCTTTGTTTTCACCAAAGGGAACACACTGATACATCCACCGTAATAATTGACTAGACACTAGTTCATCAATAAAGACCAATCTCCTATAGTCAGTTTGATAATAATTGAAGTGTTGATTGTGGATACATCTACCTAAATCAAAAGGACTTGCCGTTGACTCTGCAAGACTCTGGGGTATGACCCTTTCAAATACAATGCCAGCTGACTGCCTTGTTCTGTGCATTCCTGGACAGCTCCTAGGATTAAAGGTTAGACTAACTGGCACATATATATCAATAGTATCATACTGAGAATACCAAAGTGTTATAAGATAAATTATAGACATCCTTATTTTGAAAAATAATAACTAAATGTGAGAGGGCAAAGTTAGACTCTAACTTTAGTCCCAGGAGACCTACAAGACCTAGCAAAAGTCCTCATTGACAGATCAAGGAAGCGTCCCAAATTATTTCAGATGTGCAGACATTTCCTTATCACTCTTTAGAAAGAATTTCTCTCATAGTTCTTTATGTATGGACCACTGAATTACATAATAGGCCTGTGTCTTTTCATTCAGTCTTGCAAAAAATATAAAAACTCTGTGTCGGAGCAGTTTTTAAAGTCACATAATCTACAAAGTTTCCTTACTACATCCGGTGCTTATTTATCCTTTATCAAGTGTTGTTATGTTTTTGTTATGTAGTTTGCGTAAAGATAATTGGTAAAGATAGGCCAAACTAGAAGGCTGTGGTTATTCTAATGGAAGATGTTTTTGTGTTGTCAGAATTGTGGGGTTTTTTTTTAAATAAAATATTGAATTTTAATACTTAAAAAAAAAAAAAAGATGTCACAGGAGGAAGAGGTTTCTCCCTCTCGTTCCAGAATTCCACTTCTTTTCGATCCTACTGTATAGCTGCCAATGGTGTGTGTATGGGGGTCCAGTTCTTCTGAATCATGTCGAGTGTCAACAGCGTCCCAGGGAGAAGGCCCCCTAGGTTTCAACTGCACGGCCACAGTTCCCAGGTTTCCAGGGGCCCCCAGGAGCCCTGCAGCGTGCTCCCCTGCCTCAGACATCAGGCTGAGAAGAGTAACAAGGAAAAGAGAAAGAGAGAGTCTCGTTCAAGGTTTATGTAATTAATCTCTTAACAAAGTCAGGGAGGATGTTTATTTCTATTTATTTTTTTCTCTTAAAAGTATTGTTACATTAAAATTCTTATGTATTAGATAAAATATATATAGATATTTGTATATTTGGAACTATCCAATCTAAAGATCATTGTCTGTTTTTTCACTAATACTATGTTAATTGGAGAATTAACAAACATCCTAATCAAATATTATGAGTTTTCTATAATCTTTGATTTAGTGATTAGGATGTACTTTAGTGGAGATTCTTTATTCAATCAACAATGTTGAACCTACTGTATTCAAGAGACTATAAGAAGTATCTGGGATGGTGCAAGCAAAGGAATCACACAGGTATTTCACAGGAAGGATAGGCGCGTTCTCGTTGGGTAATTAAGACACTTAACATGCAAAAGTGAAATGTGAACTAGAAGGTGATCATTTTCCAGAAGGGACACCTGCCCACCTAACAGGAGGTCTGTCACGGTCACACCAGGAGTGTGGTGCAGATTGTATGTGAGCTCAGCACGCAGCTCCTGGCACTGTGCCCAGGACTTGACAAACCCTAGTTTTAAACTCTCCGTGGTGGATACTTTCTGTTGCTGTTCGACTGCATCAGTGGAATGCAACTTGGTTCCCTTTGCTCCAAACGGCAGGTAAACTTCCACCAAGGTCTGTGACTTGACCTCCCACACACCTGGCCTAGAACCTGACATTCAAGGCTCAGCAACGCCTTCTAAACCAGTTACATAGTTATGTTAACATAGGTCAAGCCACGTTCATTGTATAGATCTCATATGTTAACCTATAAGAACTGTGCTCTACTTATCAGTTATAACAGAATTATGTCGTATAGTAACATTTATCTTGTAAAATCCATCTTGTTGTCAAGTAACGACATTCACATTGCAGTCTTCTAAATAGCAGTTGTAAAAACAAAATCTATTTAAAGCACATGTCTTAGCTGCTGGGTGTATTTCTTCTGGTTCTTCTCCTCTTTGTCCAGGACTAATTAGTTATTCTTTGAGAGATGTAGGTGTTGAGGTCTCTTTCTAAACAAAGAAGTTCTTTCTGGTGGGGGTATTAAGAGCATAATGAAAGGAGAGTGTCAGCTCTCAGGGAACCAGCAATTACTTACAAGACACCTGTGGGCCCGAAACCCGCCGTCCTGTGCAAGAGTGCTCTTTCCAGATCACAGAGGTGAAGCTGATGGGCTGAAAGCAAAAGGGCACAGTGATTGATTCTAGTAGAGCTTTCTTTTTTTTTTAAAAAATTATTAAATAAAACTCTCAACTCTGAGAGTGACATTTCTAAAGAACCAAAGGAAAAGAAAATGTGAAAGAAACAACCAGACATACAAGTGACATCCTCTGGAGCATTAGCTTTCCCGAAAAGATTAATCAAAACTAATCAGGAGAAAACCAAGATACACGAAGTGCTGTTTAAAACCTGCTACCAGTTCTAAATAAGAGGTAAAGCTGTGCATGGCAATTATCAAAAATGCTTGAATTGATATAAACGTTTTAGATATTGAGCAAAATGTATATGTATATTTATATACACACATACACCTTTATATGTAATGTGTGTGTATGTAGCATATATATATATATATATATATATATATATATACACATACACATATGTATATATTGAATATACATACCTGTGTCTGGTCAAATGTATGCGTGTAATTACAAGTATTAAAAATGCAAGTGTGTATAGCGTGACTAGGACAATTGATATTCGTTCGATAAATATTTATTGAGTATTGAGTCAGGTACTGATTTATATGGGGCATAGATTTCAAAAGGCTTCACAGAAGTAACGATGTGACTGCATGCTTCTATTAAAAAATCAGCCTCATAAATACACTATCTGATTTCTTTAAATTTGCCTTATAATTTTACACTCTGCAAAAACGCACTTTAGCTGATCCTTCGGCAAACTCACGGAAGGCCCATTTGTATAGCTCTGGGGTTTGACTGACATCATTAGAAGCCCGTTTGCAAGTCCGACTAAAATCTTAGTCCAAAGAAAGCGTAACCTTCCTGAAGATTGGATGAATAAGCATTCTTCCAAAAGGAGCTGGGAAACAGGAGACAGGACCCTGTCAGAAACTCCGCATCATCGGGATTTAAGTCCTTTGCTCAGTGTCATGGCCGGGACATCCCAGGACACAGCGGCAGCAGCGGTCCCTTTGCCGAGCCGGGCTTTGGGGCTGTTCTGACTTAACTTTTCATGACAATTATTCCTCCTGTTAGTGGGTTTGCACAACTGTTCTACGGAAATCATGTTGAAGACTTTGGTCACAGGCTGTGCTGCAATTTGAAATGAAGAGGATCATCTCGCGTTCCTTGAGAGGCTTTCACGGAGGAAGCAAGCCCTGGGGGAGGAGCTCACAGAGGGAGGAGCGTCCTCAAACCCAGCTGCATCCGAGGAGCTTCCGGTGAAAATAACGAAAGCTGCTGATTTTCCGCTGCCCCGTGAACAGTCATTTAAAGATAGAACCGATAATACTCACATCGTGCCCTTTGCAGTAAAATTTACACTCGTATGCATGCTCATGCGGGCATTGATTTTTGGCAAAAGATCACAAATTGTCAAGGTTTAACTTTACATTCTTGAATGGTTTCCCAGGTATGTGTTTATGGGATGTTGCTGGCATTTCTAATTTTCATCCATCCAGGTGTCTACATTTTGAAGGGCCCCACTCATATTAATTATTGAAATTGTTTTTAATGCTGTCACTGTCTTGAAATTTTTCATAATTTTTGAACAACAGGCTCTGCATTTTATTTTGTGCTGGGGCCCTGAGATTGCACAGCTGGGCTTGGGGGGGGGGGCGGTGTACGCACCTGCCTCCTGTCCTGCGTGAGGCTCCTCCCCGCTCACCTTCCTGTTGGTTTCCGTCCCCGCATCACAAGACAGGGATGCAGCCTGGACGCAGAGCACCTGGAAGGCCCAGGACACACCTGGTGATCTGAGGACACAGGAGCCCAGGCAGGTGAGGGGGACAGCAGTCTAACCAGGTGAGCGGGGTGACAAGTGCAGAGATGCCACCTGGACTCCTTGGTCCACAGACATCACCCTCTTCCCGTCCCTCTCTCCTCTCCTGACTTGTCTTCCCACAGCAGCTGGGCTGGTCAGAGCTCAGAGTGCCGGCCAGTGGCCAGGCTGACCTTGGGCACCATAAATGGAGGTGACACGAAACCAGGCCTCCTAGCTGCTGGTGGCTGAGACACCTGCTGAGGACGGTTCCTGAGAGCAGGCAGGCTGCCCGTGGGCATCTCCACCTGGGGACCAGAGACAGGCCCAGGGCCAGGGGATACAGGACGGCCACGACCTGGCCTTCACTTTATTCTCTGGCAGGAAAACAGAAACGTGATGAAAGCTCCCCAGGCCTACAGAGCTGCCTTTGGTCTGGGGTCCGCGGGGTGTAGGGCCAGGTGACTTGTCAGCTTTCTCCCCAGAGAACGCACAGAACAAGTGTCCTGCCCACAGTCGTGTCTAAAACGCAGAGATTCAAATGCTTCTGCTCAGCTCCGTGTGTGCGTGTGTGTGTGCGTGTGACCACAGTGCCAGACCTGGGAATCTGGAAATGAATCTTTTGGTCCATGGAGTCGTCGGTAATGAGAAGCTCACAGAGAGGAGTGTCCCAGCTGGGCGGCTGGTGACACTAAGTTAAGGTGGTAGATGCTGGTGACACAGTGGGCCCAGGGTGGACCAGTTTGTCAAGGAGTGTTCACTGCTTCTGCTTTCCTGTCAGGTTACGAAGCCTCCACAGAGGCGGAAATCAGTTTCTAAGTTGAATTAGAAGAAGATTAATTCGGGTCAATTCACATGAAAACTAAGGAGAGAAACTCCCTGGTCTGAAATGGTTAGAAACACGAGGCTCTGCAGGCAGGTGTCCCTGTGAGCAGGGTGCATCCATGGGCTGGGGACGTGCTGGGGATGGGGCGGGGATGGGGACAGAGAGAGACGGGACAGAGAGGGACAGAGAGGGGGACAGAGAGGGACAGAGATGGGGCGGGGATGGGCGCTGAGGAAGCACTGAGGGAGCGTCAGCACCTGATTCCAGAGCAGAATGGCAACGGCTGCAAACGTCATCAAGGAGATTCATTCTGAGCTGGGATGTGACAAGAAGGCAGGTACACTTACAGTTTTAGTTCTTGATCGTGGTAAAAGGTTAATTTGCCAGATTTTGCTGTGTTGTCGGAAAGCTAATAGCATTTGAGGAATGCTGACATCGGGTGTGGAAATCTACTGTAAAGGGGGTCTTACCATACTCTTCCAGGAAGACTGATTGATTGATTGATCGACTAATTTCAGTGCCTGTCTAGGAGAGGTGCAGGGGTGACTAGGGCTATTTCTGCTCTGTTCTTAACAGTTGAAAACGCTTCCTGGCTTCCCCTCACCCCTAAGTCCACTCCATCCCCTCCGCTCTGACCAGCACCAGCTGGAGTCCTGGTGGGCTCGGTCCTGTCCCAGCCAGACCAGGGCTCGAGCCAGTGTGCAAGGCTCTTCATAGAACAGGACGTGAGGGGATTCGCTTGGGCGAGCCTTTGACTGGACACCGGCTGCCTGGACTTGCTATCTTGGTGGACAGGAGCCGATGCAGAGGAAGGGAGACACCTGGACGGCTTTCCCATCACCAGCCCAGGAGGATCTCTGTCCCCTCTGTCACTGTGGACACCAAGGCTTAGCCCATCTGAGGGGAGAGTGACAGTGACAGGCCCCCGGGGGGAGTGGGCCAACTGTGACATTACATTTCATTATATTCTGCATGGAATGTATGTGCATATGTGCAGGTACATGTCACAGTTTATGCTACAAATAAGCAGATAGATCACAGTTTACCTACTATGTTATTGTTACCTTTTTGGTATCAACCCCCTGTTTACAGAATAACGTAGTTGTGTCTCATCTGACTTGGACATCAGCCCTGCCCAATAAAAATGTAAAATGAGCCCCATATGAAATTATAAAGTTTCTGGTAACCATATTGAAAAAGTAAATAAAAGCCAGGTAGATTAATTTTAATATATTTTAATCCAGTGTTTCAAAATCTTGTTTAAGCGTGTGATCAACATAAATATATCCTTAGATACTTAAATGATCTTGGAAACGTGGTTGATCTGCCCGCTCACCCCCGCCTGGACCAGCACACAGGGCCAGTGATTGTGTCATTCAGCTTTCCCCCAGAGACCCGAATTTGTGCTTTCAGGTGGTTTGCCTTTGAGTGTCCTGAAGCTGAGCCTCAAATCAGGACAAACTGCTACCCATCCGTCCAGGGAGGCCCAGCACTGGCTGATCGAAGGATGGGGCCCCACGGAGGGCTGTCCTCAGCCTCTCTTCCTGCCCCCGAGGGCCGCCCACATGGCCTCGAGTGGACACTGGAGCGGCTGGGGGCCAGGCCGTCGCTCTGCATGCCCACTCCTCCACAGGGCGTGCTCCAGGGTCACTACGTGAGACCCACAGAGCTTCACCCTGCGCCCCTTTCCTGGACGTGACTGTGGCCCCCCGGGATCCAGGGTCATCTCCTCTCCAGTCGCTCCTCCGCAAGGCGAGGCCCTCCCTGGGGTGAGGCCACAGGACAGCACTTTCCCCGCCCAGCTTCGCCAGCATCCCAGGCTGACCCATTTGTGGAGCCAGCCTGGGTTTTATCTTCCATTTGGCTGCTGGTAGAAAGCCCACCTGGGGACACAGGTGTGTCCTGAGAGGGACTTGTCAGTGCAAAGAGGTGCAGGGTTTCGAGTCGCCTGTCCAGGGCGCTGGCTTATGATCTGGACCTGCCCCTGCCCCTTACTGAGTATATAACTTCCTGGTAGGAGGTTCTGCTCTGTTCTGCCCCAGGGGCATCACTGGGCTCTGACCACACCCACCTCAGGACGGGCAGCTCCAGGCTCATGAAGCCTTGGGTGTCCAGGACCAGGTGCCCCGTGTCCACTGGGGCTCACTTGTCAGAGGGTGAGCCGCTCTGCCCCGACGCCCAGGGACTGCAGCCTGGGTGGGCCTCCTGGCCCCTCAGCGCAGCCGTTCTGCACAGCCGCCCCCCCCCCCGGGGCCCGGCCCATGCAGCAGGGCCATACGCACCCGGGGCCAGTATCACTCACTGCATTAGTTGTCACCGTAGACTGGTAAGGCTTTCTTGGTCAACTGTGGGAGCCTGTTAAAATTTCTGAGTGGGAAACCTAGAATACACGTGACCAGGGCCTAGTGAAGATGCTCTTCTTGCTTTAGGACCTGCTAGAGTCCAATGAAAATACTCAGAAGGGGATGGAGAGAGGCCGGAAGTGCCGGTGCAAGTCAGAGAAGGAAATACAGAGCCTGCCGTTTCTAGTATCTGACTAATAAACAGCAATCCGATCATCTTCTCATTTCTCTTTTCTTTTTAATCTTCGAAACCGGTAATAAATTTAATCTTTTAAAAAAGTGAATGTACAATTATTTTTACAAAGTTTCAGAGTCACCGGTTATTAATTAAAAATAAAAGTCTCCGTAGCCGTCCTAGGTGCCCGCGTTGCCTTTGGCGACATCACCAGCTCCCAGGTTCCACCGCCCCCAGACCTGAGACACAGAAGATAATTGTCAGCTGAGCCTCTTCGGGAGAACAGCACCGCCAAGAGGGAAAGTCCGTCTGTTGAGGGTGGTGTGGGGGGCAGCTGGCTCCTGAAAGCGGGTGTTCATCTTTTCATAAGGCTCACGGTCAGAGCAATGAGAAGGTTAGCCAGCTCTGACAGACCTGCCTCCACCCTGGGAGGGTCAAAGGAAACGCCATTCCTCCTCCAAGCTTGCAGAAACCTGCAATGGCAGCCTTGGGCAGACCCCAAGTCCCTTCCCTGACCCTGACCCCTGAGCTTGGGCCCAGCCAGGCCCTTATTTCTGAGAATGTAATTCTATCTATTCTATTGTTTTGAGTTTTGCTTACCGCCTCTGTCACTGTGTTGACACGCCCGGGCGAGTGTGCGTGTTTCACTGTGTGTGGACCTGGCACTTTCCACTTATATTCAGATTGGCTCATCCACAAAGGCTTGTGATAGGATAGGATTAAACAGAAAAATCAGGCACTATTAGCTTCTTGGTTTCTCTGTTTCTTTCAAGAAGCTCCTATTTTCTGTTGACCAATTTATCTCGACTGGGAGGAGTTTATAAACATTTCAAAGACATAAAATAGACCCCAGAGCACTCTCTGCAAGGCTTTCACAGAACTTACCATAACAGCCACGTGTGCCTCCTCTGAACCCCATGAAAAGAGATAAAGCAGCTCCCAGAGACGAATCTTCCTCAGTTTTAGCTCTTAACCATTCACTTCGCTCATTCTTAACCCCGGTGTTAAGAGCTGTTCTGAAAATAGAGTGTCCCCCTCTGCACCTGGCTTCTCTCTCCCGTTTGGAGATTTACTCACTGACAAGAAGACCTTGACAGTCGTCACTGCTCCACCCGCCCCAGCCGTGGGATCTGGGGTGCATCCACCTTCTATCAGGCCGTGAAGCTGCAGTGGGCTTTCTTGTACCACCTCCTTCTCACTTGGTGACAGTTCCCTCGGGACAGGTTTGGGCACGCGTGCGGGGCCATGTGGCTGTGTGGTCGGGGTTTCCGCCTGCTGAGACCACGACACCCTTAGCCTTCGGGCAGCTGGAGGGAGTGGCCTCAGGGGCGCGAGGCCGGGGCTCTGCCTGGCAAGGCTGTTTCTTTTGGACGCAGGATCCATGCCGACCCTGCCGTTCTCCATCAACGACAGTGTAAAACAGGTGCGGGAAGCATGACTGCAGGCTGTAACTTTACAAGCATCCTGGCTGGGTCTGAGGATACCTGTGTCTCCACTGGTTTGTCTCCAAGTGTCCACTCAGATTTGTTCTAGCAGTTTCCCTGTCTCCAAGCAAGGTCTCATCAGGTGTTTCCCTTCTTGCCAGTCTGACTGATGTGAAACGCGCCTCCCTGGAATTTACACATCCCTGATGGCTGGGTCACACTCAGCCGCGATACCAAAGCCGTGTGGTTGTGTGTATTACGGTTACCTTCTCTCAGTCTCTGGCTTGTCTTTAAATGACAAGTCACTTTGCTTATTATGCCTTTGGCATAAGTATTTAAGATCAATTTTACCCAGTCTTGTCCATAATTTCCTTAATCGATTGTTCTCTTTGGGTTCTTTTTAAGAAGTCTTCTTACTCAGATCATAAATATGCTCATCCATGTAATTCCAAAACTTAAAATTGTTTTCCTTTCACTTGAACGCATTTTCTCTATGAAGAACTTATTTTCGTGTATGGTGTAGAGGAGAAGTAACTTCATTTTTCTCATGTTTAACCCACTGTCCCATTGTCAGTTCATCCATGAGTTTTATTTCTCTTCTGCTATAAATACAACAACCACACATGGGGACGTTCATGCCAAAGCTCTTCATTCTCTTCTGTTGAGTTTTGTTTTTCTCTTTAGTGTCTAGAACTTTGATATTTGGAAGGGATTTCCGGCTTCCCTTTTCTCCTTGGTGGTCTTGACCATTGGTATGAATTAAACATTCACACTGTTATTGGTACTGTTATTGGTACTGGTATTGGGACTGGTGTTGGGACTGGTATTGGGGCTGGTATTGGGACTGGCAGAAGGTCTGCATCCCAAACACCAGAGCACAGGTCCTCTCCTGAGGACAACCTACTCTCTCATTTGGCTCCTGGGGGTTTAGCCCCAGGGAGGTTAGTGAAATACTCAGTGTATTCGTTCACCTCATGTGTTGAATATCTGGTATATGCCATCTAATCCTGGAGATACAACAGTTGACAGAGGACACATTTATCTGTTCTTTCAACAAGTAATTACTTAGCACTGACTTTTGTGCCCGGCACAGGTCAGGGATCTAAAATCTACGGCCAAGTCCAACATGACAGCTGGTTTTGTAGTAGAGATGTTTTGGAACACACTTGTGCCCATGATGTATTGTCTTGATTGAGGACGTGTTCTAATGAGGGAAACAAGAAGCTCAGGACGATCCCACTCAATGGTAAAAGGCTTTTGGGGCAAGTGGGTGCATTGGACAGAATTCCACACTTACTGAGACAGCTCATGATCAGGAATGGACATCCGTGTGCTGACTCCCTAAGTGTGCTTTATAGGGATTTTTTTCCCTCTTATTCTTGTGGTACCATAGCTTCTGTATTTCGGTTACCTGTATATTTAGTTAATTTTTGGTGATTTTTTCTTTAATTTCAATTGAACGGAAACTCATTTCACGATTTTAAAAGCCCAGCATAAATTCAGAATGTATTTTAAAAGACATCTCAATCAGTTGAGGAATGTTAGTTTACTCAATAAATGTAACTGGGATAATTGTACTTCAGTTTGCGGGGGTGACCCCAAGACCACCTGGGGTGGCCCAGTAGAAGGACCACGGGACTTAGGGAGCTCAGGACTGTGAAAGGACAGAGATTAAAATCAGCAGAGGGAGCAGGTCCAGGACGAAGTAGGGGGACCAGGCAGGAGCTTCCAGGCGCCCCTCCTGCGGAACCGCGGGAATGCTGGGTTCTCCCAGCCACGTGGGTGGGGCGTGATGTGCTGTCGGCGCGGAGCCAGCCCAGCCTGGAGTCAGGAACGTGGGGGTCACGCAGGGCAGGCCATGCCCAGGGCATTAAACTCAGCTACCGGGACACCAGCCCACAGGCAAAACGCAGTCCCCGTAAACCAGGTTAACAGGAACTTCCTGATTGAACTGGTACTACGTGTGCCAAGGGTCAGTCCCGAGACAGACCTCTGGGGAGAGTGAGCGGGGTTTGAGCAATCCCAGACTACAAGGTTTGGGGGGAAAATAAAGTAGTATCCCTATTTTCACCCTTTCACAACAATAACTTGAAAATGACTAAAACTCTAAATGGAAAACCAAAGTATAACTATTAAAGTTCTACTAAATACAGAATGACATTTTAAAGGTGTAAAGTGATTATGGCTCCTCTGAATATGAAATCAAACCAAGTAAGTCATTAAGAAATATACCACGTCATTGAAAAAAATGAAAACTTTGATAGAGATGAGAAACAAAGAGATTTGTAGAAAATATTCTTAAAATATATAACAGAAGAACATGAAAATAGTGAATTTCAAAACCTACCTTGAGACCTCACAAATCAGTCAATAAAAGATCAGCCCAAGCAGCGGGCAGTGGACAGAGCAACACCTCCCTGGAGGAGGGCATCCTACCCACCACGGTGACTCTGTTTACAGATGTGCCTACAGGGCTGACCCAGGAGGGTTATCAGGGCGGGTCCAGAGCAATCACACGAGTCCATAGGCACAGAGAACCTTCCCTGGGTCTGCGAGAGAGAGATCATGACAGAGGAGGAAGGGCCCCTGGAGGGAGAGGGAAGAGGGAAGACGTGTCCACAGAACAGGGATGTGGTCCCGCTGGAGGCTCAGCCCTTGCCTGATGCCCAGCAAGGAAGCAGCTGCAAATACCTGAGTTCCGCGAACAACCCGTGAGCCAGGAAACCCGATCGGTCGTCCCCGAACCCCAGTGAGACCCAGCTCAGCCTCTGACCTACAGGTGCAGAAGGTAAACGGGTGATGCTGAAGCCACTGCAGTTTTGGTAGTTTTGGCAACAAGAGAAAACTAACTTTCTAACACACAGAAGAAATAAAGGTGAGCTTATAAACACCTGAAAAGCCACTCAATTTTATCTGAGGTCCTGCAATTCCGAATTAAAACCATACTGAACTATGATTTTCCCCACATTGGTTAAGAAAAAATAGAAGAGTGACAAACACAGCTTTGACCAGGACGAGAAGAAATCTGAAACTTAAGCACTGTTTATGGGAACTTAATATGGTACCAATGCTTAAAAGGTCAAGGTGGAATTGTCCATCAAAATTGAAATCCCGCACAACTAGAGAGAAGCCCATGCTGCAACGAAGAGCCCATGTGCCGCAACTAAGACCCGACACAGCCAATAAATAAATAAATAAATAATAAATCTTAAAAAAATGTTGAAATCCCACACATAATCTGACTCAATAATTCTACTTTTAGAAATTCATCAGGCAAATATATTCCTGTAATTTTGAAGATATGTATACATAAGGCTGTTTCATGTTATCATTACTAATAGCAAATTTTTAGGAAAAAAACTGTTATAAACTGGTGATATGTTGGCAAAATTGTGTAACAATATACAATGAAAAAGATTTAACACTCTGAAAGTGTGTTAAAGAGCTGTATGTGCTGAATAGGAAGTTTCTTGTGAGAAGTGAAAAACAAAAAAAGCAATGAAAAACGTAGAAGCAACACACCCAAGACGATGTGTGACGTGATTCCACTATTTAATGACGCATTTGCACACAAGGCACTGTCTCCAAGGGCTTTCGTCCGGAGTCCTTGGTAAGACGAGATAAGGAACCAAGAAACACCCGCCCCCTGCACGTTGCAAGTTCCAGGAGGCCAGGTGGGTCCCAGGGCCCGGGACCTCTGACTTCTGCTTACTCCAGGCTGTGGGCACCCCTGGATGGTCTCATCAACTGTAAGAAATACCTGTGGTTTTGCAACTGGAAAGCACAGGGTTAGGAATTTCTACCTCTAGAAAAAGGTGTACCTTTGCAATAGAAAAATAGGATATTATAAATATTAAAACTATAGATACGCTATAATTTTTATTCTAGAAAAAGAGCTTCTTATCTAAATCCATAGTAACTTTTAATGTAAAATAGTCCCTAATGTTTTGGTACACTTGAGATATGTTATTTAATCAAAATATTAATTACGAATTAGCTGATGTTAGTTATTCATCTAAAGAATATTATATTCTGTGACTTTAAATAAAGCAAGATACAGAAGAAATATTTATGAAAAGTACTACCCTTAATTTAAATAGTAAATAAAAGAAAATCTCCATTTTAAAGGGCATATATTTTGGTAATTAAAAACATATATATATATTTGAACACTCTTTCCTAAGTATTTTATTTTTATGACACCTCTGGAAAGATATACTTTTCCAACAGCACAGAGAATTAATGAGAGATAATAAATTTAAAGTGCATTATTGCTAACTGTGGTATGTGTTTCTCTGTATCTTTCTCACCTCTCTTGGAACATTCTTTATTTTAGTCTGTAAGTTTTCTCTTACCTTCCCTTTTTTTGTTGCTGCAGCTGTTGTTTTAGAGTCACAAGTAAACACGCTGAGCGTAAGAAATACGACAGCACGTGTCATTTACACGAAGCGCTTTGTGACTTCATCTTTTTATTACTTTCTGTTTCCTTGAAAATTTTTCTCATAAAAACTCACAGGATATTCTTAGGAGAGGTCTGGAAAGTCAGAATTCTCCTGGGTACATTCATATCTCTTTCTGCTTCTACTAGAAATAACTTCAATTTGAAGTAGATTATTTGCTTTCATAACCCTGCAATTTTTGTCTTGGAGCTAACACTCTTCAGGGCGTGAAGAAATGTTGAACTTAATGGTTAAGTCAAGGACCTTGGTAAACACAGAGTGAAGAATGATTTCATTAAAATCTGTTAATATGAAGGCTTCACAAGGAGTTCCCTATTAATACTTGTCTTTTGTCTTTGGGTTACTCTGCTTTCTTTCTGTTCAGTTTGTTTCAAATTCATTTTTACAGTTCGTAATAATGAGTAAGTAGCAAAATGGATCAGCAAAATGTAAACTGTGGTACATGTGAATTAAAGTGAAAAGGAAGAGACGGCCAAGCAAACTTTAGAAGATGGGGTCCCCTGTGAGGAGAAGGAGGTCTGTAATTTGACCGGACCTGAATATTCAGGGGTGTTGGTAACATTCAGTGTCTGACAGTGTAGACAGAGGAGAGGCAATTTCCTTGTTTGTTAACTAAGCGGATTTACCTGGTAGAGTGTGTACACTGTATAGGCGTGTAAGATGCAGCTGTAAGAGGATAAGCCTGGCCATGCTGTGAAAATGACAGATAATTTCATTATACACATATTTTATTTGGGGCACACAGGTGTTCAATAAATGTGTGGAAGTGATTAATAGAATTTCGGAGTCTTGGCTTTTACTGTGACTATGAACTTTTAAGATCTGGATGATTAATATCATTTTCATAACAATTAAATTATCTCCTGTAGTTAAATTGACAGTATTTTTCCTCTGTGTTTGTCTGATATATACGTGTAATTAAAATATGATAGTCCGGACCTCAAATACCCAGAACAGTGCAAAAATGAAATTGTGTCTCATGCATTTGAGCTGATTAGTTGAGAACATTAATTAGCTTAAATCAAAGGCACATGAAACGATTCATCAGCTCACCTCATGCCTCGGTGCATCAATCGTTCATTTCAATGGTCTGTGTACTGGCAGCGGCGATGGCTCTGGGCTCCAGAGAGTCAGGAAGCCACAGGAAGGGACACGGGTGTCCACCGGCTCTGCCCACGTGGGTCCCGTTTCACAGGCAGAAACTCACACAGGCCGTCGGAGGAGGGCACTGTGCGGTATTTCTATTAGAAAGATGGTTCTAATTTCTCTTTGTGACATTTTGTCACTATTCCCAAAGCAGTATTGTTATAAATTAGAAACTAAAGGGACACCATCTGATCCAGGTCATTGTTTTCACTGACTCACCAAAGTCCCAGCAGATTTCAGAGCTGGTCACGCCCAGAGGCAGGAAAGAAGCAAACTTCCTGGATGTGGTGTCCACCCCGTGCAGTAACCCACAGCTTGTGCACGTGTCCCCTCTGCTTTCGTGCATGTCTGTTACATGTGTTGGATGTAAATCATACGTTCATATCATCTTCTTTGAAACAGCTGGGCTGCAAGAGCGCTGAGAACTACAGCTGGGTGAGTGCTTTGTGCACAAGATGGCGTGGGCGGGGGGAATGTTTCACCTGAAATTCCTCACGAGGGACATAGTCACAATCGTTATTTGTGATCCCTCCCCAAGTTTTATTTTCATGGAGCCTTTTTATGTACTTATATATACGGCAACGAGGCGTGTTTTAGTAAAAATTGAGTCATAAGCATTTTTCCATCTTGTGTTACAAACTTATAATTAAACCTTTTAATGGCTGTACATCCATTTGATGGTTGTACCAGCGACATTTCAATGGGAATTCTCATCTGCGTGGTTGTTTACATTCTTACTAATTATTTCCCTTTGTTAAGACCTCATAGATAGGACGACAGTTCAAAACTCACTAACATTTTCCCTCCCTTTTGCACATAATGCCAAACTCAAAATTTTATGTTGGATGGGAACACAGATGCAGAAAAAACTGACAATATAAATGAATGGCTGCTAGCCAGTAAGGGGGGGAACTAGTGCACAGTCGCCTCTTCTGGATAATAGTGAATTTGTTCACACACAGCGCACACAAACCTCAGACTGTCCAGAATGCCTAACCTTCTCACGCCCCTCGCCACTCCACGCTCTAACTTCAGAAAGCTGCCACTTCTTAGAAGTGTCACTTTTCTGTCTCAGGCCTTTGGAAACGCTTCCTCTTTCCTCTGCCTGGAACGTGTTTGTTTTTTTCTCGCTGCTTCACGTTCACACGCGTCACAGTCACTGCTTCCTCTGGGAACCGCCCTGGTGACCCAGCTTCCACCCAATTCCTCTTTGCTCTGCTGACCTCTGCCCTTTGGCAGGCTCCCGGAGACCCCACCCTCCGTGGTGACGTGCTCCCCGTCATGTGTCACCGGGGCACGGTGGGTCCTTGTGGATGCGCACGGGGCCAGCGTCCCTCCGTGCGGCTCAGCCGGGGTGACTGGTGACCAGCCTTGGGGAGCAGACACCACATGCTCCTCAGGCAGGCCTGCTTTCAGACTTGCCCTCAAGTTCCCTGTGCCCTGTGCATGGAATAAGGTCAAGTTTCAGCAAAGAGGAGCCAGGACCCTGCCCCCTCTTGGGGCTTCTTCTCTGGGGACCATGCGGCCTCCCTGGGGGCCCCACTTGCCACCCAGATTCAAGGCATGAAAGCTTTGTAAAAGTTCAAACGACCAGTCGCTTGGAGCCGCCCTGGTGGGATGCCTGGATGTGGTACCCGAGCCGGCTGGGCCTCCCAAAACCAAGCCCCACACGCCGGGGGCTGGGACCCAGAAGTTCTTCTATGGTCTCAGTGCTGGGGGCTGTGAGCCTGAGGTCAAGGTGAGCCC
Source organism: Balaenoptera acutorostrata (assembly GCF_949987535.1). Taxonomy (NCBI): domain Eukaryota; kingdom Metazoa; phylum Chordata; class Mammalia; order Artiodactyla; family Balaenopteridae; genus Balaenoptera; species Balaenoptera acutorostrata. Next base: position 93,973,999 of record NC_080075.1, on the reverse strand, counting down.
TAGGGAATAAGGGCCTCCTCCCCACCCGAAGGAGGCTGCCAGGACGGGGTGACCAGAGGAGAAATCTGGACAGAAGTCTGTTCTACCCAGAGAGGAAAGCTGATGAGTGGCTGGTCAGAGAGGTTGGTTTAGTAGAGATGGGATGAACTGAGGCAGTGAGTGGGGTGAAGGGTAAAGTCAGGAGACTCTTACAGGGACACAGAAGATGCAGAGACGCTTCCAGAACGGCTGGGTCAGGATCACAGGGAGTGCTGACCCAGGAGGTTAAGGTTTTGGAGAAGCGTGGGTCACACTTGCATCTCCCCGGAGCAGGGCCCCTCCCGTGTCTGTCAGCATCACCAGCCCTGCAAAGTGGAAAAACGTGGTCTCCGTGGTGTGACAGGGTCAGGGTGGGTCTCCCTCAGGTGTCAGAAGCTCAGGCTGATGCATCGCGGCCCCTTGTCACCAGTGCCCGAGCTCTGAACTCTCAGGAGAGGCCGCTGTCCTTCCAGGTTCTGAGACTGGGCTGTGGGTGACAAGAAGGAAGGAAGGTGACTTACCGGCCACACCTGTGTCTTGAAGTGAGCAGGGCTGCGTCTCCTGGAAGCCCCATCGGCTCCTTCCCCTGGACGTGCGGTCCAGGCCTGGGGGGCGGACAGCCCTCAGCCTCAGGCTCGCTCTCTCCGTCTCTGTCTCTGTCTCTGTCTCTGCCTGTCTCTGTATGTCTGTGCCAAAGCGGATCCAGGGCCAAGGGTGGGTGGACGGGCCTCACGCCACCTGCTTCGGGCCAAACAGACTGTAGCCAGAAAAGTTACAGGCCATGAAGCAGATGGTAACCAGGCGTATGTACTTGGGGGACACAGGGAAGAATGGGGCGTTCGTGCCACAGACAAGGAGGAGAGCAGAGTGCGTGGCTGGGAACTGGCCTCAGGCCTGGGGCGCCGAGGACTCAGCATCCCGCCGACTAAGGCACAGCGGAGCCGGGGCCGCCCGGGCACACCTGCCGATCAGCCCCCTCCGCCGGCGTCCCAGGCGTCAGCAGGGCTTGGACACGCATCTGAGGGCCCCCCTCCGAAAGACCTGTGGCTACCCGCTGTCTACCCGCTTCCCCCAGCCCCACCTGGAGCCTTGAAGGAGGAGGGGGCGTGGAGGCAGAGAGCATCTCGGCCCCGGGCTTTTGTGTCTCTCTGCGCCGAGGCCGGTTCCAGATGAGGAATGCTGCCTGAACAGAGGTGCCCGCGCCTGCTCTGCTCCTGAAAGGACAGACAGTGGCTGCGTGGTGGGTTCATTCCCACGCCACTTCCCAGAGCTCTTCCCCTAAGGTTCACGAAGCGCAGAAAAGGGCTTTTTTTCTTTCGTTTGAATGCAGATTTTTTTCCTATTGAGAATTAGCAGCTGGATAGTTTTAATAAACAATTTCCAGGTTGATTGTCAATGAAGTGTTATTGAATCCAACAGCTGTGTGTTTGTGGGGTTTTTTTCCCCAAAAGCAATGTTTCCTAGGAGCAGAAACACTACAGATGTGCACCATCTTTGCTGCTCTTTCATCGGCATCAGTGCCCAAAATAGCTAATCAGTATCTGAATTATAAAGAGATTTTATGTTTTCTTTATGAATGGAAGCACTTAGCCTAAGAGACTGGAAGTGGAAAATTTGGGTCACATTGAGGTTTTGGCCTCAAAGAAGATGGGGGCGGGGGGTGACACGTGCACACATGTCACAAAGAGACACCTTCGGACAGGTGACCCCACCGGAGTCGTGCCGTCCCGTCCACTCGAAAAGGCTCCGTGGTCCTGGGGAGAAGCACGGGGAGGGCTGTGGCCCTTCCCCGTCCCCTCACTGAACCCCGCGGCTGCAGGCTGGCTGCAAACTCAGAGCGGTGAGGGTAGAGGGAAGGGTCTTCGCCCGTGACACAGGGACGTGCAGGCGCTTTGGGGGAGCGTCCCGGCCGCGGAGAAGGGGGTGGAGGCAGAGGCGCCCCAGCCAGGGCTCTAGGCCCCCCTATTCTGTAGCCATGAAGGCTTCAAACATAAAGCATTTTGGCGCTTTCTGAGCTTTCTCTCATCTTTCCTCCAGCCGGGCCTGCAGCTCTGGCCCTCGCCCCCCGTCTGGGCCTCCAGCGCCCCGGCTCACCTTGAGAAGGCGGAAGGCCCGTTCTCTTCCCACACGTGGTCCCTGTTAAGAGGGATCGGAGACTCCCGCGGCACAGCCGGCTGAGCTCCCGCAGGGCGGACGCGCGCCTCCTCTCGCTGTCACCTCTGGGCGCAGTTCACTTTGCTCCTGTCTGCCGAGTCAGGCCCGTGGTGCAAAGCGCGTCTGAACTGCTACCCGGCGCCTGGGAGTCCCGCGCGGGCCCAGTGGCACACCGGGCTCCAGGCGGGTGGCAGGTAGCGGGCCTGCCCGGGGCGTCTCGGAGAGCCCTGGGCGCGCGCCCTGGCGACGAGCGTGCCGCACCTGCGCCCAGACGCGCTCCTCCTCCCGCCTCCTGCGCCAGCGGGGATGCTTCCAGAACCCCGCGGCGGCGGCAGGGCAGGACCGGGGCGTCTTCCGGGTTCCTCCCTCCTCCGCTCAGGAAACGCAGGCTCCCGGGCTCCTTCTCCCCGGTGTCTGGGCATCGTTTCCTCACCCAGCGTCCCGAGCTCTGTCCTCAGGTGTGGACGGCCCTGGGCTCCAAACAGCTCCTGCGGCCTTGCTTCCTGCGCCTCTGACCGGGGACCCGCGCTCCTCCCAGGAACAGCCGTCCCGGCCGCGACCCTGCGCCCGGGTCACCAGCGCAGCGCTTCCCCGCCGCACCGCGGGCCGCGCGGCCGGCTCGGCTCCCTCCTGGGAGACTCGGCCGGACGCCCGGCTCCTCCTCTGCGAGGCCGGCGGCGGGGCCGGTGCTGAGTGCCGTCCAGCCGGCGAGCGGTGCCGCGGTCCTCGGAGCGTCCGGGGATGCTCCGAAGATCCACTCGAGCTCGCGTGGAGGCCCCTGAGTCTGGGCTTGAAGATCTGGACCCTGGATCTGGATCTGGACTCACGAACGGCTGACGCCCCGGCCCCCAGCGCCTTCTGTTACCTCGGCCTCGGGGCCCTTGTCCGTTTGTTCCCCCGGAGGGCCGGCTGCGGCCCCCCTCACACCTGCACAGGGCTTCCTGGGCACCAGGAGCCCCTCTCCTGGGCTGACAGACAAGCAGGCTCGCTGTCCGGAACCTTGCGGGCCCAACTTCGCCCACCGTCACCCAGGCAGACGGCTGAGGGCCCCAGCCCCTGAAAAGATGCCGATGGGTCTGTGAACGCCCCCACTTGGCTCTTTCACTTTTTACTTACAGGCCAACTTTCCGAGACACACGTGCACGTGGGCGGGACAGGACACACGTCTCAGCGTGAAAAGCACAGCGTTCCAGACCTGCTCGCTCCTCCCCCCAGGAAGAGTCCGCCCTGAGGTTGGAGGTTGGGGGCTTTGCCATAGTTTAGAGGAAAGATCACCACATGTCTGAGGTCTAATCTGAACACAGTTTAGGAATAAGCTGTGTTTTCTGCTAAAACTCCTTCCTGGAATCATCTGCCTACGTTAAAACCAATTAACAGACAGCACAAGAACAATCAAAACAAACCAGTTTGCGTATTCCGGAATCCTAATAAGCCTCCTGTTCTCTACGATTCTTAAGTAATCACAGCCTAATCACAGCCGATTTGGTGCGGTCTCCACGACGGGGTTTACTTTATCACGACGCACCCTCCTGCCCTCCGACCGGTCCTACCTCCTTCCGGTCAACACCGGTCCCCTCGACAGGGAAGACAATAGCACAGTAAGTGCTTATGATTCTGTTTTCTAATCCATCAGCATCACACCATTGACTGCAAAACAAAAAACAGTCCTAGATATACTTTGTTTTTTTTTTTTTTCAATCTGATCTAAATGTAACTAGACGGAAAAGAAAGAGAGAGAGAAGAAATTGGATTTAATGTTGTTATTTCTGGCAGCCTGAGCCCAAGTGAGTTTGTAAACATCTGGGGCTCCTGACAGCTCAAAACACTCTCCCGTGTGTCCTGTTGTTTGTCTTTCTTTCAACCTGCTGTGCGCTTTCATGCGAGTCCTCGCGAAGGATGCCGTGACCGCTCTGGTGTCCTTGAGTGGTTTCCCCTTCCTGAGCCATCGGACGCTGCTGCATCTAAAAATCCAAATCCCTACCTTACGTGCTTTCTAATGTTCCTGAGACGCCCTCTCTCAGAATCACAGGTAACTTACATCTACCTCGCCTCTTATTTTCAAGCAAACATACAAACTTCCCAAGGTCAGGAGTGTCATTTGTGATCAGGGGGCTCTTTCTGATCTACAGACACAGCTCGATGATAATGTCGACTCCCTGGGAACTTTCAGTGGTCTGTCCTTTGGATGCTGGGGTGTGCTTTCCTGCACAGCTGTGCCACATGTACAATCATTGCGGGAAAGAATTACATGGGAGAAATCAAGCCCTCGATGTCTTCCCACCCCTTCTGTTCCCTAGAAGGATCCACTTGTTAACGTCTTGGCATGTGACTCACTTTCCCAGTAGTTTCAGGGCAAGCACCACGTTTATCAATAACGGTAAGATCTGTAAATAAACGATCACTACAGTTAGTGCCTGCTTCCTGCATTCCAGACACTCTTCTAAAATGTCCACAGTTTATCTTGTCTAATGCTCACAGCGCCCTATGAGGTAGCTGTGACTCTGCTTCCGTTTTATCTGTGAGGAAACTGAGGCACAAGAGGAGAAGATCTCGCAAGGTCTCACTGGTGCACGTGGCCCAGAGGCATTTCCACCCCATCCCTGCTCTGAGCCACTGACAGAGTCGGGGCAGAAGCCGATGGTACTCGTAGAGCCTCCTCTGCCCCGGCAGCCCCGGGCAGGTGTCCCGTGTCTGCACCCACTGGCCCTGAGGTCTGGTGGGAAGAACGCAGCAGGGTGGGCTGGCGGGTGTGGCCTGGGGACCCTGAGCAGCTGGGGTGCACCGCGGAAGCTCCCGTGAGCAGGTGATGATCCCACCCCAACCTTCTCACGGTTACACAGGCTTTTCCAGGCGCAGCTCCAGTGAAAATACCTGAATTGACGAAGAAAGCCTTGAACGGATCGAGTTTAACGTGAATTAATAAAGAGCAGTGTGCCAGCCAGCAGAAGGAAGGTGTGAAATAGTAATTATATTCAGTTTCAGAAAAACGAAGACAGAATTTTTGCACCTCGAGGCAATGACCTGAAAACTTCACACCTGCTCTGTCTTGACAACACACACACACAGGCTTTTATATCCACCTGCACACCTGCCTGATAGACACACAGATGCACGTGTGTGTGTGTGTATGTCACAGGACCAGAAAAGTGAACGGGTCAAAGCCAACTGTAATGAACAAGGTGCTTAAGGCCTCCTGTCCCAGGAGCCTGAGCTCAGCTCCTTTGCCCCTCCCCCCATCCCTGCGGCCGCACCTCTGACATCTGTCACCACAGGGTAGTTTTTGAACATTATAAGGACCGCCTGCCCCTGAAAGTCTACTCAGGAGACAGAAACCAGGCAAGTCAGTTTAAGAGAGACAATTTAAAACAAAAACTGTTTAGCCAAGCACTGGAGACCTGAAAAGGTCACAAGACCACCCCAGGCGTCTTAGTAGCGATTGGGGGCGGGAGGGCCGAGAGCTGGTCTGTGGCCTGCAGGGCACCGGGAGCAAGGAGGCGGGCCGGGAGCCGGGTCCACCCCCCGGAGGCCCGCACTGCTCGGGGTGCCTTCAGTGGCCAGCCCCGGGCGCGTGCAGACCGCAGGCGCATGCCTGGTGTATTTGCTCACCCAGGCGTGCACCCGCAGCCAGACTGATTTCCGCGTTAATCTGCAGACACACTAAAGTAAACACGGCGCGTCTGGTGCACCGCGATCCATCCAGCAGTTCCCCGGGCTCCTCTGTACGTTCCTTCTCCGGCAGTAAGACCGTCTCTCCCGGTTTATAGCACGTGTCCTATTCGGTGAACTCGGGTTCAAAGGCGCAGTGACTCCAGAGCCGCCAGCCTTACCCTCCACGAGGCAAGCTCAGCGACAGGAAGGCAGTGCTCTTTGCTCCCGGCCTCACAGTCTCTTGCTAAAACTCGGTTCCCCAGAGTTACTCAGGTTGGAACCTTTCCCTCCTTCAGTGACTCGATTACCTTCCTCGTCCTGCTCTGCGTTCCATCCTGGGATCCCAGCATATTGGTTGATTTTTTTCTAAATTTGTGTACGTGAAAATTCACTTTGTGGTGTTTGGTTACATGCTGAGGGTCACGTATGCACCACCAGAGCCCCTTGTGGAGAAGTTCTACCATCAAAATGTTACTGCAGTCTGCCCTCTCCAGCCCAGCCTTACCCTCCCCCAGCCCCTGACAACCAGGGATGTTTCCCACCCTGGTCCCTTTGCCTTTCTCAGAGCGCCATCTATTCACACAATGTGTAGCCTCTGGACTGGCTTTTCTCACTTAGCAAAATGCAATTAAAGTTTATCCATGCTGTTGTCTGATATTTGCTTAATACCTTTCTGTTGTTAGCTAGTAATCCATTATATGGACGTACCAAGTTGTTTATCCGTTCTTCTTTTAAAGACCATACAGGTTGTTTCCAGACTTTTACTATAAGTGAATTATAACTAGAGGCCCTATAAACCTTCCTGCACAGAATTTTACAGGAACATAACATCCTAGAAGTCAGATGCCCATGGTGTCACAAAGGGAACGTCCCCAGGGTATTAATAGATACTGTGACCTGGAGCCCTGGTCTCACCTGGAGCCCATGAACGATTCCTCCCAGATGGTGATGTTAAACAGGGGCAGGAAAGATGAGGAGGGGCTGAAAAGCACTGCAGGCCTCAGGGCACCGCAGGCAGGGCTGGCCCCGAGCTTGGCAATGTCGGACGCCTGATAGACATTGAATAGGAATTGCTGAGCAGTGTCCCCACTTACAAGGATCCACAGCCATGTCACCTTTCCTTTCAGGTGACACATGCTGACATGAATTCTAAGTCGAATTGGGTGGGTTGGAGGCCGCCCAGGTGGACAGGACCGCAGGGGATGGTGTGTGGTGACTCACAAGCTCCCTGCAGGTAACTCTCGACTTTCTCAGAGTGATTTCAGCTGATGGCCGATGTTTACAAGGACACGTGTATACGCGTATTCAAGGACACAAAGCTTGGAACATGGCCTCAAGCCACACACAATAAATTTGCACGTGATCTGCCTGAAAAAAAGTACAACTGAAATAAAGTAGGCTCTCCTTCCACCAAATCTACATGTTTTTTATGGTATTTGTAGAAAATATTTTAAATGCCTATACTGCTGATTTTTCCATTTTGGTAGTGGCTTCCTTATTTCACATCTGTACAGTAAGAGTGTTTTCAATTCTTAGAAATAACTGAAGTCTCTTAGGAGTAGAATTTCATGTTTGGCCGAGAGGCATGGTGGGGTTTCCCTTGTCACGGGGCAGTGAAATGTCACACTGTGCACTGAGTGACCACCATGCACCACATGTACTTCTCATTGTTTTCTGCTTAAGCTTATTGATCCCTGAACAAACGTTTGAGGTAGTGCTATTATTATTCCATTTATAAATATGGAAATGAAGGCTTGGAGAGGTCACAGGAGCTGCATAAATTAAGAAGCTCCTAGATGGCGGAGCCAGGACCAAACCAGTCAGTCTGATTCCTAAGCCTTACTTCTAACCATACACCATAGCCATAGCTTGGAGGAGTCAATAATTCATTGTTGTTGTTGTTTTTAACATCTTTATTGGAGTATAATTGCTTTACAATGGTGTGTTAGTTTCTGCTGTATAACAATGAGAATCAGAAAAAGGTTTCCACGCACTAGGAGCCCCTTCGCGGGCGGAGACTGCGGGGGGCGGAGGGGGGAAGCTTCAGAGCCACGGAGGAGAGCGCAGCCACAGAGGTGCGGAGGGCAAAGCGGAGAGGTTCCCGCACAGAGGCTCGGCGCCGAGCAGCGCTCACCAGCCCGAGAGGCTTGTCTGCTTCCCCGCCGGGGCGGGCGGGGCTGGGAGCTGAGGCTCGGGCTTCGGTCGGATCGCAGGGAGAGGACTGGGGCTGGCGGCGTGAACACAGCCTGAAGGGGTTAGTGCACCACAGCTAGCCGGGAGGGAGTCCGGGGAAAAAGTCTGCAGCTGCCGAAGAGGCAAGAGACTTTTTCTTGCCTCTTTGTTTCGCGGCGGGCAAGGAGAGGGGATTCAGAGCGCCGCCTAAACGAACTCCAGAGAAGGGCGCAAGCCACGGCGATCAGCGCGGACCCCAGAGACGGGCGTGAGACGCTGGGGCTGCTGCTGCCGCTTCCAAGAAGCCTGTGTGCGAGCACAGGTCACTCTCCACACCTCCCCTCCCGGTGGCCTGTGCAGCCCGCCACTGCCAGGGTCCCGGGATCCGGGGACAACATCCCCGGGAGAACGCACTGCGCGCCTCAGGCTGGTGCAACGTCACGCCGGCCTCGGCCGCCGCAGGCTCGCCCCGCCTCCTCTGTACCGCTCCCTCCCCGCGGCCTGGGTGAGCCAGAGCCCCCGAAGCAGCTGCGCCTTTAACCCCGTCCTGTCTGGGCGGGGAACAGACGCCCTCAGGCGACCTACACGCAGAGGCGGGTCCAAATCCAAAGCTGAACCCCGGGAGCTGTGCGAACAGGGAAGAGAAGGGGAAATCTCTCCCAGCAGCCTCAGGAGCAGCGGATTAAAGCTCCACAGACAACGTGATGTACCTGCATCTGTTGAATACCTGAACAGACAACGAATCATTCCAGATTCAGGAGGTGGACTCTGGGAGCAGGACATATTAATTTTTCCCCTTTTCCTTTTTTTTGTGAGTGTATATGTATATGCTTCTGGGTGAGATTTTGTCTGTATAGCTTTGCTTTACAATAGCTTTATTTTACTTCACTATATTATAGCCTCTTTCTTTCTTTCTTTCTATTTTTTCTCCCTTTTACTCTGAGCCGTGTGGACGAAAGGCTCTTGGTGCTCCAGCCAGGCATCAGGGCCGTGCCTCTGAGGTGGGAGAGCCAACTTCAGAACACTGGTCCACAAGAGACCTCCCAGCTCCACGTAATACCAAACGGCAAAAATCTCCCAGAGATCTCCATCTCAACATCAAGACCCAGCTTCACTCAACGACCAGCAAGCTACAGTGCTGGACATCCTATGCCAAACAACTAGATAGACAGGAACACAACCCCATCCATTGGCAGAGAGGCTGCCTAAAATCATAATAAGGCCACAGACACCACAAAATACACCACCAGACGTGGACGTGCCCACCAGAAAGACAAGATCTAGCCTCATCCACCAGAACTCAGGCACTAGTTCCCTCCACAGCCTACACAACCCACTGAACCAACCTTAGCCGCTGGGGACAGATACCAAAAACAACGGGAACTACGAACCTGCAGCCTGTGAAAAGGAGACCCCAAACACAGTAAGATAGGCAAAATGAGACGACAGAAAAACACACAGCAGATGAAGGAGCAGGCTCAAAACACACTGGACTTAACAAATGAAGAGGAAATAGGTAGTCTACCTGAAAAAGAATTCAGAATAATGATAGTAAGGATGATCCAAAATCTTGGAAACAGAATAGACAAAATGCAAGAAACATTTAACAAGGATGTAGAAGAACTAAAGAGGAACCAAGCAATGATGAAAAACACAATAAATGAAATTAAAAATACTCTAGATGGGATCAATAGTAGAATAACTGAGGCAGAAGAAAGGATAAGTGACCTGGAAGATAAAATGGTGGAAATAACTACTACAGAGCAGGATAAAGAAAAAAGAATGAAAAGAACTGAGGACAGTCTCAGGGACCTCTGGGACAACATTAAACGTGCCAACATTCGAATTATAGGGGTACCAGAAGAAGAAGAGAAAAAGAAAGGGACTGAGAAAATTTTTGAAGAGATTATAGTTGAAAACTTCCCTAATATGGGAAAGGAAATAGTTAATCAAGTCCTGGAAGCACAGAGAGTCCCATACAGGATAAACCCAAGGAGGAACACGCCAAGACACATATTAATCAAACTGTCAAAAATTAAATATAAGGAAAACATATTAAAGGCAGCAAGGGAAAAAAAACAAATAACACACAAGGGAATCCCCATAAGGTTAACATCTGATCTCTCAGCAGAAACTCTGCAAGCCAGAAGGGAGTGGCAGGATATACTTAAAGTCATGAAGGAGAAAAACCTACAACCAAGATTACTCTACCCAGCAAGGATCTCATTCAGATTCGATGGAGAAATTAAAACCTTTACAGACAAGCAAAAGCTGAGAGAGTTCAGCACCACCAAACCAGCTTTACAACAAATGCTAAAGGAAATTCTCTAGGCAAGAAACACAAGAGAAGGAAAACACCTACAATAACAAACCCAATACATTTAAGAAAATGGGAATAGGAACATACATATCGATAATTACCTTGAATGTAAATGGATTAAATGCTCCCACCAAAAGACACAGGCTGGCTGAATGGATACAAAAACAAGACCCATACATATGCTGTCTACAAGAGACCCACTTCAGACCTAGGGACACATACAGACTGAAAGTGAGGGGATGGAAAAAGATATTCCATGCAAATGGAAATCAAAAGAAAGCTGGAGTAGCAATTCTCATATCAGACAAAATAGACTTTAAAATAAAGACTATTACAAGAGACAAAGAAGGACACTATATAATGATCAAGGGATCGATCCAAGAGGAAGGTATAACAATTGTAAATATTTATGCACCCAACATAGGAGCACCTCAATACATAAGGCAAATACTAACAGCCATGAAAGGGGAAATTGACAGCAACACAATCATAGTAGGGGACTTTAACACCCCACTTTCACCAATGGACAGATCATCCAAAATGAAAATAAATAAGGAAACACAAGCTTTAAATGATACATTAAACAATATGGACTTAATTGATATTTATAGGACATTCCACCCAAAAACAACAGAATACACATTTTTCTCAAGTGCTCATGGAACATTCTCCAGGATAGATCATATCTTGGGTCACAAATCAAGCCTTGGTAAATTTAAGAAAATTGAAATCGTATCAAGTATCTTTTCCGACCACAACGCTATGAGACTAGATATCAATTACAGGAAAAGATCTGTAAAAAATACAAACACATGGAGGCTACACAATACATTACTTAATAACGAAGTGATTACTGAAGAAATCAAAGGGGAAATCAAAAAATACCTAGAAACAAATGACAATGGAGACACGACGACCCAAAACCTATGGGACACAGCAAAAGCAGTGCTAAGAGGGAAGTTTATAGCAATACAAGCCTACCTCAAGAAACAGGCAACATCTCGAATAAACAACCTAACCTTGCACCTAAAGCAATTAGAGAAAGAAGAACAAAAAAACCCCAAAGCCAGCAGAAGGAAAGAAATTATAAAGATCAGGTCAGAAATAAATGAAAAAGAAATGAAGGAAACAATAGCAAAAATCAATGAAACTAAAAGCTGGTTCTTTGAGAAGATAAACAAAATTGATAAACCATTAGCCAGACTCATCAAGAGAAAAAGGGAGAAGACTCAGATCAATAGAATTAGAAATGAAAAAGGAGAAGTAACCACTGACACTGCAGAAATACAAAAGATCATGAGAGATTACTACAAGCAACTCTATGCCAATAAAATGGACAACCTGGAAGAAATGGACAGATTCTTAGAAATGCACAAACTGCCGAGACTGAACCAGGAAGAAATAGAAAATATGAACAGACCAATCACAAGCACTGAAATTGAAACTGTGATTAAAAACCTTCCAACAAACAAAAGCCCAGGACCAGATGGCTTCACAGGCGAATTCTATCAAACATTTAGAGAAGAGCTAACACCTATCCTTCTCAAACTCTTCCAAAATATTGCAGAGGGAGGAACACTCCCCAACTCATTCTACGAGGCCACCATCACCCTGATACCAAAACCAGACAAAGATGTCACAAAGAAAGAAAACTACAGGCCAATATCACTGATGAACATAGATGCAAAAATCCTCAACAAAATACTAGCAAACAGAATCCAACAGCACATTAAAAGGATCATACACCATGATCAAGTGGGGTTTATCCCAGGAATGCAAGGATTCTTCAATATACGCAAATCAATCAATGTGATACACCATAATAACAAATTGAAGGAGAAAAACCATATGATCATCTCAATAGATGCAGAGAAAGCTTTTGACAAAATTCAATACCCATTTATGATAAAAGCCCTGCAGAAAGTAGGCATAGAGGGAACTTTCCTCAACATAATAAAGGCCATATATGACAAACCCACAGCCAACATTGTCCTCAATGGTGAAAAACTGAAACCATTTCCACTAAGATCAGGAACAAGACAAGGTTGCCCACTCTCACCACTATTATTCAACATAGTTCTGGAAGTCCTAGCCACAGCAATCAGAGAAGACAAAGAAATAAAAGGAATCCAAATTGGAAAAGAAGAAGTAAAGCTGTCACTATTTGCAGATGACATGATACTATACATAGAGAATCCTAAAGATGCTACCAGAAAACTCCTAGAGCTAATCAATGAATTTGGTAAAGTAGCAGGATACAAAATTAATGCACAGAAATCTCTTGCATTTCTATACACTAATGACGAAAAATCTGAAAGTGAAATTAAGAAAACACTCCCATTTACCATTGCAACAAAAAGAATAAAATATCTAGGAATAAACCTACCTAAGGAGACAAAAGACCTGTATGCAGAAAATTATAAGACACTGATGAAAGAAATTAAAGATGATACAAATAGATGGAGAGATATACCATGTTCCTGGATTGGAAGAATCAACATTGTGAAAATGTCTCTACTACCCAAAGCAATCTACAGATTCAATGCAATCCCTATCAAACTACCACTGGCATTTTTCACAGAACTAGAACAAAAAATTTCACAATTTGTATGGAAACACAAAAGACCCCGAATAGCCAAAGCAATCTTGAGAACGAAAAATGGAGCTGGGGGAATCAGGCTCCCTGACTTCAGACTATATTACAAAGCTTCAGTAATCAAGACAGTTTGGTATTGGCACAAAAACAGAAATATAGATCAATGGAACAGGATAGAAAGCCCAGAGATAAACCCACACACATATGGTCAACTTATCTTTGATAAAGGAGGCAAGCATATACAGTGGAGAAAAGACAGCCTCTTCAATAAGTGGTGCTGGGAAAATTGGACAGGAACATGTAAAAGTATGAAATTAGAACACTCCCTGACACCATGCACAAAAATAAACTCAAAATGGATTAAAGACCTAAGTGTAAGGGCAGACACTATCAAACTCTTAGAGGAAAACATAGGCAGAACACTCTATGACATACATCACAGCAAGATTCTTTTTGACCCAGCTCCCAGAGAAATGGAAATAAGAACACAAATAAACAAATGGGACCTAATGAAACTGAAAAGCTTTTGCACAGCAAAGGAAACCATAAACAAGACCAAAAGACAACCCTCAGAATGGGAGAAAATATTTGCAAATGAAGCAACTGACAAAGGATTAATCTCCAAGATTTACAAGCAGCTCATGCAGCTCAATAACAAAAAAATGAACAACCCAATCCAAAAATGGGCAGAAGATCTAAATAGACATTTCTCCAAAGAAGATATACAGATGGCCTACAGACACATGAAAGAATGCTCAACATCATTAATCATTAGAGAAATGCAAATCAAAACTACAATGAGATATCATCTCACACCGGTCAGAATGGCCATCATCAAAAAATCTAGAAACAATAAATGCTGGAGAGGGTGTGGAGGAAAGGGAACACTCTTGCACTGTTGGTGGGAATGTAAATTGATACAGCCACTATGGAGAACAGTATGGAGGTTCCTTAAAAAACTACAAATAGAACTACCATACGACCCAGCAATCCCACTACTGGGCATATACCCTGAGAAAACCATAGGTCAAAAAGAGTCATGTACCAAAATGTTCATTGCAGCTCTATTTACAATAGCCAGGACATGGAAGCAACCTAAATGTCCATCGACAGATGAATGGATAAAGAAGATGTGGCACATGTATACAATGGAATATTACTCAGCCATAAAAAGAAATGAAATGGAGGTATTTGTAATGAGGTGGATGGAGTTAGAGTCTGTCATACAGAGTGAAGTAAGTCAGAAAGAGAAAAACAAATACAGTATGCTAACACATATATATGGAATCTAAGGGGAAAAAAAAAAAAAAAGGCCATGAAGAACCTAGTGGCAAGACGGGAATAAAGACACAGACCTACTAGAGAATGGACTTGAGGATATGGGGAGGGGGTGGGGTGAGATGTGACAGGGTAAGAGAGTGTCATGGACATATATACACTACCAAATGTAAAATAGATAGCTAGTGGGAAGCAGCCGCATAGCACAGGGAGATCAGCTCGGTGCTTTGTGACCACCTAGAGGGGTGGGATGGGGAGGGTGGGAGGGAGGGAGATGCAGGAGGGAAGAGAAATGGGAACATATTGTATATGTATAACAGATTCACTTTGTTATAAAGCAGATGCTAACACACTATTGTAAGGCAATTATACTTCAATAAAGATGTTTGAAAAAAAAAAAAAAAACAATGAGAATCAGCTATAGGTATACCTATATCCCCATATCCACTCCTTCTTGAGCCTCCCTCCCACCCTCCCTATCCCACCCCTCTAGGTGGTCACAAAGCACGGAGCTGATCTCCCTGTGCTATGCGGCTGCTTCCCACTAGCCATCTATTTTACATTTGGTAGTGTGTATATGTCCATCCCACTCTCTCACTTCCTCCGAGCTTCCCCTTCCCCTTCCCCGTGTCCTCAAGTCCATTTAATTCATTGTTAAATGAATGAAACCTTTGAAGTATTATATTCTCTGACAGATGAGAAACATGAAGTTCAACGACTTCTAGCAAATTGCAGATAAGTGGCAAATACATGGCAGGGCCGGATCTGAGCCCAGACTGTTCAGAAACGGACCGGCGCTATCGAGATGATGGCCAGTTCCAAGCCTGCACAGTCATGCAAGCGTCAAAAGCAAAGGTCACTCTGATTAGGGCGACAGACGACAGCTTCCTACACCAGGGAGGTTTCAGTTGAGAGCAAGAGCCGGGTCAGCCAAGCCAAACGTGAGTCTTTTCCAGTAGAAGCTGAGACAATAAAGTTAGGCTTTTGCCGCTGATATGACTTGCTATGTGCTTTAAAAAAAGAAACAAAACCTTGAGTGTTTCTAATTGCTAACATACTGCAAATAATTTTCCAAGAGGCGGTGAAATTTCCTGGGTGCCCTGTTATTAGAACTCAGTGTTTCTGCACAGTGTCAGCTGACAAGCGGCCTCGGTGTCCCTGCCTTTGCTTCCTGAGGTCCGGGGCTGGGTCCCTCCTCCCCGGCTTTGTCCTGCCAGATGCTCAGGCTGGTGTTTGCTGGCAGCTACCGTGGGCATCCTGCAGCCACTTCCAATGACTCTCAAAGTCAACCCGGACCGCTGGCTTGGAAACGGAGGATGGACAGAGACGGCAAAGCTGGCCCAGGTGGGCGCCTACGAAGACTTCAGTTAAGACAGAAGGTGCAGCAAATGCCTGGGGGTTTGGACGTGAGGTCCTCGCGCTTTAGACATGATGCTTTTTAAGGAATAGGCCCAAGGGTACTTCACACCTCCTACTTCTGCGGAGAACTGTTTACTGGGCCCCCCAGGTGCCTAGAAATGTGCCTTTCCTTGGGCTTATAAAGATTAAGAAATCACGAGAGGCCACGTGCTTGAATATAATTATATTGTCATTGCGCTTGTGTTCAGTGTAGAGCCCGCCAATCCTGACGTTTCTGAAGGGAAGCCGCCCGGGGCACAGCCTGCACACCCGCGCTGCCCACGCACGACTCCACTCCCTCTGAGTGAGGGGAACAGAAGGTGGGGAAACCAACGGACAGACACGAGGAGACCGGAGCCCGGGTTCTGGGGACCAAGGGAGGAGGTGAGAGACCCCGTGCATCCGTCTGTCGGCCCCTCGGCCTCTCGTGACACACCCGCTGAGGGAGCGCACGGTCCGCGCTCCCAGAGGGACGGAGGGTGGTGTGGCTCGAGCAGCCCCTGGCCTGGGCCGCGGGCGCCTCACCGGCCCACACAGATGGCGGCAAAAGCGCAGGAAGGGCCGTGAGCGGGAGGCGGGCCTAGAGGCCTGGACGGGGCGCAGCCGGACGTCGAGGGCAAAACTCAGATCCAGATTGATAAACAAAAACGCCAGGCCCAGTGGGAGAGTCTCTAGATGTTGGAGAGAGAGGGCAGGGCGCTGGCAGGGCAGCCGGACCCCGGGCCACCCTTCCCACCGGCTCTGATTTCCGACCCCAGGACTGTTCCTGGCGGGCGGGGAGGCCTCAGGGTCTCTGTGGGGAGTGGCCACGCCCCTCCACCCCCGCCTTGCGGTCCATCGGACCCTGGGGGGGGCGGGGAGAGCTCCACGGCTGGTTGGTGGAGGACAGGCTCTGCTTCCCACTGGACACGTGACACCGACCAGGACGCGGCGTGAGCGGCCGCCTTCAAAACAGATGCGAAACCCCGAGGACCTCAGACGCCCCCAGTGTCACCGTGTGGGAACGGCCCGCAGAGCACGGGCCTCGGGGGACAGGTCACACTCCCTCCCACGAGGGGCCCCTCTCACCCGTGTCTCTGTCTCACTAATGTGTGGATTTCAGCTCGGCCTGATCCCGATTAAGAGGCCGTGACCCACTTTGTGAGTGCAGAGGTCAGGGCGCTTGGAAGTTCAAGGGGGCGGGACAGGGCTGGGGGGCAGGGTCTGGTCCCCAAATGCCCCACCGCATCTCTGTCACCTGACTCCTGCGGATGGGCGCCCTCGTCTCTGCAGCCCCACGCGCGCTGGTCAGAGGGCGGTGTCCGTACGAAGCAGGCAGGTGCACCCAGAGGGACATCGTAACGTCCCCTGTGTCTGTAAAGGTCTGAGCTACAGACGGAATAAAATAAAACTGAATCCCCTGCGTCACAGATCAGGTGCCATGTTCATTTCTGAACGTTGATGGAGGAGTGACTCAAAACAGCAGAAGGGCAGGCTCTTGGGGTCTGGCGTGCAGGCTGACTTGCTGCGCTAGCCGGCTGAGCCCCTCTGGAGGCTCTCGGGGGTCCTTGCTGTGGCTGTGTCTCCCCACGCCCCTCCTCGGTCCAAGTGTAACCTCTCCCTGCCCTTCACAGGGAGGCACGTGATGGCATTTAGGGCCCCAGACAATCTGGGGTCAACTCTTCAAGACCCTCGACCCTCGGGTAGGAAAGACTCGAGTTCCAGGATAGGTAGGGAATCTCTCTTTGGGGACATTTTCTCACCTTCCGAGGGCTTATATTAAATTCAGCGAGTTAGGTGTTCCTGTCCCACAGCTGCCTGGAGCTGTGTGCAGTGTGGCATCTCTGGAAAGGGGAGGCAGCGGGGACGGGGAGGCCGGGGCGCGGGGCGGGAGCGCGCCGGCCCAGGAGCAAGGAGACCGCCCACTGCACCTGCCACCCGCCCTGTGTGCTGCCCTCGGGGGCTCTTCCGCTTCGAGAGAAAACCCTGGTACCACCAGGCGCTGGCGTCCACACCTGGGGCAGCTGTTTGCCCGGAGGCTGTGGGTCCGGGAGTCATAATAGCTGTTGTTCCTGTTAAATTGTCTGCGATGGGCCAGGGCGTCCATGACGCCGTGACATGGTTTGCAAAACCCTCCTTGTGTAAAGCTGATGTTTTCAGCTTCCCCTGGGGAGAGTTCTTGTGGTTTTCAGTAGATGCTGAAGTGGATTCTGTCTCTGAGCCGCAAAGTTCAGAGTCACTGCCCCTGCCCGCTCCCTGCAGACACCGCTGAGGGACACTGTTGACGGCCTGGGCTACAGGCTCAGGTGAGCACTAAGACGTGTCCTTTGGCCAGTGACGTGAGGGGCAGCTTCATGCCTCGGCCACCTCCTCTCCCGCCTTTGTGATAAACCCTCACGAGAGGAAAGCAGGGCCGCTTGTGTTAGGACGTGAGACTCTGAGCTTCAGGAAGGTCCTTGACTGGTCACTGTCATGGGTACAGAGCCCACGGGACGCCAGCCCAGCACTATGACAGCTTTGTCTGAGTGGTCAGAGCACCGCCCCTTTGGCCTGGCACTTGGGGAAGGTCAGTGTGTGTCTGCCGAAAATATAACCAGACTCTGTCCCACTAGCAGGACTGTCGGCCGATCATGTAGGTGAATCCTTTTTTCTCTGGTCCACAGAGCTCACCGCTGTACGGTTTTACGTTTCCCCTGGTTTATTCAATCTCTTGTTCTCCGTGTCTTCATATGAGACAGAATTTCATCATGATGCTTCCTTTCCTTTTATCTGAGCACGGTCTTTATACTGTCCTTTAAAGTGTGTGAGGGTAAAAATCTGCCTACTTTTGTCCAAAATTATCTTTTTGTCACTGAAAATCTCGATTTGATGAGCATGAAATTCCAGTGTGATTGTAATGGTGATATTCTCTCCTTAGCACTTTCAAGGTATAACTCACTCTCTCCCGGGCCTTCACTTGAGAAGTCAACTCTCAGATTAATTCCTATTTTATTTGTGGTGGAAATCTTTTTCTTTCTGGATATTTGCAAGATCTTCATTTTGTCTTTGGGACACTGCAACTTCTCTGTACGCATCTAGATACTTCCCAGCATTGCTATTTTCTTAAGTTCGAGACTTAACGTCCTTCAGAAATTCCGGGAAATTCTCAGTCTTCACATATTCAAATCCCCTGGCAGACAAGTTCCCTTTGTTCTCTCTGTGAAACCCTGAACCTGACCCCAGTTCCTGCCTCTCATCTGCCCAGACTTTCCTCCTGCTCACGGCCCCGTGTTTCCCAGCGCTGCCTCCGGGTTTCTGTGTGGGCCTCTCTGAACTCACCTGTAACTCGGGGTTGGATCTTCCAGTCTTAGCATCTGTATAAGGAGTCGACTTGCTACAGCCCGAAGCCAAGGCCTCTTTTTGTAACTCAGGTTCCGCTGATCACGGCGGTGCCCGTCCCGCCACCTCGTCGGCGGCGCTTCCCCGCCGCAAAGGCCTAGCCCTGTGGTTGCACGAAGCTCTCTGGCCTTCACGCTACAGAAGCAGCCTGCCAACCCCTGGCCCGTATATGATTTCAGTTCTGGGCTTTTACCTTATTCTCATCAGATCTACTCGGTCATTTTTCAAAGTTTCTTCCTACTCATATTTTCAACCTCTTTACTTCTTTAACTAATTTAAAGACATTTATTCTATATTCTGTGCTGCTAATTCCTTTACCAACAAAGATCTGCGTCTTTGTAGATCTGTTCTGTCACCTAATTCCTGTTAAATCTCGCACATGCATTTTTTTTCCTTCTGGCATTTTATGCATTACTGGCAAACCCAAATTCCTTACAATTTAACTTTGAGAATCATCGGAGGTGGAGGCTTCGCTGTCTATTTTTCTTACCGTTGGCTGTGAACCCACCGTAGGAGAAGGGGTTCTCACCTCCCCTCTCCCCCCACTCCACCCTCTCCTGCAGGCATGTCCACTCAGGTGTCACCGTCACCCGGGGTCTGGTCCTTGGTCTCAGCTTTGGGAAGAGGTGACAGGAGGCCCGTCTACACTGGGTCAGCCCCAGGCCGGGTTTCCCTCCAGGGCGCCTGCCCAGCCCGCGGGAGAGGAAGCCTGGGGTCAGGGTCAGGCCGATGCCCTTCAGCTGGGGTAGCGTCAGCGTTGCTCACCCTCCACTGTGACCTTGTCTTCGCCTGGCGCTCCGTCCACCTCGGAAACCTCGCTGCCTCTTGTCAGCTCGTCAGCGAACTGAGTGTCACTTTGTCTTTGGCAGTAGCGTCGTCAGGGCTCTGGTCTCGCAGAAGCTGTAAGAGGACCTTCAGCTCAGCCCTTTTAGGTAAAGTGCACTTACATCATCTGTGTGGTTAACGTTGACAAAAATGTTAAACCGGAAAGCATTTTAGTGATTATCAAACTGCAGTTTCTCATTTTATTATCTGTGGCCAAGAGATATGAAGTGATCTGAGCAAAATCACAGGCTTTATGAGCCTCTTCTCCAGCTTTAACGCAGAATATCGCAGTAAGTCCCTGCATGCTTGCTCCTAAGTGCAGCCCAGCACCTTGATTCACAGTAAACCAGAGCCTGTGTTCCCTTTGCCGACGTGACAAATGTTTAAAATGAGAGTTTACTACAGGATTCTGATGGTTACGAGATGAACTTGAGCACAAATGACTACAAAGCACGAAGAAAATACCACGTGCCAAAAGGAATAAAGTTTATCTCTACAGGGGTGCGTCCTTCAGTATGAATAATCATCTGCCTGAAGGAAATAGACTCTGTAATTGAAGATAATGAGTATAATTAGAACTGAATCTATAAATCTCTGTCTTTCTCAAAGTACAGTATTCTCTGACTCTCAATATGCACTTCTGCATTTTCACCCAAAGAAAAATCTCCCAAGGCTGGTGCAACAAAAATTTTTCCACAGATGCTGACAGCAATTTTTGTACTGTGCATATTATACACTATATTTTAAAAGTAATTCCATACTAGAAAATCACTTTAAAGTATAAAAAATCCAAAGCGGTGTATGGTAACGTCCAACTTAAACCGAGACACTGAGTTTCAGGGAGGAGAGGAGGCCCCCAGTGACACTGCGTGACGGAGAATCGTCTGGATTCCGTCCTGGACAGTCTGTCCCCGGGGGCGAGCTCGTTTTTATGACAATGTTCTGTGTGAGACCCTTCAGCTCAGTTCCAGCCATTGGCTAAACACAAACATCCCTAATTAAATACTCTGTAATATTTCCCGTCCGTGTAACAGTGGCACATTTATAGAACTGGTATATTTGTTGCATAAGGAGACTGGTCCTTAATTAATGAACATGCGGTAGTAAAAGAAACAAGTTAATTCCATTAAGTGTGTCATTAGCATGCTCTACACGAACTATAGGGGATTAATAATTTTCTTGTCTCCCTGCTTCCTAAGAAAGCTCTGCTGTGTTGACAAGGAATCGCTAACCCTTAAATCCTCTCGTTATTTTTTCTTGGGAGCCCATGGATTTCTATTCGCTCTTAGAGTCTTGAGGTCAGGCCACCGACGAGCTAAAGCAGGTGTGGGGATCCAGCTGCTCTGGGCTCTGCCCGGGGTGCGCCGTGGCCTGACTCCACCCACCCGCCTTCTGTCCTGGTCCTTCCGCAGGGTTTCTCCCCCGGTAAACCTCCTCGCTCCAAACCTGTGGTTTCAGGGGTGTGGGGACAGGTCGCTCCCACCTGGGCCTGGGGGCAGGAGGTGTGCACGCCGTCCCAGGGCTACGACCCTCCCTCACACAGGATGCTGTGGGGGGCGGGTGCATCCTACATGCAGGAGTTAATAGAGTATGTTTACTATATGATGATTCAATGGTAATCTAAAACATGTGAAAATGAAAATCACTAAAGGAAGAAAGCCACGATCATCACACCCTGGAGAACGTCCGATGGAGTTACCCTAAACCTGATCACTCTTCCCAAAGATCCCACTTGGCTCTGAATCAGCTTTACGAGGAGTGAATGGTAACAAGCTGACAAAGCAGTTACGCTTTGTGACATGGTAAGGATAAGCATCCCAACAAGATTTTTAAAGTAACATCTAAATAAGTAATTGGCAGTAGGAAAAACTTATATTCCTTTCACGTAAACATAAATGACAAAATTTCAAGGAAGCGGGGGTCCTTCCGGATGCCTGTTGTCTAAAGTAGCCAGAATCATCTTCATCTGAATATCGGATCCGCAGCTCCCATAGAACCAGGGCGGTACAGACCCTCCCCGACGGCCTAGGAAATAGAGCCGGCCTTAGCTTTTAGAAATAAGTCGGGCTGTTCCTCGGTCCTAGGTATGTTTTGGAAAATGTTTGCTGATCGGCACACTGCTGTTCTGATGAGACACTCACAGTCCTGTCAGCCCCACTCTCTCGGAAACCGTCCCTTAAACACGTAGCGAAAGCGCCAAGAGAACCAAGGAGGGAAGAATTGCATATTTCAAGATACCTGTGTGTGCAGAACATTAAAAACGCTGCCACGACCGAGAATCCTTATTTGAATTTCTCACTTTTGATGGGTTGTCAGAAACCCAAGGTCAGGAAGGGAACCTGGGGAGTCGGATTCAGCGGCGCCCAGCGTGTGGAGCGTGGCAGGCCAGAGCGCCTGCAGCACAGGTGATGTCCTGCTGCCACCTGGTACGGCCCTTTACGGGTCAAACCTTAGGGTCTCCGCACGGCAATCAATGGTGTGATGACGTGGCCACTGTGGGCTTTCTTCTCGGTGTTATGAAAATACCTGGAAACACGAGATATCCACAGGTGTGCCGGCATCTCTGTCCTCAAACCCATCCTTATCTGACATGGAAGCACTCACGCTATTCAAACTCCACATTTGACGCAGAGACACTACATTTGTTATTTATTAAAAGGAAAGAACCACAGTGGAAAAACTGAATTGCTTTGTTATGTGAAAAAAAGCAGTGTATTTTAATGATTTTTAAGCTATCTTTTTTACTGCCATCTTTTTTGAAATATTGAATAACCCAAAAAGCAATAATACTTTTCTAAATAAAATTGCTTTAAATTTTATAATTTAAAATTAACACCCAGGTTATGATAAATAACAATAGAGTAGAAAATTAGTACCTTAGTTTCCCTTTATTTAAGAGTAAATAAAGCAGACCTGCTCTGTAAGAAGGACTAACAAGAGTAATAACAGAATGGACTTGGAACATCAGGAAAAGAGAAATAAAGGCAGAAAGGGCGAGTATCTGGGCAGATACGATGGGCTGCTTTTCTTCTTTTGAATATTTTAAATTGTGCTTGACAGTTGAAAGCGCATATTATTAGATTAACTAAGGGTGTTTCCAATACATGACTGATAAAATTAAAGTCATCTATATCCTACAGCTTCCCTCAATCTGCCAGGTGAACATTTTATAGCTCTTTCTAAGAGTCTCCTGCCATGGAGATAGAGCTACTGCTACTACTAATAATTAAGAGTAATAATAAGCTAACAAAGAGCTAGTATTTATTGAGTGCCAATTTTGTGCAGACAATGAGCTATGCTAGGTACTTTCCATAATTATCTTTAATTATTTCAACCACACTGATGAAAATAATTTTTGGTTCCCATTTTACAGATCAGAAACTTGCAGTTCAGTTAAGCGAACGATTTTCCCCAGACACTGAAGTGGAGAAGCCAAGGGAAAAAACCTTCTCGGCTTAAATCAACTGCTCTTGCAACTAGCGTGCATTCCCTTCTTGTCATTAATCTATGAGCTCAACCCTTCTTTCCTGAGCCTCAGGTCCATCCCCGAGACAGCTGGTGAGATACACGCAGCACGGCGGATGCGCAGGGTCCTCGTGTTACAAACGCCGCACCGAGTTCGAGAGAGAAGCTCATGGGGATCTGGAAAGATCATCTTCTGTGTTTGGGGGTGAAAGCAATTGTATTCATGAAATCCCCAGAAGACTCTACCTATCCCTAACTTTGTGTCTAATCTACCATTTAATAAAGCAACAATATTCTCTTCTCAAAGTGGTACACAAGTCTCAGGTCTTTGGGGAATTTAGTTTTGAAGATTAGTTAGGGTTCAAGAGAGTTACTCTTGTATATTTTCCAAAATGAGGACATTTTTTTCAAAAGTAAGTCCAATTTGCTATTCTTGCAAAATCTTCCATTTTGGATTATCTTAAAAGCATAAAAGCACTTAGGAAGTAAAAAATATTCTTCATATGCTTATATACTATACACTTACATCTATCATATAGATTTTATTTCACATAGAAAGAAGAGTACATTCTCATTTTAGAATATTACAATATAGAGGAAAAGAAGAAAATAAAACTCCTCCAACCTCATTAGCCAGCGGTAATCGCTGATCACACTGTGTTTAGGGTTATACTTAATTCTGCTCAGGCATTTACATATTGAATAGTTAGTTATGATGTGATTACACTCTTCACAATGATCCACCAGTTTTATTTATTGTACCTTCTGCCCATCGATTTCACTAACTACTCTGAAGTCTAATGGTTAATAATTGCCTGACACAAATCTCACATCTGTACAAACTTCTTTTCCTGTGTTTGCTGCCTTTGACTTTAACAACAGTACTGTGATAAAAAAAAAAAAAAACTTTTAACTCTATTTCTATTTATTACTGAGGAGAACATTGTAGGTGTGTACATGTTTGATGGAAAAACTGCCAAAATTTACCCCAAAATATCAACCACTTTATGGCCCCAGGGAAAACTCCAGAGAATTCAGTTTCCCTTTACCTAGGCCAACATCTTATGAGTGTGTATGTGTGTGTGTTTCCAATGTTTGCCTGTTTATTGACAAAAATGTTAACTTTTAATTTCAGTATCTCTCACTGCCAGTGAGATGGAACATTTTCTTCTCGTATCATTTGACTCTTTGGACACTCGGTCTCAGCTTTCCTTGGTGCTGGTTCCCTTCCCCGAGGAGGCGCCCACTGCTGCCCCCATGCATTTCTTGCCATTTTACTTTCTTGCTACCAGAGGTCAGAGGCCACGCCTTCCTGATAAACTCTTGGTGCATCCGTTACAAGTGGGAAAAGTAAACTGAATCCATGGTGGTGATGGGCTTAACTTCCACTTACGTCACTTAGGGGTGGGAACGGCTCAGACTTTCAAATTTTATTTTGGGATCCTTAGACATTTCCTTCCTTGTTTGAACATTATTGACTAATCACACTTTCCTGAAAATTGTGGGATATTATTAAGAGCTCATCATTTCAACAAATGTATCCTTAATTGGCAGGTTCCAGGGCATGTGTAATTTTAATAGCAGAAAAACTTCAATTTCCTGCAGCCCCCTCAGATTTTCAAATACCCTCAACAAGGAGCTGTTGATGGCTCTTCCACACAGCAAGAGGGAATATAACATTTGGGCCAAAGACATTTTTGCTCTACATTCTTAGGTCAAGAAAATGTCTCTGTATAAACTCACCTGAAATCTAAAAAGACTGCTCCCTGGATCCCCCCCAAGTAAGGTCTACAACCAGAATTCTGCATGGCGTGTAGACACGGGGTGGCGATGGGCAGAGCGTGGAGGGACTCCGTGCTTACTTTGCACTAAATCTCCCCCAAAACCGTCCCTGCTGGAGCAGAGCATCTGCAGATCCTCCCCACTCACCTCTTGCCAGTTGTAGAGAAAACACAGAAACACACACTTTAATTTCCATGAGAATAAATCAGCACTTCTAAAACTGGTTGATTTCTACTCAAAAATACTGAGTCTTCATGTAGTAACAATTTGAGCTTGCACTGATGCCTAAAAAACCAAAAGTGTCTCCAGATACTAAAGTTGTTCTCAAAAAGCAACAGGGCTCTTTCCACTGGCAAAGTCTCACAGGTTTTGCTGGTCGAAATACTTATCGAGAGGCTTTCCAGCAGCTGGAGGTACAGTCTAACCCCTCACCCCACCCTGAATTGTACTTTCCCGTCACTCTCCACACTCCCAAGACTTGTGTGTCCCTATCGGACTCCAGCACAAAGGCTCTTAATCAGTCCAGTGGTTCAATGGAATTCCAAAAACTAATGTTATTCCAATAGCTTAAGATTTCTTACTGGTGGCTTCCAGGAGGTGGGCAAAAGTAAATGCCTACTAAGCTGAACCAGAGCAGATTCCTGGAGACTCAGCCCAGCTCCCATCAGCGTCCACTGGTCTCTTCTGAACATCCCAGACTACAGTGAAGATGTGGTACATATACACAGTGGAATATTACTCAGCCATGAAAAAGAATGAAATACTGCCATTTGCAGCAACATGGATGGACCTGGAGATTATCATACTAAGTGAAGTAAGCCAGACAAAGGAAGACAAATATTATTTGATATGATTTATATGTGGAATCTATATATATATATACACATACACACACAAAAATAAACTTATTTCCAAAACAGAAAGAGACTCACAGACATCAAAAACAAACTTATGGTTACTAAAGGGGAAAGGGGGGTGGGGGGAAGGATAAATTAGGAGTTTGGGATTAACAGATACACACGACTGTATATAAAATAGATAAACAACAAGGACCTGTTGTAGAGCACAGGGAACTGTCCTCAATATTTTGTAATACTCTATAAAGGAAAAGAACCTGAAAAAGAATATATATATATGTACATATATATATATATATATATATATAGTATATATATATATATATACATATATATATATATATATATACTATATATATATATATATCTGAATCACTTTGCTGTACAACTGAAACTAACACAATATTGTAAATCAACTATACTTCAATTAAAAACAAAAAAAACTTGAAAGACCAGTTGTTCTGTTTTGCTGTCATGTTCCCCAAAGTAAAGGGGGACATTCCTGGGGGCGGAGCTTCCTCCAAATCCTCCTTAGGAGTCCTGATGTATTGATTGCACACTCAACACAATTCCCCAGATCCTTATTGACTACTTTGCTGGAATCCACATGTATGGGGGTGAGAGAAACCCAAACTGTCCGCACACCCACGGGGGCCAGCCCATCCTTCTCCCTCACCTGAGGGGCAAGAAGAGGCACAAAGGCCCCTGCTGTTGGCATCATAGGAGGTTCCCATGAAAAAAGGTCTAATTTGCATTATGAACACACATTTGGGGGATATTTTCATCAGCTTCGGCATCAAGATTTCTGAAATAAGGAGCCATATGCCATCAACTTGATTTAGGCTTAAATTTAAACAGCTTCCATGCTTATAAAGATGAGAATGTTGGGTAATGTTGTACTTTAAATAATAATTAGGGCTTTCTTATAAAAGAATTTTAAAAACTGCTTGAAGGAGTTTCAAAGCCTGCTTAATTTTAGGCTGTCTCAGAAACAGAGACAATTTTCATAATTTTGTTTTTAAGAGTATAGAGCTGTCATTCTTCCAGGCACCTTAAGGAAGCAGTTTTCTTTAAAAGGTTACAGAATCGTTTTTCCTTCTATCACATTTCTCTTCAAAAAGTATCTAGTTTCAAAGAACAGATAAATATTTTATGTGTGCTTTAAAAATTGTCTATTTTTAATATTAGGAACTGAGATATATTGGTTTCATTGTAGACAGCATCTGCTGGATATATACACACATCCAGCAGGTGTATATATATGTGTACATTTGATAGGTAGATGGATAGATACACAGTTGGTTTTAAAAGTCTTGTTTGGGGATCACGGTGCTTATATATGATTCACATGGTAACTGCAGTTGCCCCAGAAATCCACCATGTGTCTAAAAGAACGGGAAACAACACATTTTAATCACTTTTCTGTTCTCTCAGGACCATGCCAACAAGGTGGGGTTACATGGGTCTTTTAGACAACCAGGCAAGTGACGGCAGAGAAAACCAAATGAAGAGACAAAACCCACCAGACTATAGGATTTAAGTTAATCATGCACATGGTTTTATTATTAATTAGCCACCAGCTCTGGCTTAAGCAAAATACTGTGACTGTGGGTGGAAATCAGAGGAACATAGTCACATAACCCATCTGTAACCAAGTAACCACCCTGCCTTTCAGTAACTCCATGACAGTCAACACACAGAATCCTTCATTCTGTGTGTTCTGCAAGCAAACGCTGCCTCAGAAAAGGGAAATACTGCAGACTCCGCCAAAAGGCATTAAAGTCTAATCGGAAGTAAAACATAGTGAAGGACAGAAAATGAGTGGTCCTGGCCACATGGGGAGTGACCTTAGGCTTTCTATGACCCCAGGTGAAGTCGGGAGCAATTACACCTCAGGAGGATGGAAGGACCATTTATGACAAGAGGACTCGCAGCTCAGGAGGAATTGATGTTAACGGGACTTGATCAGGTCCTGAAAGTGAACGGGGCCAAGATGAAAGAACCCAACTTCAGAGGGATGTGAAGGAGGAAGGATGGAGAGAGAAAAGGCGTCTGCAATGCACCTCGGTCTGAGACGAGGACTGGGCCACCCATGACTCAGCACAGCCGTGCATCTTAACACTGTTAAAGTCACATTCTTAAAGTTCGTTTTTGATAAAAAGGTCATACATGTTTATTACATAATATTGAGAAAATATAGAAAACGACGGGGCATTAATCACCTTCAATACCACTGTCCAGATGTAACCACAATGAAGGTCTGTCCTCGTGTGTATGTGTGCAAATGAGTGGGAATGTGTGTGGAAATGTGTGTACGTGTCTGTAGATGTGTGTAAACATGTGTGCATGTGTGTGAACATGTGTGTACCCGTGTGTGCTTAAGATCATCATGTTTTGCTTTCTGTTTTATTTGCTTTTTCATAAAATATTGTACCTTGAGTATTTTCTCCTGTGACGAGACAATCTCAAATATAATATTCCTCTGATTAAACTTATTATAATTTAGTGATTCTCCCATTCATAGAAATTAGCAAAAACCCTTACCTAAATAACTTCATAAGGCCAAAATGGAAACAACAGTAACCGATTCATGTTTAAATATGAACCAGGAAGATTAATCGCTCTAATTTAATTTCAAAAATTAAGCAATTAATAATAAATCACCAAATTAGTTACTTGAAGGAGGTAAACCGATCAGTTTGATAAAAATGGGTAATCCGTGCCCTGATTAAGTTAGAACCATTTGAAGTTCATTTTTTCATGCCAGAAAGCAAATTCATAGCTATTTCTGCTGTTTCCAATGCAAATGCTAGAATTCTTCTCATTGTACCAAGAGCATATTGT
The DNA here is from genome assembly GCF_949987535.1 of Balaenoptera acutorostrata. NCBI lineage: Eukaryota > Metazoa > Chordata > Mammalia > Artiodactyla > Balaenopteridae > Balaenoptera > Balaenoptera acutorostrata. Next base: position 93,945,285 of record NC_080075.1, on the reverse strand, counting down.
GACATTCTGTGATAAAAGTAATATGATAGAAGGCTAAATTTTATTTCATAGAAATTTCACTGTGCGTTTTAAAAGAATATACTATTTTTAATCCGTGGAGGAAGGTATATGGAGATGGTAATTCTTGCTCTCGGCTTTCTTACCACATTAGAAAATTGTCCCATCGTGTGGCTACACCTGCTTTTATTTGGTTGGATTTTGTTTTGTTTGTGTGTTTTGCTATCCAACCCCTTCTGAAAACGTCTCCGGGTATGCGTCCCCCCACTTTCCTTCTGCTGCCCGCCCGCCACATGCACTCGGTGGCGTGGGAGTTAAGCAGCTCCATCGTGGGGTCTCAGGAGGCCCCGGACCTGATCACGGCCGTCGGGAGCGCTGGCTTCCGGACCCCTGTGAGCGCTTCCCTCGGGCAGGGCCCCTGGTAGGGATGACAAAAATTAGACAGAATTGTGCTTTGACAGCGTCTCTTTCACTGGCATCAAGAAATTAGGAATGTAGAGCTGCCGGAGGTAATCTCAAACGTTGTCACCATGCAAGAGGTGTTTCAGGATAATACCATTCGCCCGACGATTTACTAAGTTTGGAGCGAACTTCACTGATGAGGGAGAAGCAAAAATTGCCTTTTCTCCTTAATTTAGTCTGAGTTAGGTTTTTAAACTTGCAACCAGGTGTCCAAATAGGCACAAGCCTTTCCTCCACATAGGGAGCGGACTGGACACAGTCTAACAGCCGTGGCCAATGAGCACGGCCCTTTCAGCCTCAGGTGGACAATCCCCTGACCCCTGGGTCGCTTCTGATGGTACCGAGGACTCACAGATGGGGCCGTGTTCACAGTCGGGTTGAATTCTGATGATAATAGTGATGTCAGAAGAAACTTAAGCTTGAGAAGGGCCTCCACGCCGGGATGGGGCAGAGTCCCCTGGGTCAGAGGCGCCCCTCTCTCCACGGCTAGGAGTCCGGAGGGTGTGTGAGGCCGTTTGGGGTACAGGACGACACAGTCCACGCACGCAGGTACCAGTCATCCCGTGTGGAGCCTTCTGTGCCCCAAGGCCACAGGCCGTCCTGAGTCACCAGGCTGGACGGGCGAGGAGATGGCCCTGGTCCCCATGCGGTACGCTAGCTGGGCCCGGAGGCATCATCTTCCAAGGGCCGATGAGTGAATGACATCCGGCCCCCAGCTCTTCCTGCCCAGGGACGTCCGCCCTACCACCTGCCTCCTCAGCCTCACCTGGGACCTGACCCTCCTCCCCGTCTGCCACGCTCGTCGGGGGGTGGCGGAGCGGCCCCTTCCTATTTTCACCCCGCGGTCAGGGGCATTGGGCCTGATACTCCGTGTCCAGGTTCTGGGCCGCCTGGTCCCCACGGGCCCCCAGCCTTTCCTGTCACAGCATGCTGGCTGTGTCAGAGCAAGAGGCCTCGTCTTCCCTTCCTTCCTTCTGCCCCGCGGGCGTCCTTCCGGGCTGGACCTGTTCAGCAGTCACGGTCACGTCTGGCTTGGGCTGTGCGGGCGGACCTGCTGGCAGCCCTTGTTTCCAGAACCCTGGGCCTCGCCTGGAGCCGCCTAAGAACCACTCGTCGTGGTTTAGTGGCCCCTCCAGGCGATGGGCTTCCCCGTGGAGCCTCTGCCCTGTTAGGGAACTTGACAACTTCGGGGTCAAGTTGGGTTTCCTGACTTCTTCTCCTACCGTTTCCAACACGTGGTGCTCAAGTCCATTATGTCCGGATAATCAGACGTGAATCATAACAGCACAGAAGCTAGTTATTGAGTGTCATGCTACTGACTCTGGAACATGTAACCAGACATCCACATGGGGATGGAGGGGAAGCAAAACCTCCCAGGGTGCGTCAGGTGGAGACGGGCTGGGAGCTGTGGGCGAGCAGCGTGCCGTCAGGGAGAGCCCGCGGGGATGGGCTTCCCTCTGCCCCCCGACCTCCCGGGGGTCCCAGGTGCTGGCTCACTTGGCTCCCTTCTGCCACCAGGACTCAGGAGCCCTCAGCGGAGATTTTCTCTTTCTGAGGTCATAACTTCCCAGCCCCAGGGCTCCAGCTTCCAAAGATGCTGAGAGGGAGGGAGCGGAGGCGGAGCCGGTGAAATCACAGGCGTGGGGAGCAGATGAGGGGGAAGCATCAGGGGGCAACAAGGCCCTCCTGCCACGGATGGCAAATCCAGGGTGCCGGCTGCCCTCAGAACCTCACGGAGCGAGAGGCCAGGAAGCTGTTGTTTCCTGTGATCCCACCTTTGAGAGAACAGTGTGTTAATACAGGAAAGGGAATAAAAGAAAGAAAATCAGGAAGTGCTGATGTTAGGGCTTTAAGGTAAGACAAGAGAAATCCTCCCTGCGATGTTTTGCATTTGGCGGCTCCCAGAAAATGTTGACCTGACCAGTGCCTCAGATGCATCCAAGTCGCGCAGAGAATGGTCTGTGCAACTGGACGGGCAGGGGGACGATCACGGGAGTGAAAAGATTAATACACTTAGAAACACGGTAATAACGGGAGGGCCTGTGCTCTTAAAACAGGAAGAAGGCAGGTACTCTGGAGGGTGTGTCTTAAGACATTTTGAAATAGATATTATGAACGTTCAAGGGAATTGATAGACTTGCAACAAATTCTAGGTTCTTTCTGTATTTCTGCTTCCAGATTGTCTTTCACTGAATCCTTCAACAGGTTATCATGTTCCCTGAGAGTGATTCAGTTCAAAGGCTGCCCATTACATCAGAAATCCTCGGGGAACACTAATGCAGAGGGCGGTCTTCTCCAAATGACTTTCTAGGACTTAATGGGTTATAATTGGTTGGAGGAATGCAAAGGGACACTAAATTTTCACTAGGATAATGGTCATTTTCCAGTAATTGCTCCTTCTTTTTAATGGAACTAATTTCTCAGCATTCTTTCTTCCTAGACTTTCTATAGGAGGTCAACATGAAGAGAAACACATTAATTGATGCTTGAAATGGTTTCTTCTTTGAAAATAAGGTTCAATAATATCTGCGTTTCCAGTAAGCTGAAGGAGTGATGGCTGACCAGCAGGAAGCCTTGCTGAGCGACAGCTGACTGAAGAGCCTCCCTCACCTCACCTCTCAGTGCCCCACAGGCACCAGCGCTGCAGGTCTGCCTGGTTTCCCTCCCCCGCGTACTCATCGCTCCTCCAACCAGCGACCTTCTGTGTGTCCCTGCTCCGCTCCAGACCGGCCTTCCTGCCTGCATCTGTCCATTTCCTGTTGCAAACTGCCCTTACCCTTGCTAATGATCTAATCTCATAACAAGCTAATCTAATAACCTTATCTTGGCCATTAGAAGCTAATTATGAAAAGAGTAAGTGTTGTATACAGATTGGGAAGGCAGAAGTAAACTGTCTTTGCTCACAGAAGACAGACTATATGTGTAGAAAATCTCAAAGAATTAAAAACAACAACAACAAAGACCTCCTGGAACTAATAAGTGATTAAAGAGTTTTAGGATTTGCACTTAATATACAAAAGTTGATCACTTTCTTGTATGCCAGCACTGACCAGTTGAAATCTGAAATTAAAAGCGCAATACTGGGGCTTCCCTGGTGGCACAGTGGTTGAGAATCTGCCTGCCAATGCAGGGGACACGGGTTCGAGCCCTGGTCTGGGAAGATCCCGCATGCCGCGGAGCAACTAGGCCCGTGAGCCACAACTACTGAGCCTGCGCGTCTGGAGCCTGTGCTCCGCAACAAGAGAGGCCGCGATAGTGAATGAAGAGTGGCCCCCGCTAGCCGCAACTAGAGAAAGCCCTCGCACAGAAACGAAGAGCCAACACAGCCAAAAATAAATAAATAAATTTATTTTTAAAAAAAAAAGCGCAATATTGTTTACATAAGCACCAAAAAAGGAGAAATACTTAAGTGTAAGAATTTTAAAAACATACAAAATAAATATAAGGGAAACCACAAAACTCTGATGAAAAAAATCAAAGAAAAGCTAAATAATTGGAGATATATTCTACACCCAAGGGTAAAGACCCAATATTAACAAAATGTCATGTCTTTTCAACTTGTTCTGTAGACTCCGCGCCACCCCAGTCAGTAAGTTATTTCGTGGATGCTGACAAACTGATTCTAAAATTTACACGGAGAGGCTAAGAGCTGTGATAGTCAACGCGATACTGAAGGAGAAGCACAAAGTCAGAGGACTGGCGTTACCTGAATTCAAGACTTACAGTAAAGCTGCAGTAATCAAGATAGGGCAGTATTGCTGGAAAAAATAGACACATAGTTCAGTGGAACAGAATAGAGAGCCCAGAAATAGACCCACATAAATACAGTCAACTGACCTTTGACAAAGGAGCAAAGGCAACACAATGGAGCAAAGACAGTCTTTTCATCAAACGGTGCTGGAACAACTGGACAACCATGTTCAAAAGAATGAATCTCGACCCAGACGTTACACCTTCACAAAAATTAACTCAAAATGGATCATACACATACATGTAAAATGCAGAACTATAAGACTCCTAGAAAATAACATAGGAGAAAACCCAGATGCTCTTGGGTGTGAGGGTGTCTTTTTAGATACAACATCAAAAGGATGATTCATGAAAGAAAAAAAAAGATAAATCGGACTTAATTAAATTAAAAACTTCTGCTCTGCAAAGGACACTGTTAAGAGAAAGAAAATGTAAGCCACAGTCTTGGAGAAACTATTTGCAACAGACATCTGATAAAGAATTGTTATCTAAAATATATAAAGAGCTCTTAAAACTCAACAAAAAGAAAATTTATAATTGGGTTGTTTGTTCCACATCTTATGTCATCAGGGAAATGCAAATTAAAACAACAAGAGACCACTATACACTTATTAGAGCAAATAAAACCCAAAGCACTGACAACACCACATGCTGGTGAGGACAGAAGAGCAGCAACTCTCACTTGTTGCTGGTGGGATGCAGAATTGTACCGTCACTTTGGAAGATCATTCTGACACTAAGAGTAAACACTCTGACCATATGATCCAGGAATTGCGCTCCTTGGTATTTATATAAAAGAAGTTAAAAATTTTATGTCCATACTGAAACCTGCACACAGGTGTCTATAGCAGTTTTTGATAATTAGCGAAACTTGGAGGCTACCAAGATGCCATTCAGGAGGTAAACAGATTAAAAAAACTGTGGTTCATTCAAACAGTGGACTATCATTCAGCTCTAAAAAGAGATGAGCTCTCAAGCCATGAAAAGACATGCAGGAAGCAAAAATGCAGATTACTATGTGAAAAAAGCCAATCTGAAAAGTCTACCCCCTATATGATTCCAAGTATGTCACATTCTGAAAAAGGCAAAACTATGAAGACAGGGAAAAGGTCTGTGGTTGCCAAGGGGTTGGGGAAGGGAGGGGTCCGTAGATGGAGCACAGAGGATGCCTAGGGCAGTGAAAATGCTCTGTATGATATTATAATGGTGGATACATGTCAGTATACATTTGTCCAAACCCACAGAATGTACAGCACTGAGGGTGAACCCTGGTGTAAACTATGGACTTTAGTTAATAGTAATGTCAGTATCGATTCATCAGTTATAACAATGCACCATAGTCGTGCAAGATGTTTATAACAGGGGAAACCGAACGTCTATGGGCGTGAAGGGTATGTGGGGACTTTCTGTACCTTCCCCTCTCTATTTCTATGAACAACCTTACCTCACTCTGAAAAATAAAGCCTATTAATACAAAATAAAACAAAACAGAACAAAAAAGCGTATCTAGCACAGACCTATGTACTCAGCTTATATCTAAAAACATTGCCCAGGGAATATTCTTCCCTGTTAATTTACCCTGTAAGCGGACCAAACACACCCACGACCAGATTCAGGTTCGACATCAGCTGTGAGGCATCGGCGCCTCAGGAGGCAAATTCTACTCAGTCCTAATACGCCTCGGGAGCTACGTGTCAGAAAGACAGTCCCAGCTCCAGCTGGATTTAAAGATCGTGTCTCTAACAACGCAGGTTTTCCGGAGACCCCGAGACATCTTGTAATCCCTGATTTTGTGTTTGAAGTGACCTGAGGGGTCTCAGAGTGCGAGCAGCAAAGAGGGGAAGGGACTTCAAAGGTCACAGATCTGAAGACTAGATGTGGGAGTGTCTGCTTACTTCTGCACTGGGGTCCGGGTTTTGGGAGTCATCACCGAGCTCACACCTGCACCCGCCCCTCCTGGCCCCTCCTAGGGTCCCTCGGCACCCCCAGAAACCCTCCCTGGTGCACCCACACTTCCTACCCAGTCTCGGCATTGGCTGCACCAGTGTCTGTCAGACTATCTACGGGAAGGACTATTTTAATTATTATTTCCAATATGTCATGGGCCGATACACATGTCAAAGACAGCAAAAAGAAATGGCAAAAAATCTGAAACTGAAAATAACAGACATACAAAATACAAACTCGATATTTTTTGCATTTTAATACATATATAACAAACAGAACATAGGAAAAAAGAAACGTTTTGTTAAAATGTATATATTATTCAATTAAAGCTTTCATATAAGTGATTAGCATAGAGAACTGTTATTCACAATCCCAAGCTTCTGCTTTCACATTTTTAACTAAAAAATGACTGAAGTAGTAATTCTCCACTGTGACCCCTTATAAGCTCACTTTGAAGGGAATGCACCTCTATCAATATTTAAAGCATTAACTGACAAGTGAGCTTGCTTCTTACTTATTAATTTATCTTCTCTGGATTGAATAGCAGTCCTACAGCAAGGGTAACGTATTTCTAAAGGACTCGTGTGACTCGTTTTAATGTCCCTGTGTAGAAGCTGGTCATCGGTTTTGCTAACAGGAAAAGAAGGGCAGATGTGAAGGCAGTTTCTTCAAAGTCAGGGGACTCATTTTTAATATTTATCAAAATGAAGCCAGGGTGACTGCATTTCCAAATATCTTTTTCAACCATTTTTCAGTGGCCAGTTGCAACAAATTCTCCTGTAACATCGTAATTGATTTAATTATCTGTCAGTGAAAGACATAGATTCTATATTTTGTACACTTCAGGGTTAAAGTTGACAAACTCACCCTAAATATCGCATGTTGTCATCTGGTCCTCCAGGCACAACCAGCACAGAGCTCGTGCTACTGGCAGATCCCCTCCTGCAGTCCCCTGCCCTGGGGCGGGGGGCGGGGGGGGGGGAGGAGGGTCTGCTGCCCCCGGGCCTGGATGCTCCTCCCTCGTCCCTCCTCTGCCCCCTGGGGACCAAGAGCACAGACACACATCACCTGTCAGGGAAACTCGACTGTTGAAGAGAAGAGAGACAGTGGAGCACAGGACAGCAGCCTTGGTTACAAGCTTCTCACATTTGCAGGTGAAGAGCATGAAAACGACTACCTTCCAAGAGGGCTGGGGAAGCAAGGGGGAGGGGTGCACGGTGTTGAAAGACTATGGAAGGAGGGAGGGAGGGAGGGAAAGAAGGAGGGAGGGAAGGAGGGAAGGAGGGAAGGAGGGAGGGGAGGAGGGAAAGAGGGAAGGAGGGAGGGAGGGAGGGAAGGAAGGTGGGAAGGAGGGAGGGAGGGAAGGAAGGAGGGAAGGAGGGAGGGAGGGAAGGAGGGAGGAAGGGAGGGAAGGAGGGAAGGAAAGAAGGAGGGAAGAGGGAAGGAGGGAAGGAGGGAGGGAGAGAAGGAGGGAGGGAGGGAAGGAGGGAGGGAGGGAAGGAGGGAGGGAGGGAAGGAGGGAGGGAAGGAGGGAAGGAAAGAAGGAGGGAGGAGGGAAGGGGGAAGGAGGGAAGGAGGGAGGGAGGGAGGGAAGGAGAGAGGAAGGGAGGGAAGGAGGGAAGGAAAGAAGGAGGGAAGAGGGAAGGAGGGAAGGAAGGAAGGAGGGAGAGAGGGCAGGAGGGAGGGAAGGAAAGAAGGAGGGAGGAAGCTCTATTTACTGTATGAAACTTGACCTGAGAGCCATGTCATCAAAAAATAAGGGTTTAACCTCATTTTCAGTCTGAGCCTGTGCTGGTGGCAGGTGGCCCAGGGCTGTGAGGTGTTGTGAGGACGCAGCCCCGTGAGGGGTAGCAGGCAGGCTCCGGGCAGGGAGACCCCAAAGAAACAGAGGAACCCGCTGCCCCCGCCCTGCACGTCCTGCCTGAGTCAGGACGCCAGCGGGTCCAGAAGCCTTGACCGCGGGTCTCGGGGGTCAGCACCCCCGTCTCACGCACGTCCGTAGGCACCGCTCTTGACACTGTGCGTTGTGTGTTGGGGACTCAGCGATGACTCTCCTAAGGGGAGGGGCTGGTGGCTGCTTAGTTACCAAAGTAGTTTTCTGATGCTGACGAACCAATAGCCAAGTTTGGGAGCCTTGGTTAACTTTCTACTCAGCGCCAGAGAAACGGGAATTACTAAGAAGGACTAAAACACGCCTGCCTTTCCTAATGGTAGCTGGCTCTGACCCTGATATTGGTGTGATGTTTCAAATGATGGATTTAGAGAATCATTCCTGCATCTGAGATTCTACTCATTTGCTGTCATTTTTATTCCCAAGTTGCATGTCTGAAAGTTTCCATTTCTCTTTAACACTAGGTCCCTTGGAATTCTGCTTCCTTATGAAGATTGATTACCCACAACTTGAGGCAACTATTTCTCAAATAAGTAAAGACAAATTTTTAAAACTAGCTTTGCTCTTAGAAATCCCCTCATTATCTCATTTCCAGAAATACGAATAATCTTCTGAGTAATTTATGATCTCAAATCTTAAGATCACGTAGTTTGGCTGATTTTAACTACATAAATTTGGTTATACAGAGATTTTAATTATAGTATTTTGAGAGTGTGATTGATACCTGTTAACGTTTAACAGAGAGTATCTGAAAAAGGACAGTTAAGAAAAAATGCATAATGATGGGCTTTCACATAATAAACTCATTATATTAAATAGGGTAGAGTTTGCATTTAGTTTTTAATTAATTTCCTTATTCCTATAGGATAACAGCAGCCTGAATCGGAATCTCTTTACATACCTTCCCGAACCATAGAGCTCAACACAGACAGTAAATAAAACCCTCTTAACGAGGTGGCCTTGTTACCCTCATATGGGAAATAATTATGAAGTTTGGTCGCAGATTTTATTTTGCTGCCTCTCAATCATTTAAAAATCATTATCGAGGTGGGAATATAAAACGGGTTTCAGGCACCAGTTTCCTCCTTGATGTACCCTTTGAGCGTCTAGACATGTGGATGGCAGGCTCAGTGGCAGCCTGTGTGTGCTCTGAGGCTGAGGGGAGGGCTGTGCACCCAGGCCTGATCCCAGGAGACCTGGGCAGGCAGCGACCCCTCCACCCACTCAAGCCTTCAATCACGTCCCTTCAGTCGGTCTCCTCCCTGCACTAATTATAACTTAATCAACACCCACAAAGCATTTACTATTTACACTTGCTTCAGGCATGCTGTCTCCTATAATCTTTAAGAAAAATTTTGATCTGGTTATTATCATAAAAGAGAAAACTGCAAAACCAAAATACACAGTCTGGAGGCTAATTTAAAGGCAGCGAACCACAGTGGACCCAGAACCCTAACTTTCAGCTTCAGACCACCCTCCCTCGGGTGCACAGCTGCGGTGCCCCAGGGACCCTGCCTCGGGGGGGATCCTGGGACACCCCGTCCCCTGGGCCCAGCTCTGTTCCGTGTGCCTGTCTCCGCCGGCATCTTGTGTCTTACGTGGCTCCTGTTTTAGCAGAGAAAACGACTTACCGCGGGGGGCCAGGCTTAGTCGGCTGGACTGTGGAGGGGACCCTGCAGAGGAAGACGGGTCCCAGTCAAGGAGTCCAAACCAGAGGAGTCTGGGCGGTGGGGGAGGGAATGAGTGGGAGTTTGGGGTCAGCAGATGCAAACTGGTACATCTAGGATGGATAAACAACAAGGTCCTACTGTAGAGCACAGAGAACTGTATTCGGTATCCTGTGATAAACCACAATGGAAAAGAATATGAAAAAGAATGTATATGTAAAACTGAATCACTTTACTGTGCAGCAGAAATTAACACAACACTGTAAATCACCAATATTTCAATAAAATTGAAAAAATCTATGTGCTATTGCCAGTAACAGGTTGTAAATCTAAAACAATTATTTCTAAATCATCAATAAAAAATTCAGTCTTAAAGAAAACAAAACAAAAACCAGAGGATTTTGACACATCAGAGCTCAAGGCCGCGGCTGGTCCCAGGGAAGTGACGGCTCTTGGTCTCGAGGGGCCACTGATGCTGTGAGACAGGAAATGACAGCGCTTCCTGTGGGGCACGTGGGGTCACAGGTGAGCCCTGAGAGGCCAGGTGACAGGCAGGAGGAGGGTCAGGGGTTAGAGGGGAGCCAGAGGCCCGCAGGGATCCTGGGGACGCGCTCACGGCAACCGTCCCTCCCCACTGGGGGCTTGAGGGGAGGCCCTCTCGCCCCAAACCTTTACCCTCCTGACCTTGGGGGTTTGCAGGCAGAAGGCAGGTACAGAGGCCAACCCCGGCCCTGCCCCCAGACAGCGGGAGACACGGGTGCAGGTCAGGCCCCCGGGCCTGGGGAGGATGTGTTCTCCGGCCCCAGCTCAGGACCCTTCCTGACCCAGCAAAGGGACAGGTCGCTGCCATTTCCTCAGGGCGACAGCTTTCCTCCCCCCGTGCGTCCATCAGGGTCATGTCCACGTGGGGTTAAATCCACATTCCAGAAGGACAGAAAATAACGATAATAACGTTACTGAAATGACAAGGGCTGAGCGGTCTATCCACCCCTACATTCTCAGTGTCCTGAATAGAGGAACCGCGTCTTTGTCAGATCTCGCCTGTAGCTTCCATTCAGCTGACACATGGTCCACAGTACATTTATTTAAAATAATCTGAGTGCCGTGAAGGTGGTGATTATAGCACAATGCCCGCAGCGTCGATGACAGGCTGCTCATTTTCTGCACAGAGAAGTTACTTATTTTGGAGGAGCTCTTTTTATTCTCCTCAGAGGGAGGAAAATGAACGTTCTGGGGACCCTGGAAACCAGATGCACCGTGTTCTGATTCTTTTAAATAAATAATTTAACATGTGATAATATAAGCATTCTGTTTTCAAAAATATTCCCTTGTACTTATGCCTGCAATTCACTGCCAACGTTCTCAAGGTTCCTATTTATTCATTTCCACCTCAGGGATGTGACTTGAATATAAATTATATTTAGGATAATTTGTGAGTATGCAGTGTAATTTTCTTCCTTGTCGATTGGCGCTGTTGAGACACAAAGTCGGTGCTTTCATGTGGGGTTCGTGAGGCGGATTAAACTCGGGGGGAACCAAGGGACCACTTCCTGCCATCGCTGGGACCACGGATTTGCAAATGTCCGGGGGTCCTCTTCTCTCCGGACCCCCTGGGCTCTCAGGGCAGGGCGGCACCTCTTCAGCCTCTGGGGACAGGCGCCCTGGGTCCTGTTCCTCGGTGTCTCCGCTTCAACCTCGCGGCTTGTCCTGCACTCTCGGATTGGCAAGCTTTACCTCCTTCTGAGAACCTGCCCGGCCCCCTGTTTCCTGGCTTCTCCCAAATCCCGGGGGCCGGCATCCAGGGCTCGTCCACCCCGGACCACGGTCCTCCTCACACGGCCAAGACCAGGTTTAATCTCTGCTCTAGTCAATAGCCTGCTTGACTCTCACTGATTTCTGTCGCCACTAAGATCCCACAGAATTCGCACCCTGGACCTCCCAGAAGAAGGGCAACTTCCGACTGTGTCATATTTGGCTTCTTCCCTAGACGCCCACCTTTCTCCACCTGTGCATCCCCAGGACCCATCACCGGGTGAACTGAGAGGCCTGGAGAGGACCCGTGTCTCCGGATTTCAGCATGGACTTTGGCAAAGTCTCCAAAAGTAGCTTTACTCCCCAGAAAGGTGTATGAGCTGCCTGGCAGCACGTGGGAAAGTCTGGGGGGCGCTGGGCGGGCAGCAGGAGGCTGCTTCCGAGACCTGGGGTGAGAACCAGAGATTTTCACGTGTCCTGATCCGTCGTGAGGACGAAACGTTTTCACACTTCTCAGGCCCATCATCGAATGCGCAGCTTCAGGGACATTGGCTGTTACTCGGTTCCCCGTCCTGCTCGGGCACCTTGGGTGTGACAGGACAGTGACGTCATGAGGCTTGCACCGGGAGGAAGCTGCCCTTGGCCGTGGCCCCGAAATAGCCATCACTCCTGCCCTGCAGTCACCCCGCGCTGCTCCCTCCCCTTGTCACTCAGCCCAGCAAGGGAGCGTCGGAGCTGGAGGCCCCTTCATGACAGAGGGAAGACAGAAGCGTGGTCGGAGGCTGCGCTCCTGGCCAGACCACGTCCGCTCGGGGAGGAACGTGTCTCGAGATGAAAAGATGCCTTTGGACATGGGAGGAGATTCTGACAGCCACGCCGTGGAGGATCCGGGTCCTTCACATCTCAGATGTGACAGGCTTCTGGGATGCGTCTGCAGCAGAGCAGCAATGTGTTTTTAGCCTCATACATCTTAGACTTACATAGATTTTTTTAATTAGAGTCAACATAATGGATATTACTGATTTCTGAGTCTATTATGTTAAATTCCAGATTATACTGTGGATAATTATTTAGGTTACAGCTGGGCATGATTTAAAATTTACACTCGTTAGGTTTAGCCCCTTTGATAATTAGGACTGAGGAGTCATGCTGTGCTTTATTTCCGCTTTTTTTTTTTTGATGGTGCCTCGGGGTCTGATAAACAGTGAATTTGGAAATTCACATTTCTCTCAGGAATGTTTGAATGCGTCTAATGCTGCATGCTTTATTGCCTTCTTCATAGTTGATTTTTGATCACCACAGTGCTGTGCAGGCGAGCCAGGCTGTCATCTGCACACCACAGGGGTTATATTTCAATAAAATAGTGAATCCGAACCCAGGCCTTCAGATGACTGGCCAGCTCAGTTCCCAGAGAATTTGATGAAAAGCGGGAGGTGTCTGGGAAGGAGGGGGTGGGGACCCCAGGAGTTAGAACAGGGATGAGAAACACCCTGCTGATGGATGGTGTCCGCGAGGCCGAAGGAGGGACCCACCTACAGGGCTGGGCAGGTTGCTGGAAGGAGCATGAGTTACTGAGAGTGGTTATTTTTATGGGATCGACACTGATACGGCAACTTTTCAACTGACCACTCACAACGGCTGACAACTGTCATTAGATCACTTGTTTATCAGAACCTTCGCATCAACGTCCCCATCATCGTCCCCGTCAGGCCCCTGCCCCCCGACCAGCAGAGGGGGGGTCGTGCGTTAACAACACAGCAAGGAGAAGCGCTGGGCTTGGAGGACACAAGGCACTTCACACGCGAGGAAAAGCTTTATTTCTATTATGTGAATGCTCAGATTTGATTGCATGGGAGATTTTCAGTGGTTTGATGTTTTAGCTTGGCTTTGAAGAACAAAAAAGACTTTTCAAAGGCAAAGAAATAGGAAAAAAGTTGTTAAGGGTGAGTGAAAGGAGAATGAAAGTGGATGTTTATAAACACACCTTCCTTCCACGTCTTCAGCCAGGCGCTTCCATGGAGACAGGCTCCCAGGCCCACCCCCCTTCTCGCTCGGTGCCGACCCCACCCCATCGCCCCCTTCCTGTCCCTCAGACCCCACAGCACGTTTCCTCCTGGGAACTCTGCACCCGCGGGTCCTTCCTCCCGGTTCCTGGCGTAAACCCAGGTCTGCACCCAACAGCACGAGGAGGTCAGAGCAAGAACGAGGCCTCAGCCCCTAAGGGCTCACCTCCTCACCCGAAGTTCTCGAGCTCCAGCCTGCATCTGAGGCCTCCAGAAATAAGAAACCGGCAGATGCCCCAGGTGGTGAGCGTGGGGGGCAGGCGGCCTGCGGACTCCAGGTCTGGGAGTGGACGGAGGCTGCAGCTCTCACCTGCGGGTGGAGGGCCGAACGTGCCTCCTCGTGGACCTAGGAAGGGGGCCGAGGCAGCCGTAGCCCCCAGAGCTGACCACAGCCTCCGCCGTGTCCTGGCTGCGGGAGCCACGTCTCAGGATGTGCTGAAGCCTCCCCGTCACCATAGCAACGGGAAGAGCTGGGTACACTGGGTGAAAGATGGGGAATTTCAGGTGAGACCTGGAAACTTAAAAGGAACCAGATTGGATTTCTAGAAGTGAAAAATCAAGTACCAGATATGAAAAATTCCTTAGATGGAATTAAAAGCAGATTGAGCAAGAGAAGAAAGAACTGGTAAAAATCGAGGCCTGTCTGTACTCGTTACCCAAACTGAAACACAGAGAGAAAAAAATGAGGGAAAAGAACTGAGCCTCAATCCCCTGTGGAAGGAACAGTATAAACAACTCAAACGTGTTGGTACTTTACGCCCCAGGAAAAAATGTCAATGGCAAAGAATGGACAGAAAATATATTTGAAGCAATATTGGCAGAAAATAACCCAGATATATTGCTGTTATCTGAAACAGCAATCTGCAGATCCAGAAAACCTAGCAAAACCTGAACAGGATAACGACAAAGAAAGCCACCCAAGGTCCCTGGGAGCAAGTTGTTGAAAAACAAAGATAAAAAAGCAGCCAGATACAAAAAGGGATTTATTCCACAACGGGAACAATGATAAAACTGTCAGAGGATATTTTGTCACAAAAATAACAATAGCGTCAGAAGAAAATGTCACTGAATAAAAAGTCTGTCAAATTAAAAATATATCTAGCAAAACCATCTTTCAAAGATGAAGAATAAATAAAGACATTTTCAGATGAATTAAAGCTGAATAACTCTGTCCCCAGCAGATCCGAACCTCAAGAAATGTTAAAGGAGGTTCTTCAGGCTGAAGAGAGATTATGCTGGAATCACGGTGCCCAGAAGTAATAACGAACACTAGAAATAGTAAATGTGAGGATACGGAAAAGCAGTTACTTCCCTTTCTTCTGTTACATTCTTCAAAAGTTAATTGACTATTTAAAACAACAATAGCCACAAAATATGGTGAGTTTTATCACCGAAAATGCAGGTGGCGGAGACCAGCAGGTAGGGAAGGAGAGCCTGTGGTAAGGGATGTACAGCGTCGTGAGGGTCTTACGTGACAGACGTGCGAGGCTGCCTCAGAGAAAACCGTAAAAACACCAAGATGAATGTCGTGGTTTTGAGGGACACCTCTGAAAGGGAACTAATACAGCCCCAGAGTCCATAGCGGGACAGAAAGGATAATAAGGGGACACGGGAGCAGGACCGCGAAAGGACACAAGCGCTGGACGGGGGGGACATCCCGCTGTACTGAGAGGGCGGCTCCTGGGCTGTGAGCCCCTGACAAGGCGCCGGGGCTGCAGACTTGGCTGTTGACAAACCCCCGCCCGCCGAGCCTGTGCTGAGAGCCTGGGAAGCGTGTGACTGAGCCCCGGGGCGGGGGGATGCTGGGGTCTCCCAGCTCGCCACGTGCATCCAATAAGCCACATCTGAAGAGTCTTAGGAGTGCATTTTTGAGCCCAAAACGCCCATTCTAAATGAAACCAGCACAGTTACTCAATTCCTCTGCCCCAGAACACACACCCACCTGTGTCAGATTCACACCAGCACGACTGCCTGTGATGTGGACACTGAACACATTTTCAGCTCACGCACGATCTCCTGTACAGTTTACCCACGTGCACTTACAACTTCACCAGGAAACACAGAAGGCTTAAGTACGTTTGATGACAAACCGACACGACCCGTGCATGTCCTGACCCGGACACGGAGCAGCTCCCTCCCGGGGTCCCCACGCCATCCTCTCAGGTCACATTGCTTCCCACAACTGCTCACCTTATTTCCGTCAGTTTATTTTGCCCATGTCTCACTATTTAGATACCTGAGTTGTTTCCAGTTTTCCATTCTGACCAGTTAAGCTGCAGTGAATGTCCTCTACGTAGCTGCCTGTGACTGTGCTGGCGTTACTCTGAGGTAATTCCTGCAACTGGAGTTGCTGTTTGAAAGCAGGTGCGCTTAACAGTTGTAATGGACACAATAAAATGGCTCTTCAGATGGGCTGTGTAAATTTATACTCCAATAGCCTGTTCGTAAGATCCACATCCTTGACAATTCTACGTTCAGATTTGTTCATTTTTATAAAATGATGGGCTATGAAATGGTCTTTCATGCATATTTTCCTAATTAATAATAATGCTTATGTTTTTCATAAATTCACTCTTTTTCTCCTGTATGAATTATCTGTTCTCAGTCTATCCCCACTTTTTCTGTGACAAATCTCCTTATCTTTCAATAGATTTTTTATTGGATTGTGAATGGTCTTTTTCTAATCTTGACACTAACTCACTATTACAAATGTTACAAAAACTTCTCAGACTGAAACTTAGCTATACAATCTCTATGGTGTCTTTTTACTTGGATTTTCTGTTTCTAAAACCATCGTGCTCACAATTAGTATTTTCTCTTTTCCTCTTACTCACAGTTTCCATTCACTTCATCGGCCTGTACTCCAGGACAATGTTGAAAATTATGATGGACTTACTTATAATTACTCTTGACTAAAATGGGAATGCAGCAATATTTCACTATGAAAGCACTGATATAGGGTTTTGGTGGGTACTTATTTTTAAAAAATCAAATTTGACAACTTCTATTACTGTTCTTTTAGTGTTTTTATTGATTAGTTGATTGAAATTTTATCAAATGTGTGCTTTTTTGCTTATTTTGCTTTTTTTAAAACTCTTTCAATTTGTTAAGTTAATGTGTTCATCTCTTGAATAATCTTTGTATTCCTAAGTTAATGTGTTCATCTCTTGAATAATCTTTGTATTCCTAAGTTAATGTGTTCATCTCTTGAATAATCTTTGTATTCCTGAGATCAATGCTATTTATTCAAGATGGATTTATGTTTCCTAGGACACAGCTAGTTTAGATGTACCAATATTTTATTTAAGATTTTTGTATCTATGCTCATAAATGAGGCTGAGCAATAATTATTTTTTATTCTGCCTTTTAAAAACAAAATTGTTATGATTTTCAATAAAAGATAGAATTAAATTCAGCAACATCTTATTTTTTTTGCTGGCCTCTGTACTCACATAGCTGTGGGATGCAACTCCTTTCCTGGGATCGTCAGATTCCTTTCTGGTTGAAATGGTCTTTTTGATTTTCTTTTTTTTTTTTTTTAGATGAGGATTTGATGCTGATAATCCTTTATTGTCTGAAAAACAAAAAGATTTTGTTTTATTCTTACTTTTTATATAACTTCTTATCATGGAAAATATCAAATACATACATAAAGGAGAATGTAGTATAATTAACTCTAATTGTAGATGGCTTGTCTTTAGCGTTTATCAACTCCTGGCCAGTCTCCTGTCCTCTGCTTCTCCCCTCCCCACCCCTTCCCTAAAGCCAGGCTTGTTTCTATCACCACACCAAGTTATCGGTCGTTTCTCACTCTTTGGAGACTTAGGTTGTTTCCAGCTTTTCTGTAACCAATAATGAATGCTGCAGTGAAATCTTTGTACGTGTTTCTTCATGCAGTCGTGCTGATATGCCCAAGGTACATTTCTGTGCATATCTCTAAATATTTCCACATGTATCTCTAAAAGACACAGAAAATTTTTTTTCACTTTCTGGATAAGCAATCAACTCCCAGTTAACTCCACACCTGTGGCTGAACCATATAAACAGTTTCTGAAGAAACTAAAAATACATTTTCAAACTTGAAATTAATCAACAATAATCTCTTCATATCAAATATCCAGTCATTCTTCACATTTCTATAATTGTTTTAAAGTATTTAAGATACATTTTTAAATGCTTGAAGTAGAACCCAGACATATTCTATGATTTGTTATTGGCTATTATATCTCTTAAAACTCTACTAGTCAGGCTAATCCTTCTTCATTTCTTTTTTCCCCTTACAATTTATGTGTTGAAGAAACTGAGACTTTTGTCTTACAGAAGTCCTACCAGCTGGCGCTGATGATTGCTTTCCTGATGTTTAATTTTTTTAAGTATTTTCATCAGTTCCCAGTATTTCCTGTAAACTGATAGTTAGATCAAGATACTTCACCAAATTCATGGTACATGTTTTGGTGAGACTATTGCACTGGTGACACCGTGTTCTACCACCAAGAAGTGTCTAGTGTCTACTCATCTCCCTCCCTCTCTCTCTCTGGCATTAATAATCACTACCACTGAGGCTCATTAATGTATTATGGGTAGCAAAGTCGTGATATTTTAACATTTCCATTCTTTTCTTATTTATTAGCTGAAATATTTCTACAAAGAGAAACCTCCCTTTATCAACTGTTTGGTTACTCTGAGGTACGGTTTTTATATGAAAGGCAGGATAAATGCTTTATTCTTTCCCTTTCTTTCCATTTTCAAAATTACGAGTTGTTTCTCCAGTATTTCCCAAAAGAGATCATGGATTCCTTTGATTTTACTTGTTGAGAATCATTAATAATTCATGGAATTTTATATAATAGAGGTGCTTCAGTCCCTTACAGAAATTATCATTCCTGATGCTAAAATTGTCCCGTCCTTTCTCAGGGGAAGCTGTTATGTTGTATCCTGAGCACTTTTCAAGGAAGTTTTAGTAAGTGGAAACATTATGCGGAAAGGGGCACAGAGTCTGTTTCCATCTCAGTGAATTTTTACAAACTGCACAGGTGCGTGGACCAGCCAAGGAGAGCACCGCCAGCGTTCCGGAATCCCTCCCCTCACCCACCCCCGCCCCGTAACAGCTGGAGCCCCAAACAGCTGCTGCACCTTGAGAGCAGCGAGGCCAGGCCTGCCCGTTCCTGCCGTCTGTACCGGTGGGACCGTGTACACAGCAGCCTTTCGTGTCTGATCATCGCTCAGCATCACGTGTGTGCCGTCCATCCCCCCCGCTGCTGTGGTTACAAGTGGTTCAGTCTTGTCTGCGTTAATCCGCTGTGAGAAGCAACAGTTCATCCACGTGACCCTCCATGGGCCCTCGTGTCTTATCCCACTTTTGGTCACAACAAGAGTGCTGCTGCTGTGAATGTTCCAGGACACGCCCTCCGAGCTTCCAAACAAGAGACGCCGTCTGGTCAGCTGCCTGCCTTCTGGTGTCTCAAGGCGTCCCAGCTTCATCTGGTCCAGTTCTTTCCCCGGAAAGCAAATCAGTGGCGACTCTTTCAGCGGGAAATGGTATCTAGAGACCATAATACTTGTTATCATTTCTTTGGCTAAAATTCAAAAAGTAATTCCAACCAACTCAATAATTCATAAGAATTAGTAAATAGCAAAATAAATTGCTGTACTTTTACCATGCTTCTCTTTACTTCTCAGTTCTTTGGACATGTGAATAACAAAATTATTAGCAACCGGAGGGAAAGCAAAGTAAACCACGGTCCTGGGCAGGTCCTGGTTGGAATTTCTAACTTCAAGGACAGGTACAGTATTATGAAAACCCTATACTTTATAGTAGAACACAAGGTTGTTCTCCTAATAAAAATTAAGTTGAATCCTTATCTCACAACTCAACCATAATAAATTCTTTTTAGGTCAAAGATTCAAATGTGAAAATTAAAATCATATAAGTGCCAGAAGAAAACTTGGAGATATTTTCTTATGACATCAGGATGGGAAATGTTTCTAAGCGTGACTGGGAAGCGGGAGAAGGTTTAGAATTCACAATTTGATCAACGTCTTAATGCTGCATTGTGTCCAAGAAAATGAACAAACCAGGAAATATACAATTCAATAATAAAAACTATGGGATAGCACAGGGAACTCTGCTCAATATCATGTAACAACCTAAATGGGAAAAGAATTTGAAAAAGGATAGATACATGTGCATGTATAACTTGGTTTCCTGTGCACCTGAAACTAACACAATGTTGTTGATCAACTATACTCCGATATAAAATTAAAAGTTACAAATAATAATAATAATGATAATAATAATAAAAACTGAAAAATGGCCCAAAATATAGAGAATCAATTCACTCACTAATAAACGAAATGGAAGTGCCCTAAGGATGCTTAACTTCATTGTAAAACAGAGACTGAAATCATGAATTGTGATTTGTTCCTCTTAGTTGCTAATTATTGATTAAATAGAATTTGGGAAAATATGCATTACACATTCTTGGTGGAATTGTAAGCTTTCATGAAAAGCAGTTGAGAAGTCTATACCAAATACAAAGGACTCATGCTTATTCGACCTGAAGATTCAGGAGTACCAACCCGGGCACGGAGAAGAGCCAGCCCGGCCAAGGGGCAAGCAGGTGGCCCTGTTCCCAGGGACCTGCAGAGCTGTGTCGGGCCCAGGATGGAGTCCCAGGCGGCGAGCTTGCCCATCATGGGGCAGGTCCCTCTGCTGGGGAAGCCAGGTCCTGCTGGGGCCTCCTGGAACAGGCGGGGGGCGCGAGTCCCACCCGTCACACAGAGGGCCACGTCGTTACTCTTTGTAAAGTCAGGCCTGATTTCACCCTCACGGTGCCTGGTTGTCCCTTTCCTCAGGGGCTGCCGTGGACATACCCGTTGCCCGCCTGGCCAGGCGTGGCGTTGCCTCATCGCAGGACGGGCTCCAGCGCCAGCCCTGTGTCCCCTCCGCTGCTTCAAGGGTGAAGGGGAGTGTTTGTCGCCACGCCTGTCCTCCCACTCTGACATGCAGCTAGGAGCCTGTCTGTCTGAAGAATTTATCAGAGTTGCTGCAAAACTATGAAGAATCCCAAGTGATGAAACTAAAGTAATCCGCGTGGAAAGGCGTCCCCCGTGGTCACCCGTGCTGCAGAAATGGCAGGGGCTCTTTGGGGAGAAATCCTCTCCTAACCACTGCGTCTGTTTCTTTTCAGTAACCCAGAAAGGATGTGCTGTTTGCCTTGTATCTTCTTCCCACTAAAAGCTGGTGTCAGAATATATAGAAAATAAAGTAACTTAACCTGGAATGCTTTAATAACAGTCTTGTGAGTTGCAGAATTACCCAAAGTAGGACACTTCCTGCTGTTGAAAGTTGTGGGCTCCCGGCTCCCCATTCCCAGGCCTCGCTCACGGTGAGGTTTCTATAAATCCTGCCTGGCAGCCGGTTGTCCATTGTCCTGGGAGCTCATTCTCTTTGTCTAAAGGACTGACTTTTCTGAGCAATAAGCTAAGAACAAGGTTTCCCAGCTCCTATGCCCGCAAGGACACAGTCACCTGTGGGAGATTTGGCAACTCCACGTGTCAGCCCCAGAGCTGGGGACAGCTGGGCACTTTCTTTCCTTGACCGTGTTCGTTCCCTGCCCTTCCGTGGGACCCGGGCTGAGGCTCCTGTGTGCCAGGAGCTAAGGGCCAGCATCTCCTGGACCTGGGGCAGCCCGATCCCCGGTCCATACAGGCCTCTGTCCACCTCCTGCCCCTCCCAGAGGCCACTCGTCTCCACTTGCTGCGGGAAGGGGCCCGGATCTGCCTCACCTTTGCTCACTTGTCCTCATGAAATTCAAACCTTGAGCAGAATAACCAACCAGAGATTCTACCTCCAAGAATGTCTCTCTCTCATAAGGCTTTGCAAAAATGCTACATCACTCAAAATCACTTGGGTGTTTCCTCTTTTAAAGTTCAAATCCTTGTATTAGTAAAGGAATAATGATTCTCAAAAGTGGACAGTCTTGAAAGAAGGTCGTTAAAACAGTTAATTCCATTAAAAATAAATTTGTGTTACTCAAAATGTCATAAGTGCTCTTTGTCAAGGTACTTAAAGTAGAAGAGCCAATAAAACTGAATTTCTCTGGATATGCAGTGTCCTATAAATATTGTAAATATTTATCATTGAGTAATTAAAATATATAAATCATGCTAATATTTTTTGGTATATGTATGGACAGAAGCACAAAGGACATCGGATTGCCTACTGTTTAGTTATGAAGTATCAAATTTTATAATTACACCCAATTGAAAACATGGCTATTATTCACTTTTAAATTTGACCATATATATGATGGATGACAAATTTAATATCCAACATCTTTTTTCTTGTATCAGATTCTCAAAAGACATTCTAAATTTTGAAATTTGTTAATGGTGTTAAAGGGTATTACTGAGGTGACAAAAAATCCTTTTAGGGAAAATATAGTAACAAAAATAGGGAATAGAGAAAAAGATTAAGAAGTGAGAAGTTTCACTGCTTGAATTGCTAAGCTTGATTTAAATATGAGTATGGGACCATCATTTTTTTAAATTTTAGAAATGTGCACTGTTAATAATTTTATAATAATAGTAGTAACATTTGTAACTCCATGGCTTTTCTATTTGCTCAGGGTGCAAAGTGCACGGGCTCCTTTGCTCTGAAGTTTTCCCTCAGGGAACAGCCCTCCAAGCTGCGAGCGCGAATAAGATGCAGCCCATTAACTGCTGTTTGGCTGGATGGGATGTGTCAGCTCCTTCTCTCAAAGACGTTGGTGCCTATGGGGTATATAGGATATATATACACACACACACTCATATATATATGTGATATAGGGGAGGATGTATATGTAGGATATAGGATGTATATATATAGGATATAGATACAGGATACAGGATATAGGACATAGGGAAGAGAGTGTGCAGGTTCTGGAATCTGGGGTGTGGTGAGAAAAGGCTCTCTCCAAGGGCGACAGGAAATCCTACAAAAGATAAGGATGACGCCCGGCCTGGATGTAGATGCTGACTGAGCCCGTGTCACCGTGTGATTCTCTCCAGCTACTTAAACTGTGTCTTTACATGTTTCCCTGAAAATAAATTCAATTAAATCCATGCTACGGGATTGTAGTGACAACTAACTGACCTAGTGCTGTAGAAAACTGTGTGTACATCTTTAGTACTGTATCTGACAGGCAGGGGTGCACACGAGACTAAGCAGTAAAAGTAAATACACACACACTTGCATCACTGATGCTAAGTTCTGGCCCTAAGAAGTCCACTTGACAGATATTTTAATAGAGGCTAAATGATAAAATAAGTTGATAGATAATCCAAACACTTAGAAAATATTGGTTTTTTTCTACTGAAAACATATTGAAAATTTCTACTGAATTCTTTTTTCATTGTCTTTGTTACAGAAATGTTTAAGCAATCAAAAAGTCAGACATTGGGGCTTCTCTGGTGGCGCAGTGGTTGAGAATCTGCCTGCCAATGCAGGGGACACGGGTTCGAGCCCTGGTCTGGGAGGATCCCACATGCTGCGGAGTGACTAGGCCCGTGAGCCACAACTACTGAGCCTGTGCGTCTGGAGCTTGTGCTCCACAACAAGAGAGGCCGCGATAGTGAGAGGCCCACGCACCGCGATGAAGAGTGGCCCCCGCTCGCCACAACTAGAGAAAGCCCTCGCACAGAAATGAAGACCCAACACAGCCTAAATAAATAAATAAATAAGTTAAAAAAAAAAAAAGGCCCAATGCAGCCAAAAAATAAAATAAATAAAAATTTTAAAAAAACACAAACTTAAAAAAAAATTTATTTTTAAAAGTGTAATATTTTGAGAAATTGTCATATCTAGTTAATGATAGACTGCTTATACCTTCTGCAAATTATGTGAATATTGCTTCAGTGCATATGTATTCTCTTATCATAATCTCACTAAGAGTAGGAACTCTGTCTCTTATTCTTTTGGTTTCTCTTGAAGCGAAGAATGTGGTGTTCTACCTGAGATGTGTTAAACTGCTTGGTCACTAAACACACACGCACGCACATGACCTCTTCCTTCCAACATTATCTTGACTTTGCATTATCAACAGTTAATTAGTTCTCTCTAGAGTGGCCATGAGGGGCCTAAATTAAACCCTCGGAAGGAACTAGTACTTACTGTAAATCAAGCCTTCGGCTCTAAATCACAAACATCATAGCAATTCCCCATCACTTGGGATGTGACGTGTAGTTGATTTCTAGTAGAATTCCCCTCTGAAGACCACCCTTTGCTTCTTCTGGTCCCTCACTCCTCCCTGCCCTTTCATTTCTCGGTCAAGGCCACAGGGTGTTCCCTGTGACAACGGCTGGACCCCGCAGAGGCATCGGCTCCCTCCCTCTGTGCCCCCCAGCGTCAGTTCACGCATCACACCTTTCCCCTCTCTCCCTCGGGTCCCCTCCTTCCTCCCAGGCGGCCTCTCCGCTCACGCGGCTCCGCAGCCACGTCCTCCAGGGAGCTCTCCTGCCTTCATCAGTGATTTCCAAGGTTTTGATTATTTTTGAATGAATTCTCACCAGCTCAGTAGCCTAACGGATAAAACCACGAGAAGGAGAGACTCTCCGGCTTCAGCCCGGACAGCGGGGGGAAGGTTAGGGGAAGGGGTGAGGGGAGGGGGTGGGGGGAGGGTGAGGGGAGGGGGTGGGTCCCCCCCCGCCCCCCCCGTCGGGCCGCCGCCCAGGCCCGCCGCCCCGGGGTAAGGCCGGCCCTCCGCTGCGCTCGCACCGCCCTCTGCCGTCCGCCCGCCTGGAAGGTCCCGGCCCGAACCGGGCGAGCAGGGCGCCCGCTCCCCGCCCTGCGCCTCCGGAGAGGAGGCCTCGCGCTTCCCGCCCCGGGGTCCCCGTCCGCGGAGCGCGCGGCCGCCTCGAGGCCCGTGCACGCGGCCATCAGGGCCCTGCAGGCCGGGCCGCCCTGCGACTCCGCGGCCTCACGTGCGGACCGGGACACGCGGCCTCCTTCGGGCTGAGGCGCCAGCGCGGCGGGCGCTGAGTAACGGGCACCGTAACCGCGAGGACGCGGACGCACGGAGGGGGGCGCCGGCCGTAGCCGGGGGCTGGTGCAGACGCGGGCTGCGCTCCACGGCGCCGGGACCGAGGGCCCTTCATCCTTGTGCGGCGCTTCTCAGATTCCTTCCCCGGAATTGCTCTGCCCTTTTCCTGGCCACGTCTGTTCAAGGAATATTGAAACGGGACGTGCAATTCCGACACACACTGTCGGGGGCTCCTGCTGCTGCTGTCGGCACCGTTCCCGGCATCCCAGCCGGTGTCCTGAGGACGTTCCGGGAGCAGCGCCGCGGACACACGCAGCGTGGCGTCCTGCAGGGTGGAGGCGACGGCACGGCCGGGCTGGGAGCCGGTCTCACGCCTGCTCGCCGCTCGCCAGGCCAGCGAACCGGAGGCGAGGCGTCGCGCAGGCAGCACGACTTCACTCGGGAAGCCGGCGGACCGAGGGGATGGCAGACCAGTGTCTCTAAATAACCGTCTGAGCGGGGTCTGGAGGCCAGTTTCCTTTACAGAATCAGAGAGGGGGAGGAGACGGGGAAGTAAAGTAAAAAGGCCCTAAGCTTTGCACATGTCCCCGGGAATGGCCAGCCTCGGGGAGGGGAGGGGTCCATTTCTTCTTTCTTGCAGCCATCCACAGGGGGGGCCGGGTCCGGATGTTTCCCTGAACAAAGACACTTTGGTTTAACATTCGGGCGGAGGGGCAGGGTTCCTCGAGGCAGGTCATTATGTACAGACAGTATCCCTTAGGTGAACAAAAGCCGCGGAAAGCAAAGGATAAAGTAAAAGAAACAGATCCAACATGTAGTCAGATTTGGTTCTTCCCTGTTACCTAACTAGTAACCAGATTTACACACATTTATGGGGGTCGTTTCCAGCTCAGCACCACAACTGCACTGACTTTGATTTATTTCCTTTATTGCCCCTCTTCCTGCTTCAATGAACAAGAGATTAGCTGCCGTGAAAATGAAAGTCAACAGCGTCTTTGCTAAGGTTTTCATTAAACTCACGACATATGGTGTAGAATGTCTACAACTTAAAACTATCAGTATATAAAAGCAGTTTCCTTAGGTGCTGATTTTAATTTGAAGAGCGCTCACCCCTTTTATTTTCATGTAGGAAATGGAATTGTGGGATCAAGGTACCCCATTATCCCCTCCTGAGTGGCTGAGGGACACAAGCTTTCCCCAAGGTGTGAGAATGGTAAGCACTCGATCCCACAGACACTTCAAGTCAAACGTTAATCACGTTCCATAAACTATTTTGAGGTGAACTCTATTTCTCAGTAAAAAGGAAGGAATTTCAAGGTGAGGCAACAAGTTGGCAGTATATGTCCTTTTAGGTTAGGAGCTGATCAATTGTACTTGGTCAAAATGGTGGCGTCTCCATAGTGATCTGTGAGCCCCGCGTCTGGACCACACACAGCAGAGAGAAGGTGGACTTAGGGGTCAGCGCTCTCCATCCACCCCCAACGCAGCACCTCCAAGATGTGTGACCCTGGGAAGTCGTGTGACCCCTTTAGCCTCTAGGTTCCTGGTGGAGAAAATGAAGTAGCAACATTTGTCCCGGTGGAAGAGTGAGAGAATTAGGTAGTGATGGAGGGGAGCATGTGCCCGACACAGGGCTTAGCACGAAGCAGGGGCTCAGGACCTGTTAGCAGTCGTCATGACAACCCTAATTTCCACAGCGGCAGCCTTAGGGCTCCCTCTGTCTCTCTCTGTCTCTGTCTCTCTTTATCTCTCTCCCAATCTGTGTCTCTGTCTCTGTCTCTCTCTGTCTCTCCCAGGGACGGGCTCTGCTTTTGCACAGCTTCATCTGAACCCTGAGAGAAGCAGTTTAGAAGCTCCGAAATGGAAAGTGGATTACGTAGGGGCCTCATCAATTAAACGTGTTACAGTTTCAAGTTTCTCATTAAGCAACTTTTGTTCTAGACTAAAGTTCTATTTCAGGAAGTAAAGGAAGAAAGGGCATTTTATTTCAATCTAAGCCAAAGTTGTAACCAAATAGAGAGATACAAATTGATTTCCTTTTTACCTGGGAAGTCCTTCATTTGCAGCCAGCCGTTCACTGACATTCTCAAAAAGCATTGAAGAAAATGTTTAATCAAAGAAAAAATGGTCATAAATATGGCTCTAGACAGGCTTTTAAGGAAACCACTTCATAACCAGTTAAATGGCTCACAAACCTATTTCTTTATATACAAACAGAAAATTACCTTTTCCAATTGCATTCTAAAATGTAGTCCTTTTTTTCAAGCACAAAATATTTTTGTGGGCAGTGGTCCCAGTTGCTAACACTACATAATTGGTCCTGTGCAACTTTAAAATGGAAGAGAAAAACACATTTTAATTTGATTTGAGCACTTGTTTTCTAGTAACCTATAAACCAGATTAAACGTTTTAGAGTATTTATTTTTTTTGCAACCTCTGATTTACTTTGGGCTTGCAATCGTGTACATGCAATTTTCCAGTAAAAATGAAGTTTCCAGCCTTCTGGACAGTGACCACTTGAACTACTTAACTGTGACAGCCTGTGCTTCTGCCCCAGAGCGAAGCTTCGCAGCAACTAACACTGGTTAGAGGCGGCATCCGAGGCTGGTCCTCAGATAATGCTTCAGTCGGCTTCCTCGCCGCCCACCCCCCCCACCCCCCCCCCCACCCCACCCCACCCCTGCCAGGTGCAGATCCTGCTTCCCCAGCAGAGCTGTCAGCCCTTCACTTGCAGATTCTCCACAACCTTATGCAGCATCTCACACAGCCTGGGGTGGGTGTAAATACGCACGTATTCATCGTCACAGTAAGAATTCATTAGCTGGGGGGAAATGGGGGAAAAGACACATGAAAAAGTCAAGTTTAAATGGTGACAAGGTCTAGAAATTAGTGAGTTCTGGAAATGCCCCCAATAAATTAGTAAGTGACCAGCCAGAGGCCATGGAGAACCACGTTAGAAGGTTTGAAAGAGTCTGCAGTGATTGCAACAGTGCATCTTATTCAAATACTTACCGTCCGCAGGTTTTGATTTATCCCCATCTGCCTCGCAGGCCTCTCTGAAAACCAGAGATGGGCTTGTTGTGGAGGGAGCACCGTTGCCCTCGACCCCATTGAACCCACTTGTGCAGGATTCGCCATCCGCTGTGCACTGACCTGCCCCCTGGGGGGCTTCCTGACACCCAGAGTCCTGAGGCTGGGAACGGGGTCACCTGGGGTCCTTTGCCTCCAGCTTGGTCCACCAGACACAGCAGTTGGGTAAACCATCTAATCCTTGGAAACTTTTTGTTTAAACTAATCAGAGTAGTTTCTGTTGCCTGGAATTAAACACAGTTCTGTTTCCACCTTCTGTCTGTCATGGATACCTTTCTGTGGCCCCGTTTCCTGATAGCAGGAAGCAGTAAGGCAGCAGCACTAGACACGCAGAGATCTAATCTCTAGGACAAGGAAGTCCCTCATCCCCAGAAGTGGGTTAAGTAGGAAAATGTGTAGGCGTAAATTACAAACAAACAGTTTTCTAATAGGATGCCAGATAACATAAGTATTTTCTTACTTTACAAGAATTCCTATCCCAGTGTTAAAATCTCAAATTTTTGAGTACTTCTGGCCTTGAGAGTTTCTATAAAGGAAAAGAGAATGAGAGAAAAAAAACCAAAAAGGGCAAATGAACATCCATCCTTGGTGTCATTTTGCAGACGAGCTACACGACATAAGGTGTGTTTCTTCTGTTCTTCCGTTTGTTTGTTTTCTCCGGTCCCCTGACGCATAGCCCCAGGTGAACCCGAGCCCTGTTTACCCAGAAGAGGCTCTCGGCAGGAAGGGGCCAGGGTAGAGCAGCCCCACACCGTCTGCAGGCCGAGGGTCACGCGGTGACACAGGCCCTGAAGGCCACGCAAGGGTCCTGTAGGAAGACGGGCTTCTTGGGGCCACAAGTCGTGTCTGCCATGGAGACACTTCTCCAGCTGGTCTGATTCCATCCTTGTCTGGGAGCTGCAATTACTCTTTTTTTTTTTTTTTTTTTAACATATTTTAAATATCTTTATTTTTTTTCATTATCAGAAGGCAGATTATACCAGCAAGCATTGTAGTATTTGTGTGTTCTGGTACATTACAATTCTCAAAGGAGATCATCCCAAATAGTAATTTTTTTTTAGAATGGAATGGGTTTACTTATTTTAAGTTTTTTTTTAATTGAAGTATTATTGATTTACAATGTTGTGTTAGTTTCAGGAGTACAGCAAAGTGATTCCATTATATATATATATAGATATAGATATATATTATTTTTCATATTCTTTTCCATTATAGGTAATTACAAGATATGGAATACAGTTCCCTGTGCTATACAGCAGGTCCTTGTTGTTTATCTATTTTATACATTGTGGTGTGTATCTGTTAATCCCAAACTCCTAGTTTATCCCTCCCCCCACTTTCCCCCTTTGGTAACCATAAGTTGTTTTCAATGTATGTGAGTCATTTCTGTTTGTGTATAAGTTCATTTGATTCATTTTTTAGATTCCAGATATAAGTGATATCATATGATATTTGTCTTTCTCTGTCTGGCTTACTTCACTTAGTATAATAATCTCTAGGTCCATCCATGTTGCTGCAAATGGCATTATTTCATTCTTTTTTAAGGCTGAGTAATATTCCATCGTATATATACACCACATGTTCTTTATCCATTCCTCTGTCAATGGACATTTAGGTTGCTTCCATGTCTTGGCTATTGCTGGTAACATTGGGGTGAATTTATCTTTTCAAATTAGAGTTTTGTCTGGATATATGCCCAGTAGTGGGATTGCTGGGTTGTATGGTAGTTGTATTTTTAGTTTTTAAAAGGACCTCCATACTGTTCTCCATAGTGGCTGCACCAATTTACATTCCCACCAACAGTGCAAGAGGGTTCCCTTTTCTCCACACCCTCGCCAGCATTTATTGCTTGTAGATTTTTTGATGATGGCCATTCTGACTGGTGTGAGGTGGTACCTCACTGTTGTTTTGATTTGTATTTCTCTAGTAATTAAGGTTGATGAGCATCTTTTCAAGTGCCTCTTGGCCATCTGAGTGTCTTCTCTGGAGAAACGTCTACTTAGGCAATTGCTCTTATCCTTCCCTTGCACTAGGATCCCTCTCGGGTCCTGAGACAGCACAGCAGTGACCTCGGCCAGCACACTTGGCCTCGGTGTTGGGCCACCTGTGCAGTGCAGACGTCCAAGGGGGCCAAATTCTTAGGGACAGAATCACCCAAAAAGGGCAAATTCCTAGGGACACCTGTGGACCATGTGTGCCCCCAAGGGTAGAATCACGAACAGCTTGCTGGAGTGATCGTGACTAAGCAAAGGTCCAGGGGCAGTCGGTGGAAGCAGGAGTTAGGGTCAAGGACCACAGTTCACATCCTGGGTCCCTGCTTCTCGGCTCCATAATTTTGGACAAGCAAGAGGGCGCCATGCTCTGGGCAGCCAGTTCTCCTCTCTTGACCTTGGCAAGTCAGGGTGGTGAGGAGAGGGGCAGGGATACCAGCCCCCAGACCCTGGACCTTCTGCAGCCCTGGAGCTCCACCTTTGGAAGACCCAGCCTGGACCACTGCCCCAGCACATCTCAGGGTCGACAGGCTCTCAGGTTCGCCCTCCACCTCATCCTCATCTTACTTTCCTGAGGACGACGGCCCAGGCCAAGACGGAACAGCAATCCCGGCTCCTGGCAGATGCAGGGCAGTGGGAGGGCACCCTCAGAGCCAGAGCGTCCTGCCGGAGCCCCGAGCCCCGGGGATGTTGCCTGAGGCCTGACCCTGTGACCACCTGGCTTTCTCACCTGGATGGTAACAAATAAGACAAAAGCCTCCAAAACTAAGTGGCGACAGGAGCTCTAAGCCTTGAAGGGCTGCTGTCCTATCTTTTAAAGTTCTATTTTATTGGGTTACTTATAAGACAAGATACTTTCATTTTAATTATAATTGCTTTATGGATTAATTATCACAGTGATTATATGAATATTTAATGCAATTTTATGGTGTTTACCGACAGTATCTTGAAAGTTAGCTGCTATGTATCAATAGGCTGATGTTAATAATTTATATTCATAAATGCAGCTTGAGTCTCATTAGCAAAAAAGGCTGGAAAAAATGTGAGCACATTACTGACAATGTGTGAGCGCTGGGAGTTCGTCAAAGTAATTATTTATACAAAAACCACAAACAGCTTAAATGTATGAACATTTCTTAGATAAAAACTTTTTCTTTGTCATGTTGATTTTTGGAGTGGTGGCAGTTTTTTAGGAAATTATGATTTCTATTTCTCATCTACTCGCTGCTCCTGAGCCCTGAGTCTGTGTTCATCAGACACAGGCGTCAGTATAATTAGATACCCCGTGCATTGGGCTTTGAGTGGCTTAATTTTAGTGCTGGTTTTCCATTAATGTTTCAGCCTCGTGAGAATTCCCGGGGTGGATAAAGTTTACTTGTTTGAGCCTCGGTGGTGTTTCTCCCACGTGACGGCAGAGGCGCCCATGAACTTCCACAGAACTGGATGCGGGTCAGAACGAACGTGGGTGTCTGCCCACTGCGCCAGCACTGGGGTCACTGCCGCCCGGGGCCCACATTCTGACACCACCTCTGTGTTTGCAAGGCCAGTCTGCCCTGCGTGTGGGGAGCTGCTCTGTGTCCCTGCCTGCACCTCTGACTGGTCTCCCACAGCCCGTGCTGACAAAGTGACAAAGGGGCAACGCTGTGGGACAGGCCGTGCGGTCCAGGTGCCCGCTTCCCCGGGGCCGGCATCCCCGCTGCCGACCGCCGTGCCCTGGCTCTGCTGAGAGCACAGCCTCCACGCCATCCCGTTCATCCTCCTGCACACCACGTCCTGGCCAGGCGAGGCCTCCGGGTCCAGGGTCCCACTTCGCAGGGAGATAGAAACGGGCCACACAGGACATACAGCCGCGCTGGGGTCAGCCCTGTGACAGCGGGGGCTCCCGAGGCTGTTTGGGGGGTCAGCCTCCCCTGGGCATCTGCGGGGTGTGGTCCCACTACAGGGACCCCTGGGGCCGTAGTGATGCAGCGACAGCATCCCACGTTCAGCTCCTTGGGGTCCCCAAACCAAAACCCCGTCCCCCTGGACTCTCATCTCATGTCCAGATTTCAGACCAAAGTCTGAGAGTAAGAAATAGTCACATTTTTTCCTGAAGAAAGGTGGGGATAAAACGAGATAATATGGATAAGTGCCTGCCCCATACTATGTGCTCAATAGATTTTACCATTTGAGGTCAATTTAGAGGTTCTCTGTGAACAGAATCCCAGTCTTCACATTATCTAGCCCCCCAGGGGGCCCCAGTGGAGGGTCCCAGGCTCAGTGGGGGACACGGCCCTGGGACTTGGGCCCAGGACTTCTCAGCAGACGCGTTTCTAAGGAAAAGTCAGTGAAGGATTGACCTGAACCTTCCCTTGGCCCGGGCAAGGAATACGGATGATCCTGGGCTCCACCCGACTTGGTCACTGCAGCAACTTCCCAGCCTTGATGGAACTGCCAGTTTAAAGATGCAAGAAGTGTTTTTGCATAATTCCTGTTTTGTGCAAGTAGCCGCATTTCTTTCATTTCTCTGTACTTTCTTATTCTTTATTGTTTTCATTTTATTTCAAGAGATGAAATACATTCATGCTCTGTCAAGAGAGCCCCAAGGAATTTAGAAGCCTTTTTATGTGAAGGAGAAAGGCAATAGAAAATAAATAAATAAAAACTTGGGAAACTTTAAAATTCTACTTTTATGATGAGAGAAGCTGAGAGAAGCTGGGAGCAACGGTACAGTGAAGTTTCCATCTCTGTCCATAAGTTATGCCATGTTCTTCTCCATGTCCATAATGCAAATAATCCAGCAAATTAACGTCTCACAGGAAGGCTTGTTTACCTTCCACTGAAAATCTAGCAGCTCTCATGCACTTTAAGGGAAGGCTCTGGAACTCTGTAATCAAGCAAGCTCCGCTTCTCACCACCCATCCATCACGGATCATTAGATAAGTTTAACTCCAGCCGCCCCCTCCCCGCCCCGTCAAGGCTGACTGTGCTTCTGATCAACGAGGAGTGTCCTCTGAGGTCTCTGAAACAGAGACCTCAGAGGTGGTGAAGCCCTTGCAGGAGCTCAGGTAAGTGGGGTGCAGGCCACGTGACTGATTTACATGCGCTGTTTGTTTTTATTGGATCGGATTCCATTTTGGAAATTGACTTGTGGGGCTGGGTTTCTGCACAGACGCGAGCTCTCAGCTGCAGACTAGGGTCCTCCTCCTCCTCCCGGGACGCCGGCCCACGCTGGTCATGCAGAGCAGGAGACCCAGGCCGGCCACAGGAATGAGACATCGCCGTCCACACCTCAGGAGCCCTGCTGTTTGGGGAGATTTCAAGCCGATACAAGGAAACGGTGCCCCCTACACGGTGAAGGTCCGTGCCCCGGGCTCAGCCCTGGTGGTTGGTGACCAGGCCAGGAGATGCCTTGGCCAGGATTCGACTCCCAGTCCTTGTGACCTGGGCCATGTCACCCACCTCCCCTGGCCTCAGGTTCCTCGCGTGTGAAAGGGGAGAACACCCAGATCAGCTCCGTAGCAATAATATTCTCTCTGTTTAATCGTGTCTGTTCAGGTTCGGAGCCAAGACGGGCACAGCTGGATAGCAAACAACATAACTTTCTTCCCAATGTAGATGACACTCAAGAACAGATGTGCAGCATTTCAAGGAGAAGGGGGTGGAAGAGAGCTACAGGTCCCCGGGAGGACCGATGGAGAGTCTTGAATTGTGAGTCTGATTAAAAAACACGAAAGTGCTGGTGACACGTGTGGTGTTGGTGCCTCGATGGCGTCGGGTTTGATTGCAACAATCATCCTGCAGGAAACACACAGATGGCCGCCCAGACCCCGGGGAGCCTCTGCCCTCCCCAGGGACCGAGATGCACGTGAGCAGTGGCTGGAGGCCCTGTTTCCCCCGGACTTGGGGAAAAAGCCCCCGAAATAAGGAAGATGAGGACATCCAAGACAATTCACGAGCTTCGCGTTTTTGAAACCTCCCCAGGGAGTATCTCTGGCTTTCACAGAGCTGTGCTCTATGCTGGTTGTTACTCTTTTTCAAGTTGACAAAAACCCTGATTTCCGTAGGAACAGAGGGCCCGTCAGTATCAACAAGAGATGCCTGCAGGAAAACAGGCCGAGGGTGTCTGCCCCCAAAAGAAGCAACTTCCTCGATTTCCCTCTATAAACCAAAGAGAGGGGCCCCAGGGTCCCCCACGAGGAAACCTTTAACCCCTATTTTCTCTGGAAGAGGGTCACATCTCTGTGGAATTCTGGATTCTCCTGAGACCGGTTCGCTCTTCACTTACGGTGAGGGACACATGGCCACCTATTAAGGAATTGTTCGGTGATACATGTTGGCCTGCAGTCTTTCCAGTGCAAACTCATGCAGTAAGTGAACATCACAGACACCGTGTCTGGGCCGTAGTTCCCTCGGTGCAGCTGCAAGGCAGTGGGAGTTGGTGGTGTTCTCCTGGCCTGTGCTGTCCCGTCAGATACCCAGACGTCTTCAGTGTTTCTGTTGGAAAGCCACGTTGCCTTTTCCTGACAATAAATACCTTTACTTCTAAAGGATCCTCAAGGTTAATATTTCCGACTTTTCTAAGACAGCTATAAAATGTGTCTGTCATTAATAAGGAAGGTGACACTTCATTAATCAGTCCTGTCACACACCTCAACCTCAAAGACCCCCCCTCTGCACGGCTCCCCACCCCTTCATTCTCGCGAGCAGCCAGGGTGGGCGCCCGAAGCACAGGAGAGGCTGCAGGGCAAACCGGGAGCTGGAGCTGAATCCTTGTCTGGTCATCAGACACCCAGCCGCAGCCAGAACGGCCAGTGGTCAAGAACATTCCAACATGACAGGCAGCACACCAGGGACACGGGGCCCAGATAACGCCCGGTGCCCAAGCCCCCCGCAAGCGCCGGCCCTGCTCCCGGGCAGAAGCTCAGAGCTCCTTGGGGCTCTGCGTCCGTCCCTGGCACCTGGAAAGCCAAGATGTGCCGAGGTGCCCGTTCTGTGCTTTCCCCGGAGGATGAACTCAGCCTGCTCGATATTCTAGGCTGTGTGACCTGCGGACAGGAACACAGGAAAGGTCAGAACGTGCCTGTTGTCAATCATACTCTTTTGCTCACTTGCAACAATCATTCACTCATTTGAGCCTCACAACAACATAATTTTTGTGGACGTAACTTTATCGCCCACTTTAGGCCGAGGCCCAGAGAGGGGAACTAAGTGCCCAAGGTCAGGGCTGGCAGGCGGGGTGGCCCTGAGCCCCCGGGCTCTCCGATGCGGGCACCCTGAAAGCCACCAAGGCCGAGGCTCTCACCTGATGAGGAGAGGTAAAGGTGAGCGTTTTGAAACTCTAAAATGAAATTGAAAACTGAGAAGAAGTTTTTCCAGGTAATTAGGAGGAGTTTGGCAGATCAATGCAGTAAAACAGGGAGGGTCTACTTCCCACACGGTGTCCTCGTGACCACGATGAAATCCCTCACGCGCTTTTAAGGCCGGGTGGCGTGAGGGCTTCTTTACATCCCGACAACCAACCTCTCCCTTCATCTTGAGAGCAAAAGATATCACTGCTCACACATCCTGAGATGAAGACATCATGAAGCCAAGGCCATTTCCAGGGGACTTAAAGTCTGAAATGCATCAAGTCCCTTAAATGGAAAACTTGCCCTTTATATGATAATTAGCTCAGTTCAAAGAACAACTCCACTTTCTAAAGGATAAGAAATATTTGAGAAGTTATATTAGACACTTCACAGCTTGAAACGAAACCCCTGGCTTGCAGGGGACTCAGAAGCACTGCCTTCGCAAGCTCCTGCCGGCTGGAACGAGCATTCCAGGGAATAAAATGAAATTGGTTTATGTTTCCTCAGTAATCGTATCTGACAGAATAATTTTTCAGTAGCAAATGGAAATGGTAAACATTCAGGCGATATAAACAATTCTGAAGTATCTACCCACAGTGTCACCCTCCTTCCTTGGAGGAGCTTTGGCCTCTATTCTAGAGGTACAAGTGAAGTGAGTTCTTTAGAGAAAGTCAGCTCACAATATCTTTATTAATTATGAATGGTAAGGTTATATTAATGTTTTGTGTTTCAACTTATTACAAAGATATCTCCACTTTAAGAGAATGTTTCTGTGGATGAACTTGGACGTCCTACAGCTCTTTGGAAAGAAAGCATATGTGAACCCGTGCCTGTCCCACAGGAAACCCAGAGTTAGAGCTTGCTCTGATTTCAACAGCCATCTTCACCCTGTATTTATTTTTAGAACAACTGGTTTTCTTTTTTCACGAGGTGATTCTTAGATTCTGAATAAATTACTGAAAACAACGTGTTGTAACATAATCACATTTACATCTCAGCTCTCAGCACCACGCAGCACACGTTCCTCCGCGTGGAACCTTCCCGATCCCACGACAGAGGCCCAGCCCCGTCTGGCCCACCGACCCTGCTCCCTCCTCGGGACATGACTGCCCGTGCGCAGCTCTCCCTGTAAACTGCTTCATGGGAGCCCTTGGATCTGGCCCTTTTCTGATGTTCTGGCCAGTGTTCTTTCCCCTGCGATCAGAGATGATTGTGCCTTTTCTCCTTCCCGTCCTGATTCTCTGGAATCACGTGTGTTAATCAGCATCCTTGGAGAGACCACCTCTGTCATCTTAATCCTGGTAAATCACGAAAATCCCCTCTTCCTGTGAGAGACGATTGGGTCTGTCCCCACCACACTGATTCTGTGTGTCTGCGGTTGGACTCGGGGACCTATTTTAAGAATAGGTCTTCTCGGGACTTCCCTGGTGGCACAGTGGTTAAGAATCCGCCTGCCAATGCAGGGGACAAGGGTTCTAGCCCTGGTCCAGGAAGATCCCACATGCCGCGGAGCAACTAAGCCCGTGCACCACAACTACTGAGCCTGCGCTCTAGAGCCCGCGAGCCACAACTACTGAGCCCGTGCGCCACAACTACTGAGCCCGTGCGCCTAGAGCCCGTGCTCCGCAACAAGAGAAGCCACCGCAGTGAGAAGCCCATGCACGGTGATGAAGAGTAGCTCCCTCTCGCCACACCTAGAGAAAGCCCACACACAGCAACGAAGACCCAATGCAGCCAAAAATAAATAAACAAACAAACAAACAAACAAAGAATAGGTCTTCTCGTCAAGGCTGGCATTTCACAGGCGGCTACAGAGCTGCCTTAGCCGCATATCCTGGAACTCACAACCCTGAAGAAGCAGGGCCACGCCAAGGAAGTGAGCCTTGAATCAGCAGGTCTGAGAACATTCCATCAATTACTGGCTGTGTGACCTTGGCACTTGGACTTGAAATATCCGAGCTTTGAATTTCTTTTTCAATAGGGGTGCGTGTTAAACACTAGATGGTCATTCCTGAGATCCTTTGATCAAACGTCACGTCAGCACTGAGTTCCTGAAAATGGCAGCTAGTATCAGAAAACATATAAAATAGTATTTTTTAAAGGCTTGAACTATTCCTACTTATAAAGAAAGATGCTGAGTTCTTTTCATTTTTAGTTAATACTTCATTTTCATTTGAAAGGATTCTAACACTGCACAAGCATGCAGAATGATGAGAAAATCGTGCATCTCCGTGGACCGAATAGTGAGTATAAAAACATAGATTCACCACCACTAGGCATGGAGGGTTGAAATTCCATTTCTCAGGCAAATCAAAGTAGCGTTTCCAAAAATACTTTTAAATAATGATGTCTTTACCACCATTTTCATTTCCCTTTTTCTGCCATACTTACCCTAGTGTTTTCTTTATCTTTCATTTTCTACTCATATTTCATAAATAAAGGCATATTAAAATATACTGGTTAAATTGTGGACTTTTTGCTCTCAAATCCCCTCTCCTGATGTTAGCTGAGTTACTTTGGACAAAGTACCCGGCCACTCTATGTCTGCCTTTTCATCCAAAAGACGGGCTGGTGACATTATGATTAAATTAATTGACTTGAAAACAGTTAGAATTATGCCTAACACAAAGGAATCACTCAAAATTGTGAGCTACAATCACAAGGAATAAACTAAAGCCTAAAACAATGTATGCTTAGTCATAGGATATTAGCACAAAGAGTGTTGTATAAAGAAGGAAGGATGCAAGGAGAAATGCATAAGGCTGAAATATCTTTCTTTGCTGCTGTGAATAAATTCAAACAGTATTTGTCCAACACTTGACCACACAGCATGATAAGGCATTACCAGGATTGAAATTTGGAAAAATTCACGTGATCAATTTTCAAGCAGTGACATACTATTTTGCTAGAGATTTTTACTGTAGAGATAGTAATTAATTTTAGCCAACTTTCTGTACTCTCATAATATTGAATAACAAGTGATGTTTCAGAAAAGAGATAAAATACAAAATAATGATACAACCAAATTAGTGGCAACAGAAAGCTGGCTTAAAAAAGACAGTAATGGAATCACAGAAATCATAGGTTAAAAAAAAAAGCACAAGTGATATGGGAGAAAATAAAATCAATATTGAAGAGGCAAATATTGTTAGATTGGAGTACTACAAATTGTACTGATTTTGATTATTATCTTTACAACCATTTTTAAGGAAAAAATTTAAACTAAAAAGAAGTTTGTGACAAATACCATATGAGCATCTATTCATTAAATAATACATGGCTAGTCTAACTTACAGAGTCCATACCTGTATAATGTATCCAAGAGAATTGAGGTCAGCATCCAGAAGAGCTACTACACCCCCATGTTCACGGCAGCATTATTCACAGTAGCCAAGAAGTGCAAACAACCCAAGTGTCCACTGATGGATGGATGGATGGATGGATAAAGACGTGGTGTATATACGTACAAAGGAACATAACTTAGCCTTAAAAAGGAAGGAAATCCTGCTATACAGAACACTTTGGATGAACCTGGGGACACTATGCCAGGTGAAATAGGCCATCACAAAAGAGCAAATCCTGCACTATTCCACTTACATGAGGCGCCTTGAGGGTCACACTCACAGAAGCAGAGAGTAGAACGGAGGCCCCAGGGCCCAGGGACGGGATGACAGTGGGTGGCTGTTCAGCGGGTGTGAGGTTTCCGTTCCGCAGGATGAACAGTCCTAGAATCTTCTGTACAGCAGGGTGTACAGTTGGCAATGCCGTATTGCACAGTTTAAATTTTGTTAGGAGGATAATCTCATGTTAAGTCTTCTCATCGCAATAAAAATGTTATCAGGAGGGTCTTTTACATTATTTTCTGTAATGTTTGTATGTTTGAATAGCTAACAATTAGTTTTTTTAATTAAAAGGAAAATATAATATGGTTTCCTGATTCTAGTTGATTTTACTAATTACATATAAGACCAATATTTTTAAGCCATTGTATTCATTTTCAACAATAATAATTAGAATACCTATGGGAAAAAATGATCCCACTTGTACTGGAATAAAAAACTGAGTTATCAAATAGGACTACTAATATAACATGTACAAAATCTTTACAGAGAAAAAAGTTTAAAGATAAAAAAATAAATAAATAGGGAAATATACCATCGGTCTAGATGACAAGGCATAATACAGTACATATGCCAATGCTCCCTAACTTAATTTAATGATGGGCTGCAAAAGACATGGAAGAATATTCTAAGCTGTATTTAATATTTATATGGAAGGCGAGTGGGTCAATGATGGCCAAGACATTCTGAAGATCAAGAATAAGGTGGAGATTCCAACAAAACAGCCAGAATTATAAACAGTACATCAACTTATACAATATATCATGGATACAAAAGAAGGCAATTGATCAGCAAAACCAAACAGACAATCTAGCTAGAGATGAGAATAAAAAGAGCATCTAGTATAACAGAGTTGTCACTTCAGAGCAGTGGGGACTAGTTTAAAATTAATCTTATAAAAGAGAAGATACCAACCACCAAAGCAAACAGAAATGGCAGAGAGAAAACAACATATATCAAAGTATTACCAGCTTGTGCTAAAGAACCACTGGAGAGCTGCCTTAGTCAGTTCGGGGGCCATACAAACCCCACCGACGGGGCATCTTCAACAACAGAAATGTCATCTCTCTGGTTCCTGGAGGCTGGAATCCGAGATCAGGGTGGGGGCAGGGCTGGTTCCTCCTGGGGCCTCTCTCCTGGGCCTGTAGACGGCCGTCGTCTCCTCCCCGTGTCCTCACGTGGAGACTGGGGTCCTTCTGTGTGTTCTGAGCTCTTCTTCTCATAGAACACAAGGAGTATTGATCAGGGGCCCCCTTAACAGCATCATTTAACATAATTAACTCTTTACAGACCCTGCCTCCAAATATGGCGACATTCTGAGGGCCCAAGGATTAGGACTTCAACATATGATTTTCAGGGGGATGCAATTCAGCCCATAACAATCACAGAGAGAAAAAGTCAACCAATTGAAACACAGGAATATATATGGAAAGGAAATTTACAAATATGGAAATGAAATGTTAATCTTCTGAAATGTAATCGACTTTGCCAGCATTCGGTTAAATGGAAATGTGTGATGTGATTTCATGGACATAGTATCTGCAAAAATTAATCTGTGTAAGATTGTGCAGAAACGGAAACTACTGGACACTGAGGCAGATGCATAAATTGATCAAAGCAATTTGGTTAACTTGGCAGGAGAATAAACTTGCAGGCGCTTGGGCTCTGGGAACCCGCGGTCTCTCGCGCAGCGTAAACCCCACTGAGAGTCCGTCACCCTCATGCACCATGGAGACAGAGCACAGATGCTCATTGCAACACTATTTGTGACAGAGAAACATGAGCCTCCGTGTAAATGCTGATCAGCAAACAGTGACTAAGGCCCCGCAGACGACAGCACCGCCCTGGATCCCCCTGTGTGTGGGTCCCATGCTAGGTGCACATCAGGCCCCCCCCCTCCTAGATGTCACCCTCCAACAGAGATAACTGCTGAAAACTGAAGTATGTCTCTGCTTTGATGGCAAGAGGAGGGGGTGTTATCCTTTCAGACGCCCGGAAGGAGAGAGGGCAGCCCGAGAGGTCCACCCCACCACACGCCGAGGGGGTCCACCCCACCACACGCTGAGCTCACTGCGTCTGGCTCTTCACACGCCCGTCCCGACCCTGGACTCTAAGAAGCACCTTGAAGTTGCAGACTCTGATGTCTTAGTCAATCCAAGAGCCTCTGTGCCCATCACTAGATTAGGGACCAGGTCAGCCCACTCTCCGTGTTTTATGTACTGAGTAGAAAGAGGAGGAAAGTCCCTCATTGTCAGCTAACGCCAGGGGCAGGGATTTCAGGAAGAGAGGAAACAGGGAAAGGACAGGTTTGTCTCTTAGAGCCAATGCGCTGGTGTTGCCGCACCGTAGCAGAACAATGGAAATAATTCTAGTGCACAGATGGATCATTCAAAAGCTTCCCGTGATACTGGTAGTCAGAACATTTTAAAGAAGCGTTTCTAAGAGATTCAAACAGAACCTTAACTACTTTGTTTGATATAATAAAATGCTTTTAAAATGCACTTTACACAGTAACTATAATAATTCTGTTTTTATATTAAATTTTCTGTTGAACGTTTTTCATTTGTCTAAAAATACCTTTCTTTGAAACTCAACTGTCATCTTCATATAAAAATTTTAAAGTGATAATGATACATTTTCTTATTAAAATCTGAAGGGAAAATTCAAGCCCCAAATATTTTTACATTATTTTTCTGGTGAAACTATATTTAGATACAGATCTGTTATATATCATGCAATAAGTATGTCTATGATTCATAGGAGAAATAATTTTGCAATTCAGAATTTTCTTTTTTGAGAAAATTCAAAGTCTAAATGCAAGAACATGTATCTTCATATATCTCTATTTACACAGACAACCTAGACATTTCACTTAGAAT
This sequence comes from Balaenoptera acutorostrata, assembly GCF_949987535.1. Taxonomy (NCBI): domain Eukaryota; kingdom Metazoa; phylum Chordata; class Mammalia; order Artiodactyla; family Balaenopteridae; genus Balaenoptera; species Balaenoptera acutorostrata. The sequence continues at coordinate 93,903,822 of NC_080075.1, read as the reverse complement.
TTAAAATACATATTGTATGCAGGTTAATAATTGTGATGTTTTCTTCTTGAGACTTAAAGCACATTTCATGATTTAATAAAAGAAATCTTATTAACGGCCCCAGAGAGAAGATGGGGCATCTAGTACTTTGGTTTTGCTTTTCATACTGCTCTTAATCCAATGATGAAAACAGAGGAACATCCTTTGTTAATCCAACTTGGTGTAATTTGAGTTACTCATTGGCCGCAGAACTTCTGTGCGGCAGTGTGAGAAACTTACATCCGATGAGTATTAAGGACATGAAGGTGCTACCCGGTGATAAATTATGTGCCGTTCTGAGAAGTTTCATTTCTACAAATAGAATTACCTAGAATTTTAAGGCGGAACCAAATAATGTGTTTTGTCTTAGCTGAGGCAGACACAACAAAGTACCACCGACTCAGGGGCTTGTAAACCACAGACACTGACGTTTCTCAGTTCTGCAGGCTGAGTCTGAGGTTAGGAGACAGGGTGGCTTGTGAGGGCCCCATCCGGGTCACGGTCTTCTCTCTGTGTCCTCACCTGGCAGGTGGGCGGGGACCTCTCTGGGGTCTGTTTTACCAGGGCCCTCATCTCGTTAGGAAGCCCCCCCCATGACAACATCACCTCCCAATACCATCACATTGGGGGGGTTAGGATTTGGGGAGACACAAACATTCGGAACGTAACATATTTCTGCGATGGACTTTGATAGTGAAGAAAAAGCAAAAACAAACAAAGGAAAGCACACTAAAGAACACACACATTTAGGGGAGGGGGGCTGTATGTTTTAGCTAAGAAATGACCCGCATCACTCCTTTCCCTCTCCATTGCCCTCAAAGAGAGAGAGAGAGAGAGATGCATGACCCCTCATCCCTGAGGGACACACCACAGTGTATTGTGCTGTGTGGGGCATCGTGTTGGGCCAGGGTTGCTGCTCTGTCTCCGAGAGTCCATCTGTGCTTAGAGCAACATGAGTGACAAGTGAGACTCAACGTCCCCCAGTTGTATATATTTGTATAAATGGAAAGGCCAGATTGTTCATCCTTTTATTGGTTCAGTTAAGTAAGACTTTTCTGAAAATATCTTTTTAAAGAAGAAACTAAACATTGTTTCTTTTTTCTAATCTGAAAAATAATAGATGTTGACTTCAGTTACCAGTTATGATGAAGTAACTGGGCCATGCTTAACTTTTGGACAGAAACAACTGGAAAACTGGGCAGAAGATATGAAACAACTTTTTTCAGATGTTGGAAAACAGGCAGCACAGGGGCTGTGATCCCTGATAAAAAGAGAAACAAATGCAATGCTTCCTACACTTGCCCAGGGTGTGTGCAGGGACAAAATCCCCCAGAAAGGCTTACAGGTGCAATATTCCCTGAGTGTTTTACATTCTTAAGACCATTTTCTTGTAACCATGATACGTGAAAAACAGCTTGGCTGGCCCTAGAATCCTGGTTTCTGAGACGGCTGTTTCCTGTGGCCTCGCTCCGTGTGTTTCTCTTGAGAAGAGTGATGTCATCTTCTTTCTTCTGCCCACAGAAGTTGTTTGATATCTTTGCCTTTAAGTCCTTAGGATTTTGTTTCTTTGTCTTTCAATTTTAGTAGTTTTACTAGGCTATGTCCCAGAGTTAAATATCCCAGGCCAATTTCCACAAGCACCCAGTAGGCCCTTCTAATATGTAACTTCAATTATTTTATTTATGGAAAAGTTCCTAAATTACAGTTTAATTAGGTCTGGCCCACTGGTTTGTTTGGGACTCTAGTTACATGTGTGTTAGTTCTTCTTTGTCTCTCTTTCATTTCACCATTTTCATTCTGCTTCTTTATTTATCTACATTTTAATTTAATTTTTTCATTGTTTTCTTATCTTTCTGCAATGCTGCAATTTTTCACTTAATTATTTCTGTCTTTGTCCTTTTTTATATATTTCAATAAAAGTTGTTTTTTCTTACAACCAAATGCTTGGTGAGGATATTTAATTGAATGTATAGCACGGTGCTCTGTTTTCTTCTACGTCGTGGTGATTTTTTAGCAGTGCATTTTCATCAACTGTAATCTTCTGATTCTCGCTTTGTATCTTCCTCTAATAAGAGCTCTCCCCAGCTCTCAGTTCCCTTTGTTCGCGTGTTTCCTCAGTACAGGTGGCTGGTGGTGGCGGCTGATGATTGTTCTTGTCATGGGAGGGACAGTTTTGTGCCTCTGGTTGTAGTCTCTTCTTTGGTCGTGTGAAACCCTGATTCTCCCTTTTTTCTTCTCTCTACTCACTCACCGCCTGCCTCCAAAGGCGCCTCTCCTTCCCTAGAAGCACGGCCTTCCCCAGATTGCCTGGAGTCCCCGTGTATTCAAGTGCTTCCCCGAACCGTGGCCGGAACCCACCAGGACCCCTTCCAGCTGCATCACCCCAGGAGTGACGTAGCTTCATTGCAGGCCCATCGCTCCTGCAGCATCCGGCTCCGTGCTGGTCAGGACAAGGTCTTCATGGCCTCACTCCCAGGCTCCCAGACAAAGAGTTGCCCGTGGTGGATGCAGAGTAGGTATTTCCTTATTTTAACTGGTTTACTTGTTTTTGTCTTAATAAGGAGGAAGTTTATAATGTGACAGGAATCTTACATTTATAGCTGTTCCCCGATAAGTACTACTCAGATAAGCTTTATATACATTTTTATAATTCTGCTTAACTAGGAACAGGTCATGTTGGCAAAGAAGAGTAAAGAAATGTGACTGTGAATAAACAATATTTGTTCCCTTCAGCATCAAAATTAGCCGACCCTATTCTGATAACATGTAACCAACATTTTAAATCAATGTGGACAGTTTGGAGCCCTTAGAGACTAGAGTTTCCTACATGCAAAGTGAAGTGTAAGTTGCTGAAGGAAGAAAGACAATTGGGGACAAAGGAGGTACACGTGAAGTACGTACACTTAGACAGAAAATGGGAGCATTCAGGAGCGCGTGAAACTGGGGCCGAGACAGTCACTACAGTTCCTTATTCAGTCTTGGTCGAATCCTGTGCAGACTTTATAGCCAAGTTCGCACACCGGGCGGCTGAGTGCTTCTTCCCCAGCCATCCGAGTCCCCTCTTCACGAGCCTGCGTGGTGTTCACATGCTGACTGCATTCTCCAGCACACTCAGGCACCTTTATGACAACATTTACTGGTAATTATATCTGCTTCTGTTTTGTTCAGAAAATATTTACTTTTATCAGCATAATAAAAATTAACATTTCATTCTAGTGATGAGGAATCTCTAAGGAACATCTAAGCAGGTGAAATAATTTCCAAGTTCACATAATAAGTCACCAATACACCAGTGTGTATTTCCCAAATTACTCTTTTCTTAAGTTGCGTCTAAAGTAGAGAGACATCTAATGCCAGGAAAAACATGATTGGATTTGCTGCACATCTGGACCCACTTCAGCAGAACCCCAAGCCCTTTCTGGGTTGTAAATCATGGGACCAAGAAAGTCTAATTGTCCAAGTAAGCAAACTAAGTGAGCATCTGTCCAAGGAGAAAGTGAGCACCAAAGAGACCTTCAACCAAATTCGGAAACTTCCTCTTGTGACCTCACAGATGGTGAGCAGGGGGCCTCGTCCTCGTCCGGAGGTTCTGGACCTGGAGCTAGAAGCAGCGGCCGGATGGGAGGTTGCTTGTCTCCCTTAGAGAAGATGGGAAGGGGTTTCCATTTGTGGGGAGAAGGAGAAGAGGGCACTGTTGACCTGGGGGACTGGGTGAGACTAGTTAATCACCAAACGCATCTCGTCCTCACCCGGTTCACAGACTTCAGTGCTGTTTCCCAGCAGCGGCCTCACTGAGCAGCCATGCCGCACAGACACAGGCACGAAATACAGTTTCACCACCTTAGGCCACTGAAATTAGTGGATTTGTCTATTACAGTAGATAATGTTTTACCGCTAAACAGTTAGTCAACTTTGAACCTCCGGCCCTTGACCTTTGTTACCCAATGGGTGCAGCATGTGCCGGACCCTCCTTTGCAGGATGGCGTGAGGTCACCTGCAGGTATGGGCAGACATTTACTAACCATGAGGGACTGGACCGTAGTTACTAGAAACATCCAGTCTGTTTAGATTCCTCTTCCACTAACCCTTTTGTCCTTTTCAGTGACCCAATCTCCGCCCATGAAGTCCCCAGGGGCGTATTTTCCTGTTTGCCTTACAGAGCCTTTTCAAAGTGTTATTCAAATGAGGGAATAACATTGTTTCCCTTCCCCCAAAAACCACTAAACATTTTGTCGACTTAAAATATTGTTCGAAATTGTCCTATAACAGGATTCTATGGCATCTTTGTGTGAGGGGAAATGTACAAAGAAGTAAGCGATTATTCTCATAAGTGGGCACTGCCAAGCGGCTTTCCTTTTCCATCTAACTTGCAGCGAGTTTATTTAAGTTTGGAAGAAATACAATGATTTGGTATAAATATGTCTTTTACTACTTGACAATGAAAATTCAAGTGACTATTTTATCAGTACTCATACAAAGATTAGAATTCCCTCAGTCACCGGACGGTGTCACCTGATTATAAAATACAAGCAGGATTGCAGGAGTTTGGGGATTAAAATCCTGAGCCTCTGGAGTCCAGGCTCAGTGTTTGCTTCTCGTTACCCTAACTAATACCCACACAAGGCTGAAGTGCATAGATTTTGACAATTGTGAAATTAATTTTCCCTGAAACCGCCCAGAAGATTACTTTACTCTATCAATTCTTCATAAAAATCAATATGATTAACTTTTCCATTTATTTCTAGCTGTGCATGATGCATATTTCAAAACAGGTGCTTGAACTTATTTTGTCCTATGAAGCCAGCAGTATTTCAAAAAAAATGTGTAATATAACCTGTGAATGTCTATTTTGGGCCATGATTTCTACCCTCAGAAAAATATAGTACATTCAATATGGCTCTTGAAAGTATTTTTAAAAGTTCTTTCTCTCTGGAAAAAAAAAATCTCATAAATATGAATAATCTCTTTTTCCATTAGAGTGGCATGACATCTATCCTTGCAGATTAAAAATGGGAAACAGCTGGCAACACATTTCTCAGGCAAGACTGCAGCTGTTTTAGCAGAATGTCATTTGCTAAGTTTGAGCAACAGGACTGGGCCATCGGAGCCAGTGACACCTCCCCCCCCACCGCCCAGAGCATCAGGAAGACCCCACTTCTACACTGACTCACCCCCCTTCCCCCATCAAAGCAATAACCAGTAAGAGTCCTCCATGGCCTTGAGGTGAGACTTGTTTAGGCTACTTATACAAAATGAACATAAAATGCTAATACTTTTCCACCTGTAAAGTAAAATACCTTCTGATGTTCAAAACTAGTCTTTGTAGGGCTGGGATTGCTTGGGGCTTTGTGGCTGGAGACACTTTTCCTGCAAGTGGATTTTGAATGTATTTTAAGTGACTCCTCAACCAGGAAGAGCTACACCCTCTCAGTGCACATGCCAGAGGTGTCAGGAGGAAAAAGCCTGATTCTTGACCCTAAAGAGTCACAATCCTTGTGGGGAAACAGAACGTTCACACACAGAGAGTCACAGGTCAAGGTGCAGCAAAGAAGGAAGGGTCTGCTCAGCCGGACGAGTGGGAACCACCAGTACTTTTCACTGAAAGCTCTACTGGCCATATGGACATCATGAATCCTCTAGAAATGATCCAAAGTCTCTGATAGACAGATAGACGATCGATAGATCAATAGGTCGATAGATAAATAGATAGTAGTAGATGATCAACAGACGACAGCTACATGGGTGGATAGGCCGCCATAGGCACTGATGTACCGAGCCCCAGGGATGCCGAGTCGGAAGTGGAGCTGGTCTGGGCCTTCTGCAGCCATAGCGCTGGGCAGCATGTTCACGGGGTTTAATCCCAGGCCTCCTAATTCCGCGCAGAGTTCTGGGCTTGGGGGAGGTGAGGGAACCTGCCCATCCGGTCCCTCCCCTCCCGCCGCCCCACCATTCACTCAGGCCTCCAGACCCCATCCCCTGCCCAGCCTCCTCCCCCCTCCGTGTGCAGTCTCCTCTTTCCGAGCTCTGCACCCTTTTCGGCACAACAGGCCAGGAGGCTGTCAGGTAAGAGGCCGTCCAGGAGAGCCCCCCGCAGCGCAGCCGCGGGGTGACCGCATCTCTGCGCATACTGCGACGTCTGTCCGGATCCCCCCCTCTACTGCGGCCTTTCCTCCTGCGGCGGCTCCAGGAGGCCCTCCAGGCTGTGCTGACCAGGATTGCATCCGGCCTGCGCCACGCCAGGATCACTGAACAGGCCACGGATGGGCTCGACGTGTCTGGGCCAGAACTCAGGGCGCTGGGCCGTCCCACCCCCTGCGAGGACTGCAATGCGGGGCGCGGGCCTCGAGGGAGAGAGCCCCGCATGGACCCCGAGGACAGCGAGGGACCGGAGGGACTCCGTGCGGGGATCGCGGGCGCTGTCCTCCCACTCAGACGCGTTCCCGCAGCGACGCTCACAGAGGAGCCCTCGGGGAACATCCGTAGCCCTCGGGGAGCGTCCGCAGCCCTAGGTGAGCATCCGTAGCCCTCGGGGAGCGTCCACAGCCCTCGGGGACCGTCCGCGGCCCTCGGGGAGCGTCCGCAGCCCACAGGGAACATCCGTAGCCCTCGGGGACCGTCCGCGGCCCTCGGGGAGCGTCCGCAGCCCACAGGGAACATCCGTAGCCCTCGGGGCGCGTCCGCGGCCCTCGGGGAGCGTCCGCGGCCGCGCCTGCAGCTGGAAACCCGCTCGCGGACCTGGGGGTCTCTCAGCCTGCCTGTCCTTCCCTAGAGCGCCAGGCGCTGCAAACGACTCTACAAATGTCGGCATGTAAGGTATTAAAAGCAGGGTGTTCTCCATGTGTGTCACCTGTTCTCAGCTCCCCCCGTGGAGACCCCCGGCCCCCAGCATCCCACCCGTCCAGTCAGCCCAGGGCCCTCGGCCGGAATCAGACGCTTTCCTCCCAGACGTTTCCAACACGCAGCCCTCAATTTCTGTCCTAACAGGATATTTGAATGTTACCACAAGACTCTTGGACCAGGTTAGGCTAAATTTCATCGTGTTTAGTGTTTCAATACATCCCCACTTTATTTGCTCCCTGTGTATTTACTATACAATCTTCCTATTTTTCCACGTCCATAGACTAAATTATTGCTAAATCACTTCAAGTCACAGCAGTCTAAGAATTGACTTGCATCTTGCACAGCAGTCTAAGAATTGACACATCTCCCTACGGAAGGGTCCACATTTTCCCGTTTGGGCTCAATGATGGCAGTTTGGCTGATTTACACGTGTTTGAACAACTGCCAGGAGATTGTTGTGCAGAATTAGGGTCATTGCTGCAGTTCCCTTGGACTCCTTCTGAGCTGTTCACTCACTTTGTTCACTCACTTTTGTGAACAATTTCATTTTAAGACATGGTCAGCACGTTTATCCAATTTTCAGTAAACACAAAGCTGGGAAACCTAGTCTATATTTCAAGTGACAGTCATCACTCATGAATTTTGTGGCAGATTAGAAGGATGTGAGAAAAAAAGATAAAATAACAGGGCAAATGTGAAATCCTACGCTGACATTAAAACACACACACAAAAAGCACACAACTACAAAATGGAAGAAGCTGGGTTAACTCACATCTCAACTAAAAGAATTTATGCTTTTTTTTAAAAGTGGGATCAATAGAAATAAAGAATATTGTGACTAGAAAAGGACAGTGCCGGCCCTGCCCACCTCAGACTCACGTAACAGAAATACAGATAGAGAAAAGTCAAGGAGAGGGTGGCACTCAGCATGGATCAGTGAGTAAAGCCCTCGGCAAAATAATTAAACAGGGACGCAGGTAAAACGCCATGAAAAGTGCTTAGTACAATGTCTTGGAACCCATGATCCTCCGGGTAGATCTTCCTAGAGCCATCTGAAAAGGACTTCGTCATGAAATTCTCATATAAAAGACTAGTGCTGGGACCTGGTGGTATTCACACGATTCCAGCTGTCATGCTGGTGATTTTGAAAATTCATCTGGTGGTGGAATGCTCAGGGGTCTCAGACTGAGCAGACCCAGGAGACAAGGCAGCATCACACGAGAAATGCGATGTAGAGCCTTGCAAATGTGTTCCCAGGGCCATAGCTGCTGTTTCCTCAAGAAAAAATGCCATGACAAGAAACAAATGGAAAAAAGAATCCTTTCATGATAAAGAAAACGTTGCTATTTTAGCTCTACCACCCGCATTGCAGAAGCCGTTGCAAAGATCCCCCTGTGCCTACGTTTGATATTTTGTACATAAGCCCCTTGAGAGCTGTATTTTTGGTTCCTGAGTTACTTCAGATGTGGCAGCAAATAAGCCTCAGTGCTGTCAAGGATGAATTTATACAATGTGACTTAAACAAATCCATTTTAAAGTGTAGTCATACCTCCAGAGGTAGCTTCCAAAAACCAGTAACTTTTTAATTTATCTGCAGTTGCATAAGTAAAGTCACCTCACTTGAATTCTGGAGTTTGCACTATTCACTCAACAATTCAGCAGACAGTTTCTGAGCACCTACTATGTGCAGAGTGTTTATTTAGTGCAACCAACGATAGAACCACAGGTGCTTTTCCTTCCGGTTTTGTATAGAATAGATGTATGTATACAAGTAATATCAAACTAGAGACAAAGTGATAAATAAATTTAGAGAACATGAAACCCGCTTGAAAGAAAATCTCTTTCTGGATGAAATGCCCTGAGCAAGGAATTTAAAGCATGAGCAGCTCCTGGACACACAGAGGTACTGGGAAAATTTCACCTAAGACTACTTACTTGGAATGTTCAAAGAAACACGCCTAGGGATTCTCTCTAACACTCCTCAAAATTGCAAAGGGCTGGGTACACCTAAAGCCTCTGTATTAGGCAGAATCCTCGAGAGAAACAGAACCAGTCGCTATCTGGGACACACACAGGATACACATGACATACAAAGAGCTGTAAGATAAGGGACTGGCTCGTGTGATTTTGGAGGCTGACGAGTCTCTGGATGGTCAGGGTGAGTCAGCAAGCTTGCGACTGAGGATGAATGGCTATTTCAGGAGGAAAAAGCCTATGTCTCAGAGTGAGGGTCGCCAGGCAGGAGGAACTCCCTCTTACTTGGGAGAACATCAGCCTTTCTGTTCTGCCCAGGCCTTCAACTGATTAGACGAGGCCCACCCACACTGCGGAGGGCCATATGCTTTACTCAGTTAACTGTACTTAATATCATCCAAAAACACCCTGCCAGAAACCCCTAGAATTACATTGGCCCAAACATCTGAGTACTCCAGGACCCCATCACGCTGACATGTAAAATAAACCATCACAGTATTCAACAATATAAAATGAGTTAAATATCTCATGTTACATCCTAAAAAGGGAATTTTATGTAGCAGTGAAAATGACATAAACTTAGAATCACATAGACAAATGTTTAAATATATTTTAGTTGAGAAAGCATAATAGAGAGTGGGCTTCAATGTATAACAACACACCTGTAGTATAATAATATATATTATATTTAACATAAAGTATACTCACAATCACAGGAGGAATAATATTTGAGAACATTTACACCAATGGTCATAGTTGTGTAGCAGAATTTTGAGTAACATTTCTCTGCATTTCAAAATATCTGGACTGGCTCATTTTTCTTCAAATACCTTGGATGACTTACAAGAAAAAAAAGGGGGCTAATTAGGTAAAGATAACCCAACATCCCCCATGGACACTGAGAGACATGGAGGTTTCAGAATCATTCCCTGGGCATCAAGATTTGATGAAAGCAGAGGACAGACGATGTTCCAAGGAGGGGTTGGAACAGAGAGCTGCTAATGACCCTAATGGAAGCTGGAAGAGGTGCAGAGCCCAGATCCTGGTCCAGACAACGGTAGGATTAACTGTGTCCTGGAAGAACCTTTTACCAATTTCCTATGCTTTGCTCTGTACACAACCCTGCTCTGTAACTAGTCCTGTGTCAAGGGTTTATTTCTGAGGAAATATATTCCAAACTCCTAGTGAGCATCCAAATGTGCTGAAAAGATATCCTAGTGTGAGTTCGCAAGGGCACAGAATTTTCTCAAGGCACCAAAACATTGCAAATGATATATTGCTCATTCCTATGGTGCTGATCTCACCTCCATCTGGTAAAGATAACTCATCCTAATAAAACAGCCTGTGGGTACATCGTAAGCTCTCTACGGGTAAGGACACAAATCAAATCAATCTTGCTTCCATGGGATCTGTACCACCGAAAACCGCTCTCAGCACAAAGTAATTACTTTAAAAATATGTGATCAATTAATACGATATATTGTTAGTATTACTGTTTAAGTTCTAGATTTTCTAAACATTTTATTTGCTTTTATTTCAATTCTCACAGTCCAGATCTAACAACTTGCCTTATTAATGTATGAAAAAGAAAGAAATCCTATGTGTTTACTTATTTAACAAATATTCTCTGTGATTTTATTTCTGTGCTAGGTGTCTGCTAATTAATGAGTCTATAAAGATGAATTCAAGAGCTAAAATACTTCAAAGGCTTAGTGTCCTGAGGAAATCAACACATAAATGAACAATTACAGCACAACCAAAATCTCTTACTCAGTTCTCAGGCTGCTCAAGAAACTGTACACGTTGGTTTTCTGCTTGTGTCCAGGAATTGGCGAACAGCACTGAGATGAGTGATAAGATTGCACTTCATCCTAACGGAAGGTCTGGTCTTGCCTCCTAAAGAAGGTGTGTCCGTGTGGCAGCCCTGCCCCAGTGCCTGTGAGGATAGACGCGTCCCGTCCACCACCACCTCCAGTCACCCGGACCTGGTAAAGCATCCGACAAGAAAGAAGGAAGTTAGTGGCGCTATTTCAGGTGGAGCTTCAGGAGGTGATAAGCGCGTTAAATTTATAACTCAGTGTTTGCTGGTAAGATGCCCTGGTCTTCCATCCCCGAGGGCTCATGTTCTTACCATGCTATATATCTTCTGTTTGCCTTCCTACTTACATCCGAAAGCTGTTGGAAATATATAATGAGATAAGATATATGAAATTGTTTTGTGCGTGTGTGTGTCCATAAGTTTGACATTTTCCAATAGTACAGATTTGATAGTTTTATTTTTTCTTTGACATTTCCATTAAATCAGAGTGAAAAACTCACACTGATTCTTCTATTTAAATGTTGATACTTTTTAAATAAAGTCATGTAAAGCATTTGTAGTGAAGTCATACGTAGTAAGGAGATCAAACTTCTGTTTCCATGTGATTAGGTGGGTGGAGAGTTGTAGGCATTTTAATAAAGCCAGATACGTTTCAGGGCAATTGGTTAATATTTGCAGAACTCCTTTTGGCTTTGGGAATTTCTCCTAACAGTTTAACTCTATGTCTTATAACAGCAAAATATCAGCAAATCAGTCTTTTTGGAACAGTTTCCTTGCTCTCCTGGAAAGGGAACAGTGTTACAACAGTTACTGGTTGTAACAGCTGCTGTCAAAGGCCCAGGAATTTGACATAAAATACCTGGTGTTGGAAAACTAAAGTGAAAACATAAAGCCCTTGTTTGTTAAATGGAAAAGGTCAAAATGCTTGTGAGGATGTAAACAAAAAACACATATTAGAACATCAGGCAAGTAAACCAAGGGTTAGGAAACTTCCTTGCTCTGAAGGATATTTAGCTTCAGTGAAGTAAACTTAAGGGTACTCAACGTGAAAGAGAGACATTTCCTTAACTTGTCCCATGGTTAACAGAAGCGGCATAACAGAATCTTCCTTCAAACATCAGCAAAAAGCCTATTTCTCCCCTAAAATGCTGGCCTGAGCAATAATAATTAAACAAGCACAGGACTTAGGCTTTTTCTGTGGCTACTAAATAAGACAAATTAAATCAGCCTTCAACAATCCGTGTCGAAAAAGTAAACTATATTCCCAAACTGAGAAGGTTTGTTATCAAAAAGCCTGAAAGTTATTGTCGGTTCTGGGTAAATTGTACGCCAAATTCAGTCATTTGGAAAATTGTAACCAGTGAACTGGGAAATCCATCCCAGCGATTGGGAGACTTGTGCTCATTGTAAGCTCTGATGGCGAAAACTGTCCACACTGCTGTGGGGGGACCAAGGTCTACCCACGCTCACGCCGTTTCCGTATTTCAGAAATGAGCTTCTACTCTGACATTTCAGTGGAACTGCCAAGTGACAACTAATCAGGAAGAGAACCCAACAGCAGCACTGCCGCCCTGGACCTCGGAGGACGCCCCCGAGACAGCCGTCCCTTCTCCAGGAGGCTTCGCTGTTCACTGTTCCCCATGATGGGAAGAGACACTGATTCCCCATCTCAGCTAGATCACGACGACGGTCCAGCGAGTTGCTCCACGCTCCAGGGCAAATCCCTAGCAGTGCAGAGGATGCAGTGAAGTCAGGATAACCCTCAAAGCAGAGTCAAAGGGGCTCTCTCTCTCTTCTGGCCCTTACATCTGGCCTTCCTCTGTCCAAAGCATCACGGCACTTTTCAGTATCAGTAAGACCTCTGAAGGGTTAACTCTCCTCTGTTCCCGGCTTCAGAGTTCGGGTGAATGAGGCTCAGCCACCCTGGACGGAAGCAGACTAAACTCTGCCAAGAAACAATTACGTTTTTCCTCCCCAAAGACAAAATAGCCAAAACCAATAAACTTCCTTCCTATGATCCCCTTTGCCCAGTGAAAGAACATCTATTTCTGTTAGTCTTATTTGCAAAGAATTACTGACCAAAAAAATCAGTGATTTTATCATAAAACATAGGGAGAGAAAAGCCACAAAAATTGGGGGAATAGAGAATAGCAAATCATCAGATTCTTTCTAGTGAGGCTTTAAAACATAATATTGGACATTTAATTTATCCCAACTTTTTTGAAGAGATGCAAGTGGTAATAATACGTATATATTGCACATGTAATCAGACCAACAGCAGCAGGAGGTGTGAGGGCTGCTGACATCTCCTGAGCGCTTGCTCCATGACATGCTTATTTCATGGCTAAGTGCTTTGCCTGCACTGCTTCATGTCAATATTTGAAAATCTCTATGAAGTGGATTCTCCTCCATTTTACAGGTGATAAAACTAAAGGAGAAGGTGTGAAATACATTAAGAGCACAGAGCTGATATGCAGTAGCCCTAGGAAGCAAACTCAGGCCTGACTCCGTACAACTTACCAGATATAAACTGTAGAGTCCGTGGTGAGAATAAAGTTGGCAGTGTGAAGTGCGGCGAAGGTCAGATAGTCAATTCGATTTGTCTCCCCTGCTGAAACCTTGGGTCCCGACATGTGCTGAGAGAGAGGGACAAAGAGGGAGACAGCTGAGGCAGTCTGGAGTCTGGAGGGCAGGCCAGCAGCCGAGATTGGGTGTTTCAGGGAGAATTTCTTCTTTGGGAGACCGCAGCTTTTGCTCTCAAGCCCTCCCACCCACATTACGGAGGAAAGTCTCCTTCACTCAAAGTCCGCTGGTTGTGGACAAAGGGCCTTCAGAGCCACAGCCTGAGCGACGCTAGGCCTGCCCTCCCCAGGCTTCCTCACTGGTCCTGGTCGGGCGTGCTCGATGACTTGTTCTCAGCTGGGGGCAGCGGAGGGCAAGGAGCCGGCTTGTGACGAGGTCCGTCGGCAGCAACAGCGGAGGATTTGCGAGTCTGCCGTCTGGTCTGTGTCTGGACAAGGACGTGTCTGGACACGGCAGAGAGGGATGCGGACGTGCCTTGCGGTGTGTGTGTTTCTCCACCCCAGGCTGAACTTGAGAAGCCGAAGCCGCTGCAGGTGCCCTGCGAGTCTGCACACCTGTAGTCAGAAAAAGGCCTCACCTGCCACTGTGAGATAGTCCTGCCTCCAGAGTAATCAATAAATTAGACTATGGAGCCCCTTGAAATAAAGGAGCCCTTCTCCGGCTGGTTTTAGACTAATAAGTGTTTGCATAAATCTAATATTCCTTGAATTCCAAGAACATTTACAAAAAAAAAAAAAAAAAAAACGGAACTGCTAACACTTGAAGTGTACTAGACTTCAATGACAAAAAATAAAAAGAACAAACTTTTGAGAAACTGCTAGCATGGAAGTATTTTTTCCTATAAGAAATCGATTCAAACGAAGATAAGCCTTGGACAGATCAATTTGGTTTGATAATTTTGATTTAAAAAGTCTGTGCAATATATTATAATTTTTCATTTAAGCTGTTATGAAGTCTGAGTTTTCTCATGACAAATCTAGATAATTTAAATTTTCTAAATTTCTTACACTGATTTACTCTGGATAAACTAATAATACACCTATATCATCTTTAAGATTAAAAAAGATGTACACTTTCAATTAAATACAGTTATGATTCTGACATGAACTTTTATGGCAAGAGTAATTATGTATTGTGGTGCGTGACCTTCAAAATAGTTGTCAAGATCATCAGTTAAGCAAAGATCTTGGAACAATAGAATTCAGTTTGCGCTTGTTTTTATATGCTGTAAACGGGCTCTACCTCTGGGTCATGCTAGTGAATGCATTCACTTTTCTGTTTCAAGTAGGTATTAAAAAAATGGGTTTGGCTGTAAAGAATGAGATTAAGTGAAGGGTTGTCCACATTCCAGGGCCTTTTTGCTGACCTTCCCGTTTGTGCAGCTGAAGCGCTCTGTGGTTTTCAGAGTCCTCACAGCCACACGGCTCGCGGCCAGCGCTCTGCTTGCTTCCCCACCAGCAGCCTCAGGGGCCACCAGTTAAAACTCAGGTAGGGAGAGTGGGAGGGAGACGCGGGAGGGAGGAGAAATGGGAATATATGTATATGTATAGCTGATTCCCTTTGTTATACAGCAGAAACTAACACACCATTGTAAAGCAATTATACTCCAATAAAGATGTTAAAAAAAAACAAAAAAAAACTGAATTGGACAACCATAGCTCTAAAATTTCCAAACCTGAATCGAATGCTTGTTTCGACTGGTGTTTTGAGGCTTCCAAATATTATCAGGAGCGTAAAATTGCCTCTCTGCAAAATAAGATTTTAAAATTAACTGAGGTAAACGAATGATTAAAGAAAAATAAAATGGCTTCCAAAGCTTTAAAAAAAAAAAAAAAGAAAAAAACTCGGACCAGCTGTGCAGGGTCCAGCCTCAGCCACGGATGAGTCGCCAGCTTCTGTGTTTCGGGATGAAGTTCTCGCCAGCGTGTTCCTCGCCACAAATGACTTGATGTCGGTGTTAATCTGGTGTCTGGAAATCACCACCTTGATGTACGTTGTGGATTGATCTGCGTCTCCGTAAGAGATGTTGAAGTCCTCGCCCCTAATATCCGTGGATGCAACCTTATTTGGAAACAGGGTCAATGGAAGTACTGTTAGCTAAGATGAGTCACCCTGGAGTGGCGTGGGCCCTAATCCAGTAGGTCTGGTGTCCTTACGAGAAGCCGCGTGAAGCTGGAGCTATGCTTCCCAGGAGGTGTCCCCAGAAGGTCGGAAGGGGCGGGTCTCAGGGGGGCGTGGCCCTGCCTACACCTTGACTTTGGGCTTGTAGCCTCCAGACTTATAAGACCTTAAGGTCTGTTGTTCTAAGCCGCCCAGTGTGTTGTGCTTTGTTAAAGCAGCATGAGGACACAGAAGGCAGAAGACAACCATTTAGAACAGGTGCCTTTTAACGAAACTTCCCCTCCCAGAGCCTGGGGTGCGGAAGTTTTCTGCTTTCTTTAAAAAGTATTGCACAAAACACTTGAAAGAGATTCAGTCCAGGACTTGTTCCCAAAGAAAATTTTGGGTAAACAACCTCGATTCTTTATTTTTAATGTCTGCTCTCTCTCTACGGGTCTCCTCCTCCTCATTTCTTACATCTATGATGTAAATTTGTAAAGCTGGAGGGGTAAACTTCCACCCACCAGGCCGTGGATCATGCAGTAGAAATGACTGTTTCAACATGGCCACCGTATGAGCGACCATGAATTACATTATGGAAAAGGTTAGCCCCTTCCCTAAAGAAAGAACAAGCTGTGATGAAGAGAAGTAATATCCGTTAACTACGTTTTCCATATTCACACATAAAAAAAGAGTTATTTAAAATAAAATTCACAGTAAAGGTAATTAGTACAATTTGAAAATAAGAGAAGTAAGGGCATAATAGACTAACGGTTGGGTAAAAGAAAAATAATAACGAGATCTAAAGTAAATGAACTTCAAGATAAAAACCTAGGAACTCAGTAAATAAATGATACAATATTATAATTAAATAGAATATGAATGAGAGAAAAATTAAAATGAGAGCAGTGAGTAGAATTAAAGATTAAAAACAGGAGTTAAGAACCTTACAATTAAGAAGGATTAAGGAAAACATATCTGAAAAAAATAGAATAAGAAATTTGAAGATTAGAGAGATCAGTATATTAATTGAAATCATATTATGAAAAAGAAAGATAACATAGCATAAGCTGACAATACAATCTATAACAAGAGCAGAATGATAGCTTTAAAGGTTGCTTAAAGAACTAAAATATTTTCTTAGCAAAAACAAGGGGCCAGGGCTTCCCTGGTGGCGCAGTGGTTGAGAATCTGCCTGCCAATGCCAATGCAGGGGACACGGGTTCGAGCCCTGGTCTGGGAGGATCCCACATGCCGCGGAGCGGCTGGGCCCATGAGCCACAATTGCTGAGCCTGCGCGTCTGGAGCCTGTGCCCCGCAACAAGAGAGGCCGCGATGGTGAGAGGCCCGCGCGCCGTGATGAAGAGTGGCCCCCGCTTGCCGCAGCTAGAGGAAGCCCTCGCACAGAAACGAAGACCCAACACAGCCATTAATAAAATAAATAAAATAAACACAGAATAATCATTAAAAACAAAAAACAAACAAACAAAAAAACAAGGGGCCAGATGTGGTGTCATTAGCGTCAATGGCAGACGGTGGCAGAGGGGTCCATGACCAGATCTGGGCAAGGGCGCCCGTTCAGGGCCAGTGTGAGTGGTGTCAGGGCTCTTTTCCTCTGGTGAGGCCCACACGCATGTACATGCAGCCGGATCAGGAATCAAATCTTCGTTGTGTGAGGGATGCAGAGTTGGGGGTGGTGGTTAATACTGTAGACCTACCCTGAATGAAATAAAAAATGGGACCACAAGTGGGAAGTCCATTGAGGGTGATCAAAAAAATTTATTTTAAAAGCATGGAGGGAAGAAAGCAAGCCGCAGGTGGAATAATTGGTCCCCAAACACATGCACGTCTTGCTCAAGGCCCGTGGTTACGTGCGTAACGTGGCAAAGCAAGTGAAGGTTGCAGACGGAACTGTGGCCAGTGATCAGCTGACCTTGAGAAGGGAGGTCATCCCGGACTGTCAGGGACGGGGTGCGGGCAGTGTGATCACAAGTCCACGTATGTGATGAGAGGGCAACATGTCAAAGTCCAGGTGATGCAGGTGAGGCAGTGCTCCTGGCCCAGGTGGGAGGAGGGCCAGGACGCAGACAGCACGGCAGCCCCTGGGAGCTGGACCCTCCCCTGGCACCTGTGGAAGGAGGGCAGCCCACCAACACCTGGATGTTAGACTGTAAACCCCCTTGGACCCTGGCCTGCAGAACTGTAAGAATTAGATCTGTACTGTTTCAAAGCTGATGGAGAAGGTAATTGAGAGGACCCACGAGTTGGTCCCGGGCAACTGGAGCTCCTCACCCCTGACCTTGGGATGCTTGCACCATCCCCACCCTAGACACAGCCTCGAGGTCGAGGCCGTCTGGACAGTGAACCTGATGGAACCCAGGTAAGCCCTCTATAAACTTCTAAACTCTGGCGGGTGGGTGCAGATAGCCACTTGTCTTGCGGTCCAAGGCCAGCCTCATGAGTAAGCCCCTGCTGGTTACATCTGCCACCCCCCAGTCTGGAGGTCCGCCAGTTTCTTCGGTCTCTCCCTGCCCTCTGTGGGCCCAGTTTATGAACCAATGAAAGCCACCAAGGTTGTGGCCGTCTGTGACAGCGACCACGGGAAATTGCTCTGCAGTGATGAATACTTAGTAAGACCATCACTTACAGAAGTTGGAATGTAGATAATTTTAGCAGCCAAACTGTGATGCACAGCCTGGCAGGGAGGTGGTTAATTTCAATGGGTTGGGATGGTACCGTCGGCGTCTCCTCAATTACACGACTGTCTCCAGGAAATGGGCTAAGGATGTGCTTCCCACACACCTGCTGGGTGGCCCTAATACCAGAGTGCGGCTATTGTCGCAAGGAGCCCCAAATAAGAAGCTCGCCAAGAGTTTGAAATAGTTGATTGTAGAAGAAACCCTGAGCCTGACGAAGGTCTGCGAGTGCCAGAGAATTTAAATGACGCTCGATCGCTCTCCCACAGCGGGGCAGGCTGGGGGGAGGCAGGTTGGGGGTCACAGGCCACAGCGGAGGTGAAGATGCAAAACCAAAGGCGTCCCCAAAGTGCAGCCGCAGGTCACATCCAAAAGGGAGTGTCTGGCAGGGAACAAAATGGGGACTCATTGAGGACCCTTCCTCCCGGGCGGAGGGCCCTGACCTGGGTGCTTCTCCCTCTGAGGGTGGTCAAGGCAGTGAGTTTGCTCCTGTCCGGCTGCACGGAGAGGAGAGAGGGAAGGGAAACTTCTGCTTAAGAAGCAGATCCAGGTCTGCAGGCCGAGAGCTGCCGCAGCAGGACCTGAACAAGAGGCAGCAGCGTGAAACCTCCTGATGCCAAGTCGGGCTTCCATCCCCAGGGTCTGAGGGGCTGTCCTGCTGTCCTGGGACGTGCAGGAGCCCGTTCGGCCTGTGAAAGCATGTGAAGCTGTGCTGCGCACCTGGGTGACTTTGGAATTGGTCGCTGCTCCTGCCGGCCAGGGCACAGGGCCGGTGCCCACCTGGGCAGGGAGGGGCCACAGGACTAACCGTGGACGCTGAGCGTTGGCAGAAGTGGTCGGGGTTCCTTCAGGACGAGCCTTTGATGATACTGCCAGACCCAGTCTGTCCTCACCTCCAGGCCTGTCTTCACTTCCAGGGCACGTGAGTGTGTATGTATGTGCATCTGTGCGTGTTCATGTGTGTGCATGTGAATGTGTGTGCATAATTTACACTAACACAAGATCATTTTTAATAAGTACCAGCCTAAAGGTGTTTACAAATGGCTACAGAATGAGGGAAAGAGCTAGCACAGAAGTATCTGGGAGGAGGATTTCTTGAAACCAGCCTGAATTTATCCTGAATTTCTATTCTCAATTTACAGAGCAAATGTATTAGCCATTTTATAGTTATGTATTTTTTCTAATAAAATACCTCTCATTTATTTGTACTTTGGGCAATATTTGCCTGCAGGACAGAGCTGTGTGTTATAATCTACAACCATATATCTTATGCTTTTTCAGCTGGACTTAGGCAATTATAAAAATATACAAAATGAAACAAACCCACAACAACAAAAACCCTCTAGGGCAGCAAAATAGCACTCCTCCACACTCACCTTAACACATTCCTACTCGGCATGTAAAAAGCATGTTGAGAAATAACCGTGCTTCGTAGTAATGCAACATCTGAAAAATCAAGCTGATGGCAATTTCTAGCTCAAGAAAAGTATAGCTCAGTCCTTTCTATTTTTTCCACCATCTTAACCAAGGAAATGGGGAAAAAATGATTTTTAAAAGGTAATTCTTAAAATCAGTTCAAAAAATATTATCAGGCAATTAAAAAACTTAAAGATCGCCAAATTAACAAAATCCTTTGGGGGTTGGTGTTCTGCTTATAAGCTTATCAACTCTTACAGAACAGGCTGCCTTTGTGAGCTCCAGCCACAACTAAGTAGGAGTTATACTCACAGCAGATCAGAATTACTTTCAATAAAGTAGAAGGGGCTCTAATACAGAGTCTGAGAATTACTATTAGGAAAACTTGTTTGCAAATCTCATGCCAAATAGATAGTTTTTTGTGTCTGGTTGTATGCCAGAGGCTAATTTTTGCTAAAGCAAACAATACTTTCTTCTGAGTTTTCACATTATAGTTTACTGAAGGGCGAATTAGCAGAATTATCATAATACGTAATGAAATGAAGAGCCCATTAAAAGCAAAGGATTGTGGGCAACACTGTAGATTGATTTCTTTTTCACGTTACAGCACACTTTCTGAGGGAGAAGTCATTTGTGTTTAAGGGGAGAGGATGTGACACTTCTCTGAGTCAGGTCAGGACTCCCAGTCTATCTGTGATGGCAGCTATTATGTCTACAATACGACTAATTGTCATAGCAATTGATGAAATTTGTAATAATTATAGTGAGTAAATTTATTGAGCTCCTTTTATATTCCAGATGACACCAGACATTTTACAAATTAGTCATTATAACAACTCTCCAAAGTAGGCGTTAGGATTTTGGCTTTGAAATCGAAGTTCAAGGAATAAAGTACGTCGATTCATTAGTCAGGCGCACAGACGGCACGTAGGGCTCCGTGCTAAGGCCACACACTGTGCTGCAACCGCAGGCCCCTGCTCACCAGCCCTGGGCCAAAACAGGCCTCCACCCCTCATCTGTAAAATGGGATGAGACTGGCATTGAGCTCACAGGGCTCCAGAGAAAATACCGTGAGCTCATCCACAGACGACACATAGCTTCTGGCCCATGGTATAGAAAGCTCAGGAGAACCTTAGCTGCCCCTAAAATCAATTATTGTCACCATTGAAGGTATTCTGTGGGGTGGTGACATTAGGTCCATGCAGCAACAATTTCTGTCCTCCCCAGCACACCACTATCATGCAATACACCAAACACGCTGCAAAGTTTTGAGAGAGCAGTGCAACATTTCGGGCTCCACTTTTTAAATTCAAATCATTGACCACTTAAGAAAAGGAGTTAAGCTTCCATATTCTGAAGCCTTTTCACAAAAACTGTAAACACCTTTCAACATTCAAAATTCATGTCCTCCTTCTTTAGAAATAAATTTGCAATGAGTTTTCCATTGTTCTTTATTTGTTGCACTGACTCATTTTACAATCAAAGTTCCCATTATCTGAAATTCTGAAGTATAGTAATTTGGAAGAATGGCAGCAACAGGCAAAAAGATCGCTGGGCAAGCAAAACGATTGTTTATGAGACAGATCTGAAGGCTGGGTTTGGATTTTTTTTAATGTGTGGGAAGGATGAACAACAATGATAAATTTTGTACAGGATTTTCTGTGTAATTTGTTAATACTAAGTGATATACCTGTTTCAAAGACGCTCCTCCGGCATCCACAAGGAGAAAAAGTGAAAGGGATTTTAATCACAAGGTTGCTACAGCAGCAAAATTCATAGATAAACTAAAGATTTATCATTTATTTATCTGGCAAATAGATAAGTAAAATAGTGGAATTTTATGAAGTAATTGAGATAATGCATTGTTTATATGTCATATTAAAGCAGCTCAATATCAAAAAAAAAAACCCAATCAAAAAAATGGGCAGAAGACCTAAACAGACATTTCTCCAAAGAAGACATATAGATGGCCAAGAGGCACACGAAAAGTTGCTCAACATCACTAATTATTAGAGAAATGCAAATCAAAACTACAATGAGGTATCACTTCACACTGGTCAGAATGACCATCATCAAAAAATCTACAAACAGTAAATGCTGGAGAGGGTGTGGAGAAAAGGGAACCCTCTTACACTGTTGGTGGGAATGTAAACTGATACAGCCACTATGCAGAACAGTATGGAGGTTCCTTAAAAAACTAAAAATAGAACTAGCATACGACCCAGCAATCCCACTATTGGGCATATACCTGGAGAAAACCATAATTCAAAAAGACACATGCACCCTAATGTTCATTGCAGCACTATTTACAATAGCCAGGTCATGGAAACAACCATCAACAGAGGAATGGATAAAGAAGATGTGGTACATATATATGATAGAATATTACTCAGCCATAAAAAGGAATGAAATTGTGCCATTGCAGAGATGTGGATGGACCTAGAGACTGCCATACAGAGTGAAGTAAATCAGAAAGAGAAAAACAAATATCGTACATTATTGCATATATGTGGAATATAGAAAATGGTATAGATGAACTTATTTGCAAAGCAGAAATAGAGACACAGATGTAGAGAACAAATGCATGGATACCAAGGGGGGAAGGGGGGTGGGATGAACTGGGAGATTGGGATTGACATATATACACTATTGATACTATGTATAAAATAGATAACTAATGAGAACCTACTGTATAGCACGGGGAACTCTACTCAATGCTCTGCAGTGAACTAAATGGGAAAGAAATCCAAAAAGGAGGGGATATACATATAGCTGATTCACTGTGCTGTACAGCAGAAACTAACACAACATTGTAAAGCAACTATACTCCAATAAAAAATAAAATAAAATTTTACTAGGTTTAGAAAAATAGTTCTAAAAACATAGTAAGGTGGAGATGTTAGAAATAGAATGACTTCTATAGCAAAATACCACACACACACACCCCACTACATAATTCTAAAGAAATACATATATAAATAAATATGCATGTAAGATAGGGGATGGGCATGGAGATAAAAGAAGAGGAATTACTGTGATATAAAGAAAGTCCCTCAACAAACCAATGTCGATTATTTAAGAGGAGTTGTGTATTACCAGCTCAAGCCTGTCAACCTAAATCCGAAGCAATAAAAACAATCCTAGAATATGACAGGGTGATCATTCACACATTTTCCATCCTTTTAGAAATCCCACTGAAACAGAACTATACGTAGATTAGAGAAAAATTATAATTGTAGAAATAAAATAATAAACAAATAGTGATGTACATGTCAGTAAATAAAGGCTGGTAAATCTCTCAGGATTGAATGTGGAGAAAAGGAAACTTTTGTGCGTTGTCGGTGGGGATGTAAATTGTACAGCCACTGTGGAAAACAGTATGGAGTTTCCTCAAAAAATTAAAAATAGAACTACTATAGAATCCAGCAATTCCACTTCTGGGTATTTATCTGAAGAAAATGAAAACTCTAATTCTAATAGATATCCACACCCCAGTGTTCATTACAGCATTATTTATTTACAATAGGCAAGCTATGGAAGCAACCTAAGTGCCCATAAACAGAAGAATGGATAAAGAAGATGTGAAATACATATATATATATTTATATACGCCAGAATATTAATAATGGAATATTACTCAGCCATAAAAAAGAATGAAGAATGAAATCTCATCATCTGTGACAGGATGGATGGATATAAAGAGTATTATGCTTAGGGAAATAAGTCAGACAGAGAAAGACAAATACGTTGTGTTCTCACTTATATGCGGAATCTGAAAGAAAAGCCCAAAGCAAAACAAATGAACAAACAATACAAAATGAAAAAAGACTCATAGACACAGAGAATAAACAGATGGTTGCCAGAGGGGATGGGGGTGGGGGAATGAGTGAAGTAGGTGAAAGGGATTAAGAAGGACAAACTTCCAGTTATAAAATGAATACGTCATGGGGATGTAATACACAGAACAGGGAATATAGTCAGTTATATTATAATAACTTTACAAGGTGACGTATGGTTACTAAAGATTGTGGTGATCAATTCGTAATGTAAATAAATGTCAAATCTCTTTGTTGTGCATCTGAAACTACTATAATATCGTATGTCAACTATACTTCAAAAAAAATGAAAAAAAGGATGTTAAAAAAATTTAATGGGAGAGCAAAACAACTGAGTATTTTCATTTGGTATATTTGGCATACATTTTATGACATTTTTTAAAAATATTATTTATTTTTATCAAAAGGACTTTTAAAATAAAAATAAATCTACTCTCACTGTCATTTTTAAAAGAGAAAGGGAATTGTCTCTGTTAAACCTCACAATCTCATGTTTAAAAATGGGTGTCCTCCAGGGTCAATATTGAGGGGTTTCAGAGACGGGGCTCCAAACGTGACTACTGGGTTTGACTCCCTCCCTGCCCTCAGACCAGGTGACCTCTGCAGGTTACCTGCATCCTTCTTCCCAGGTCACCTCACCAGGGAAGTGGAAAGTGAGGGACCAGCTCCGGGACCAGGTGGGGAGTAAGCTTCACGGCTGGGCCACTTCTGAGGTGGGAGTTACTTCTGTGGTGGTGATTTGTATAAATAGTCTCAAGAGTATTTATTCAGTTGGGTGGATCTATGGGTAAATTAACCTTCCGAGGTTCACAGGGGAATCAAAGCTTGTCAATATCTTGTAGCCACTCACCATGGATCAGAGAGTTCAGAGTTTCCCGACATGCTCCAAAACCTTTGTTTTTGGAGAAAATCCCAATTGATATTCACTCTCTGTGCAAAAACATTCATGATGTGTTAAATACTTGCCACTTTTCCCATATTATATATATGTGTGTGTGCGTGCGTGTGTGTGTATAGAGAGAGACTTACAAAATACTGATATTTTAATGAAAGTCAAAGAAAATAAATGACTTGAAATAAAAATCTGTATTTTACATAAAATTTCATAAGGAGTTGTAAGTAATAGTCCCCAATGAAACAGTATGTGTACTAAATCATGTTTGGAAACTTGCTGTAGAGTTCAGTTGAATATAAATTCACATGTATTTTTTCCAAAGGAAAAAACTTATTTCTGTATAGTGTTTATCATGTAGTATCTACCATATGTATACTACATATAAAGCTATATGGTACTGATAGCATATAGAACTGTATTGAGATACAGGTACTAGTTTTTCTCTTTGAAAAGTGAAAACTACAAATTTTATGAAGCATGAAATAAAAGTATTCTTCATAATCACATATATTTCCAAGGCAGCCACCATCCCCACGTCTATGGAAGTACAGATGCCAACGTGCGTACACACACCTCCTTCTCAGGCGCTGGTACCCTGACTGCAGCCAGGCTGCCAACACGCCTCTCCTCGCCCGGAGGACTTGGGGTTCTCCTGAGCCTGCCCCAGAGCACACCTTACTTATATGCATGCTCTATTACGTAAATGCTACTACGTTTTTTCATAAAGTGTATTATTCAATATGTACATTTTATAACTTTGTTTTCTCTTAACATATTGTAGACTTTGTCTACTAGACATAAATGTAAATATACCTCATTCTTGGTAACAGCTTCATAAAAAATGTGTACGGATGACATTTTATTTAATTAATCCCTTTTTATGTATCAAGATGGTGTTCTGATATTCTTCTGTCTTAGTAAGGCTGTAATGAGCAGTGCTGTATCTACGTGTGTGTGTGCACAATTATTTTTATCACGTACTATGATAAGTTCTTACATGTGGTATTGCTGAGTCAAAGGCTTACATATCAACCTCTCAAGCCCAGTTTTCTTCCTCAGATTGGGACTATGATACCAGCACTGAAAGTTGTTGGAATGACCGGGTAAGTGCACGGCTGCCCACGGAGCTGTCCTGTGAGCAGATAGGGACGGTGCCTCTTCCGCCACTGTGCCTTCTGAAGACGCAGAGACCAGGCCTTCCTTCTTCTCCAAAGAGGAGCAGAGACCAGGCCTTCTTCTCCAAAGAGGAGCAGAGACCAGGCCTTCTTCTCCAAAGAGGAGCAGGGAAACAGGCCTTCTTCTCCAAAGAGGAGCAGAGACCAGGCCTTCTTCTCCAAAGAGGAGCAGAGACCAGGCCTTCTTCTCCAAAGAGGAGCAGGGAAACAGGCCTTCTTCTCCAAAGAGGAGCAGGGACCAGGCCTTCTTCTCCAACGAGGAGCAGGGAAAGAGGCCTTCTTCTCCAAAGAGGAGCAGGGACCAGGCCTTCTTCTCCAACGAGGAGCAGGGAAAGAGGCCTTCTTCTCCAAAGAGGAGCAGGGACCAGGCCTTCTTCTCCAAAGAGGAGCAGGGAAACAGGCCTTCTTCTCCAAAGAGGAGCAGGGACCAGGCCTTCTTCTCCAAAGAGGAGCAGAGACCAGGCCTTCTTCTCCAAAGAGGAGCAGGGAAACGCCACTGACCTGGCTTAGGAGCAATGGAACTGAAAGTGTATGTTTCCCTTTGTCCAGGTTAATCCTGACTCTTGGCCCCTTTCTTAAAATTTCCAGGAAAAAGAACTCTGGTTTTCATTTCCTGAGGATCAACTTGCAACTGGGCCTTCAAGTAACTACAAAGACTTCGTCATTTTTCATTAATTGATTATTCAGGTTGATATTCACTCAAGTTTGATCAGATCCGTGCGGGACCCTGAATGTCTGGGTGGAGGGGGGCTGTCAGGGAGCCCTGAAGGAGGCTGACTCCTGGTGGCAGGTGGATAAAGCCAGCTGGAGAGGATGGAGGAGAGCCTGAGGTGGGGAGTTAAGGCTCTTTGAGAATCTGGTGTGGGAGGGAGCTGAAAATGGGCAATTCCTCCGGAGGATGAGGGAGGGGGCAACGGGGGGAGGAAGGGATACTGCAGGAAAAGGCAAAAGTGACAGGTTCCTTAGCAATTGGGGTGGGACAGACTATTCCATAAGGCAGGGCATGTCCCCTGAGAAGGGCAGCACAAAGTGTCTGTGGAGGGAACAGAAGGTGGGCGGATTTGATTATAGGGTGGGAGACACACAAGGTAGCTCCTATCTAATTGTTTCTAGTTTCTCTTTGAATTAGAGAGAATATCTGTGGCAGAGTGAATGGAGGTGGAGGGAAAGGGGGAGAGGGAGAGAGAGAGAGAGAGAGAGAGGGAATATGGGAAGGAGAGAGTAGGGAAGTTGTTTTAGAGCCTGGAAGTCAAGCCCACCAGGAAGAGTGGCCGAACCACAGGAGTGACTGGGCACCTGCTTGAGATGTGGTCCTGGATGGAAACAGACCGGTTGGCAGGGCTCTGTGGTTTTCCCTCACGGGGTTCAGGTGTTTGGGGAAAGGTAAGGGACAGGTGGATAGTTGGGCTTAACCAGGTCTGTGGTTTCACGAGGCAAGTAATGACAGCGAGAAAAACTGGGGGAAGTTAGGAATTTGTAAGAGACTGATGACAGTGGTGGATTTTATAATTTAAATGGAATAAGGAAGAAATTGAAGTCATTTTTGAGGGAGGGGTCAGTGGTTGCCAGCAGATTATTTGGCTGTAAGTGTAGAGTGAGACACAGGGGACATGCAGAGGAAATGAGCTGGCGGGAGGGGTACTGACAGTGGGACTGCAGGTGGTTGGTTCCTGGGGCTGGTGGGGCAGATGTGGGCGGTGAGGACCATGGTGTTGAGGGAGGGGAGACTGAGGAGACTGGACAGAATCTCGGGCATCCCGTACTCACTTGCCAACTAATGCCAAACCCCTTGGCTCCCCCCGCTGTTTCTGCTTACGCTTCCTGTGTTGTATTCTGCACACTGGACCGGAGCATGTGGTCTGTGTCACCATCGTGTTTGTCCCGTGTAGCACAAGCCTGATACATAACACAAGTCCAGCGCACATTTTTGAATAAATAAGGAAGGAGGTAAATGAATGATTATCTTATTAAATTATGAAACAGTAGAATCCCATATTCTTGGTTGTAGGTGGGTGTTTTACTAAAGCACTTTCTTATAAAAAAAAAAAAAACCTGTAGATTGCAAGCAATTTTCTGCAAGAAAAAGTAAATAAATCAGAAATTCAAACTTTTCAAAATTCATACACTTTGTACATTTCTAATGTACTTATTAAGAAAAAGAAAGTATTAAATGAGAAATTATCCTCATAATTGTTTTTGTCACAGCAAAAGTTGAGGAGAATCGTATCATGTTGCTCAAATTTCTATTCATTTTTCTTAAGCCTATGAGAATCAAAGTATCTTTGTGTTCAGAAACGAATTCTCTCCTCAGAGCCTCTGTACACTTATATAACTGAAAATAAGATTTGGGACTTGGTTATGAGTCAAAACTAAATATATTCATGGTTTATTTCTATTTGGAGACCATTCTAAAAATTCAGGTACATATTTGAATATTACAGTGCCTACTGGATATATTTAATATCTTCTCCAAATATTCTTACTCAGGTAAGGATACAGTGACATAATCAGTTTTGAGTTCACTCATACATTCTCAAAGATATTTAACACGTTTGCTAAGAACCTGATTTGGGAAGGACATTTTTATTACATGGGTAATAAAATGTCTGTAATTCATCAAATAAGGGAGGCAGTAATTTTACGTCTGCGACCCACTAGACTCTGAGCTCCGTGAGGACCTGGTGTTCTTACATTCATCACATCCCCAATATCTACTAAGGCATCTAGACATCGGTCAGCAATCAATTGTTGTTGAATGTGTGAATGATTGAAAAAAATATTGACTATTAAAAGCGGTAAAAGATATAAATATTTACATACAGTTATAGGCATTCACTGATCACCTGCCTAAAACCCACTCTTGGACCGTGACTTAAGAGCCCTTGCGTTATCCTGCAGTTGCACAGGCCCCAGGACCCTGGTGCTATAGCCCTGGTCAGTTTCTGAGTCCTCCAAGGATGGGCCGATTCTCAAGGGCCCCCAACAGCCATGGCTCCCCTGGGCGAGGTTTCCTACAGGAAACCCCCTCCACTGCTGTTGAATCTTTCTCTCCTTTCTCCTTCTTCTCTTCCCTTCCTCCCTCCCTCCCTCCTTCCCTTCCCGTTCTTTGAGTAGCATGTTAGTGTCGATTATATCACACCATCCTTTTTAATGTGAAATGTCACTTTTTCCAAAAAAGTCTCAAAAACAGTACTCACTTCAACTCCTTAGCACACAAATATTAACAAATTTCCAAAACAATATTAATTTAGCAGTAAAATTTATTATCTGAAGACTGGGAAAAAGTGATACCTGCTCTACAATGTAGTTCTTGTGACTGTTAGTTGTAATTCATATTAATATCAGGTTTAAAAATAGAAATATGGTAATGATCATGTGATGCTCTTTTTCTTAAATAATTATTAGTTTTTTTACTCTTTAATGAATTTCTAGTTTAGACAACATCGAGAAATTATGGCGTATGCAAACACACTTCTTTTGTAGCAAATATGGTTTTAAAAACACACACAAGGAGCTTCCCTGGTGGCACAGTGGTTAAGAATCCACCTGCCAATGCAGGGGACACGGGTTCGAGCCTTGGTCCGGGAAGATTCCACATGCCACGGAGCAACTAAGCCCATGCACCACAACTACTGAGCCTGTGCTCTAGAGCCCATGAGCCACAACTACTGAGCCCAGGTCCTGCAACTACTGAAGCCCACACACCTAGAACCCATGCTCCACAACAAGAGAGGCCACCGCAATGAGAAGCCTGCACACCACAATGAAGAGTAGCCCTGCTCGCCACAGCTAGAGAAAGCCCACACACAGCAACGAAGACCTGACACAGCCAAAGATAAATAAATAAAATAAATTTAAAAAAACCCTCAGTTTGAAAAAAATAAATAAAAAAAATAAAAACACACACTAGTTTTCTGCTCATAGGAAGATGGAGAAAGCAGTATGGAAGTACCTCGAAAAATAAATAAAATTATTATTATACCCAGCAATCACACTTCTGGGTGTATAACCAAAGGAAAACAGGGTATTGAAAAGGTATATGAACTCCCATGTTTATTGCAACATTATTCACAATAGCCAAGACATGGAAACAACCCAAGTGTCCAGCAACGGATGAATGGATAAGGAAGACGTGGGGGGTGTGTGCCTGTGTGTATGTATATGTATTGTGATATATGTCAGATATATATGTATATATGTGATATATATGTGCCTATGTGTATATGTATGTATATTATATGTACATATAATGAATATTATTCAGCCACCAGAAAGAGGAAATCTTGCCATTTTGCAACCACATGGATGGACTTTGAGGGCATTCCGTTAAGTCAGAGGAAGACACATGCTGTATGATCTCACTTAAATATGGAATCTAAGAAAGCCCAACGCAGAGAAACAGAGTAGATGGGTGGGTACCAGGGGCTGGGGAGATGGGGTCTGCAAAGATGTTGATCAGAGGGTACAAACTGTCCAGTTATAAGATGAATACATTCTGGGGGTCTAATGTACGGCATGGTGATTATAGTTATCAAGACTGTATTATACACTTGAAAGTTGCTCTGAATATTTTCCCACTTCTGAAAAGAAATGGTAATTATGTGACCTGGTGAAGGTCAGCTAACGGAGGGTGGTAATCACACGGCGGTATAAGTGTATCAAGTCAACACTCTGTACACCTTAAATTTACACACTGTTATCCATCCATTATTTCCCGATAAAGCTCGAAAAAACCAGGTTGCCGTCAGAAGGAGCAGCGTCTCTCGTGTCTGTTCCACCGCCACTTGCCCGCCATGCGTCAGGCGTCCCACTCGCAGAGACGGGTCACGCGGGTGCTGCCACCTCGGCCTTCGCGCTTTCCCGCCTCGGAAGGACAGCGAACGGGCTTCCGCAGATGAAAGGCCGCGCGCGTCTGCGCCCCTGAGGGTTTGCGGGACCCGGAGACGCGGGATGTGGAAAGGGAGGAAAACCCACGCCCTTCGTAAAGGTTGGTAGCTTGGGGCGGGTGTGTGTTTTCCTGAGATTTATGCCAAACTTTCATTTACGCCTGAACGAGGATGACTTGAGTCTACGCAGCCCGATACTGTCCTGAGAGAGCAAGGGACTCGCCGACCGGCTGCTGCCCCACTGCCCGGAGGTGCGCCCAGCCCCGCGCCCCGGGGCGTCCCCGGGTCCGCAGCGAGGACACGGGCGCCGCCGAGCCGCCAGCCCGGGGCGCGGGTGGGGCGCGCGGGCGCGAGAGGCGTCCTTTCCTCTTCTGGACAGTCCCCAGGGTCCAGCACCAGCTCCACGTGACGGGGAGACCCCGGCAGGCAGCTGCCCTGCGACCCTCCGAGGGCGGGGAAGGCCCGCAGGCACCCGACTGCGGACGGGGGGACGCCCCAGGTCAGATCCACCGGGGAGCAGGGGCGGGGAGGGGCCGCCGAGCGGGAGGAGCGCTCGACCCCGGCCCGGGGGAGCGGCAGCCCCCAGAGGGTGTCACCTCTCCCGCTCTCCCCCGGAGCGCGCAGCCCGGGACGCGTCCCGCCCCTCGGCAGCCGCGCGCCCCTCCTCTCCCGGCGCGTCGCGTGGGCGGCGGTCATGGGCGGTGGGCGGTGCTCACGGGCGGTGGGCGGCGCTCAGGACGGTGGGCGGTGGTCACGGGCGGTGGGCGGCGCTCAGGGCGGTGGGCGGTGCTCACGGGCGGTGGGCGGTGCTCGGCTCCTCCCGCAGCTGCCCGCGGAGCCCGAGCCGAGCCCGAGCGGCGCCGGAGCGCAGAGGGGCGCGGACGTGGCGTCCGCGGGGCTCTAGGAGGCTCGCGCGGGGCCTCGGCGCTGAGCTCGCGCGGCCCGGAGCGCTGGTCCCGCCGAGTGGGCGGCGATGAGCGCCGAGGGACCCTTCCCCCCGGCTGCCCCCCGCGGGCGCCCCGGCCGCCTGCTAGTGCCCGCGAGGGTGAGTGCCGGCCCTCCCGGCCGTCTTTTCTGCGCGCGCCCCTCCTCTGCCTGCGCCCCCTTCCCCTCTGCACCCCTTTCTCCCTCCAGGCCCTCCCCTTCCCAGCGCCCCTGTCTCTCCTCCGCGCCCCGTCTTCCCTCCTCGTGCCCCCTCCTCATCCTCCGCCCCCTCCTCACCCGGCGCCCCCTTCCCTCTTGCGTCCCCATCTCCATCTCCCGGGGCGGCTCGTGCGGGCAGGCGGGCGGGCGCAGACCCCCTGACTCTCCGTCCTCCCGGCCCAGCATCCCAGACGGAAACTTGTAGGGTCTGCCTTTCCCCGTCGTGAAGGTGCAGCGGCTCCGTGGCCCGTGGGAACCAGGTTCTCCAGGGTTGGGGGTTCGGGGTTCGCCCCTCCTGTCTCCCTGCAAGCGGCTCCTGGACTCGGGGGCCCCGGCGGGCGTCCTCCTGAGCTCCTCTCCGTCTTGGGGGGGCCTCTGCCCGGTGCTGGGGTCCCCCCCGGCCGAGCGCCCCGCTGCTTAGGGGACAGCTCAGCTCTGGACGCCCAGTTCGTGATACCGATTCGTGCGTGCGTGTCTGTGTGACATCGCTTCTTATCCCTGCCCCAGACGACCCCCCTCCACCCTCTTACTTCTAAATAACTTAACTGTTGGGGGAAAACAGAAATGTGGCTCAGTCAAAAACGAAAAGTTCTTGGAAGCCTTCGCGTCGCCACCCCCAGCATAACCGAGTGTTCTGGAAACAGTTGAGGAACCGCAGCCGAGCCTCCCCGACTGATTGACTAATCCGGCTGGAACCGCCTCCCTTCGGGTTTGTCCCCACAGACTCCCTAAGCCCGGGAGCGACAATAAAAACCGGCGTGTGTCTAGCAGTCCTTTTCAGGATAACCGAGAAATGTTTCGGAGACTATGGGTTGAAGGCTTTTATAAATTCCTGTGTGTCAGGATGCTTCTAAACCAGGGCAGTACTAATGACTGTATGATTTTCTTAAAAAAAAAAAAAAAAAAAAAAGCTTATGTAGAGACAGTTGCTTCTTCCATCAAGTTATACAATTCTGGGGTGTTTCCACAAAATCTTGAAATTAAATTTCATGTGAAGTTCCGTGCTGATTGTGTAAAGTACTTTGTCACGGAGTAGTTTTCTTTAAACCGGGAAGACGTGCTTGGGGTAATCGGAAGTCAACTGCTTAAGAAAGAGAGGCTGGGAGTTCTGTCACTGCCTGGAGTCTTGCGGCCATGCGCTCGCTGGTTAGGAGCTGCGCATCTGCTTGAGGTGTTCTTGCAGCCGTCCTGTGTGTAACCACCGTAATTATAGTGGAAGAACCAAGTGGATTGATGATACTGCATAATTGACCCCGTGGACGAGTTATTGGCAATAACTTAAGTTTTTAAAAAATATGTCAACTGCAGGTTCTCAAATAAGTACTCTCCAGGGTGCTAAATGTTGACTCCATTAAGACGCTAAATTGGGGGCTCAGAAAGGGGTCCATACCCCATTTACTGAGGCTGTAATTAGTGCTTATTTGTAATAAGAACCTTGATTCTAAGATGCATCCTATGTGCCTCATACTGGGTTTGAAACGACTTTCTTGTATGTCATCATTTTTCTAATTAGAAGCACTAAGTTCTCCTTCTTAACTGAAATGATTAAATAACTATGTAAACTCAATGATGTTATGGACAGTTACTGATAAGAAAAGCAGCAAACCTGCATGCTTGTCTAGGTTCCAAGGATTCAAGTGAAAAATTTATGGCCATCAGAGGTCCACAGTGCAAAGATGTTTAGGGCCATTTTCCAGCCAAGGTTCCAGCCATGATTGTGTTCCAGCCAGGAAGTTCTGTCAGCACCAAAGGACAAGTGTTGGAATAGTAACACGGATCCCGTAATAGCAGGAATGGTCCCTCCGGTGTCCTAAGTAATCAGGTGTGCTCAGATGCTGCGTGCTCCAGCCTACAGCAGAGCTCAGATTCTTGCTCATTTATAGCAAATCTGTTAACTGTTCTGTCTACACATGTGTCTTTTAAAACAGGAACATTCATAGCTCACAATCATGGCTGGAACCTTGGCTGGAAAATGGCCCTAAACATCTTTGCACTGTGGACCTCTGATGGCCATAAATTTTTCACTTGAATCCTCGGAGTCTAGACAAGCATGCAGATTTGCTGCTTTTCTTATCAGTAACTGTCCATAACATCATTGAGTTTACATAGTTATTTAATCATTTCAGTTAAGAAGGAGAAGTTAGTGCTTCTAATTAGAAAAATGATGACATACAAGAAAGTCGTTTCAAACCCGTTATATTTCTAGTTGTAAACATTTTTTTTTGAAGTCAGAAAACGACATCTTCTTTATGACTGCTGGTTTGAATCACGAGAATTTGGCCACATTTGAATGTCTCTTGCTCAGGATTGGAACTTCTTTTTCTCTTTCGTTTTAGGTAGCCGTACCCTGTTACATATATTCCCTAAGTTGAGCCAGTTCATATACCTGTGTCCCTGAGTCTCCTGTGTCCCTGTGGTTAAACCCCTGGGTGGAGAACCGCCAGTGCAGTGTGTAAAGGTGTCCTGCTTTCCTGTTCAAACACTGCTGTTGGTTTGTGCTGAACGCAATTTTCTGTTTTTAATTAACATCACTGCTTCAGTCGAGGGGCTGGAAGCCTGGGAGAGCCAGTCATATGTGAGTTCTCACGGAGAGCTTGGCGACTGGAAGGTGAGAGCATGTCAGGTCATTTAAAGTGTGCATCTAGGAATGTCACCGCTTCGTCATCTAGTTAGAGATGTGAGTTATCGCGGGAGCTAAAGGAAACAGGTAACCTCTGGGGAAGGATGTCCGTTTGTTCTAGGCTTTTGTCACGTGTTTCTCATCCTTGCTGACTCATCTTTGATTTCAAGTGTAGAATTTCTGATGATCTCTATGATGTCATAAGCAAGATTCACATATTTTAAGATGGGGAATTACCTGATTTTACCAGGAGATAGGTTTCCTATCTTGGATAGGTTTCCAAGATCCAAGTTTAAAAAGTATGCTTATTTATTGAAAATACCAGATGTAAAAATTGCCGTATTTCACCAAACATGTGTAGAACAGCGACCTTTTATATCTACGTGTCTGTATAGCTACATAAACATAAATGTGGCTTTTTAAATTTCAACGTTAATTTAGTTCCATGTCCCTAGATGTCCCAGGAGACACCCTTAAGAAGGGTGACAAGAGGGCAGCACTGATGTGAGTTCGGTCAAGGGAGTGAGTGGCAGACGGAGACGTTGAGCTGCTTTATCGCTGGGTGGAGGGAGGGAGCTCGTGTCAGTGAGTTTATAGCCCGGTTCCCTCTCTGTCACACGGGTACCCCAGCTGCAGAATTATGAGAGCAGCTCACCTGCCACCACAGGAAGCAGGTGGCGTCGGGCACGTGAGGTCCGTCTCTGTACCCCAGGCCCCCGCGCTGTCCTTCTCGGAGCAGACACTCGCTCTGAGGCACGTGGACACGGGTGATGGGTGGCCGCTGCAGGCGGGACGCGGACGGGGAACCGTGTGTCCCCTGCCTCCCCCTCGCCCACAGAACCTGTGGTCTGGGTTCTGAGTCACTTCTGACCTGATTCCGACATCCTCAGAAACTCGCTAATTAGAATCTACCTGTATTTTCTGCAATGTACCAAGGCAGGTTCAAGAAATGCTTTTGGGGGAAAAGTGCATGTGAATTTCGTGGAAAAAAGTATTTGTGTTTAGACTGGCGTGTGCTTTTCCTTAGTATCAGCTGGTCACTGCATGTTGTCATTCAGATTGTACCTTTGGAGAGCTTTGGGCTTGTTTTCAGGGAACACTGGATGTCAGTTTCCCCCAGGCCACCGAGGTCCCCACTCATCCTGCGCTGAGCAGCGGAGGCTCGGCGCCCTGGACGCCCGCCCTCCGGCCTCCCCGCGGCCTCACCTCCTTCCTCTCTTGCGTTTCATCTTCAAGGCTGTTGAAAAAGTGTGGCGAATGTTATGCTGTTGTGATTTCTCAGTTGAAATTGTTGGTGAGACAGTTTCTGTTTTCTACGGAGGCTGTAGTTTTACATCCATAAATATTGTTAACTAGCTATGTTTTAATTAAGCAAGGAAGTAGGACTTTTAAAAAGTGAATGTGCCCCTTAGCTTGCTTAGCGGACCGCTCAGCAGGCCCTGTTGGAAACAGTTAGAAAAGGCCAGTTACGTGTGGGCGCCGAGCTGCCCTGCCGTGGAGCCCTGGCACCGGCGATGACCTTGTGAGAGTTTCCAGAGCGGCTGAGTCTCAGCGCTTTGCACTCAACACTGTCTGCAGGTTATTTACAGTCACACTTATTATTCTGAGTGAATAAAGCTGACTCTAAACTGTTGACATTTGACAGCAATTCTAGTTTTGATAGGCACCAAAATTCATTTGAAATTTGGATGAATACCATTGCACTATGGCTCTGAATTGTACTATTATAAATACGATCATATAAGTGGTAAGGTTCAGTATTGTAAATCTCATGGTGTTATTAGCATTCATACTATTTTATTTCTCGTGCTGATTTTAGTTGAAGGCTGACTCCCCTCCCCTTCCAGTGAGTGGTAATTGCATTTAAGCGTTGAGTAAAAGAGAAGTAACCGTAATTATTTGTATTTTAATTGAAGTAGTTTGAATGACAAATCATTGTAAGAATCCAATTCCATTTCTAGAATGAATGTGAGTGCTCTCAGCAGGTGTATATTTTATTGTCTGTTTTATGAATTAATATCAGTAAGAATATAACCACATGGATGCACCCAGATTCTACATTAGGACATTTTTGTTCATTGAGCTAGTGTTTAGGAGAATAATCTGTATTTATAAAGTGTGACATAACTGCCAATTATTCCTATCAGGAATTACAACATTTTCTATTGACAATAAATGTCACATTTGACAATGTTCGCACACATTTTGCATGACACGACTTTCAGAAACTAAGTGCGGTGGCCGTTGGGTCTTCTTTAAAGGGAGACCAG
Source organism: Balaenoptera acutorostrata (assembly GCF_949987535.1). Taxonomy (NCBI): domain Eukaryota; kingdom Metazoa; phylum Chordata; class Mammalia; order Artiodactyla; family Balaenopteridae; genus Balaenoptera; species Balaenoptera acutorostrata. Next base: position 93,867,551 of record NC_080075.1, on the reverse strand, counting down.
CTTCCCTTGCTAAGTCAGAATCCAAGAGGTGGAAGGGGAGCTGAACCCACCTCCCTGACTCTTTCCCTCCGAGTGTGTTGCCCAGGGAGCTGTCCCTTCGTGGTCCCTGCCCCCAGCTGACCATCTTCACCTCTGTCCCTGCAACACTTAGGCCACCGTGTCCCCAGACCTGCTGCCCCTCTGGCTTCATCTCCAAGGGGTTTGAGCTGCTGACGGCTCACCTGGCACGCCTCCCTCCCCGACCCTCTGCTTTTCCTCCTTCCGTCTCCGGCTCTTTGGGGACCTGGTCCTCTGCTCTGCCTTTCAGAGTGCGGTGTACAGACCTTCTGCTGTAGGTTCTTTTCTCGCTGTATGTTTCCAGGTGGCCTCACCCGCGTCTGGTTAACCCACTGATGCCCAACACGGTGAGCCCCGCTTGGCTGTTCAGTTAACACTTCCAAGATCCTCCGCCTAATCTTAATCCCGAAACCCCGCTCTCTCTCTGTGTTTATATGTCAGACAGCGGCAGCACCACCCAGCCAGCTCATGTCTCTGTCTGATGTGCTCGTGCCCTTGAGGCCGCCTCAGGGCCTTTGCTCACGCTCTCGTCTCTCCCTGGACGTTGACCGCGTCCCTGGCCTCTGTCCCAGCCTCCATCAGCCCTGCTCATTCCCAGTCACAGCCGCGCCCCTTCTCTCCTGCTTTCAGAACCCACATTTGTCTGGGTATCTGGTGCCCGTATGTTTTATGGGCCTCATCCCACCCTCAGGTGTAAATATGGACCAATCTAAGTCAATGATTGCCTTTGGAAATGGCATGATTGCAGCTTTGCCAGTGAGGCTGCTTGTGAGTGAGGGGGGAAGTTCCCCTTTCTTTCAGAAAGAGACGCAAGACTGGGTGAATAAATTACACGCCTGGTACGTAACAGCTGATACGCACTGTTGAATCATAAGTATTTATCTGAATTAATGGTATGCCATGCTGTAAGAGGGAGGAAGTTCTGTTTCTGGCTTTTGTACTGAGAATTTATATTTATGATTAGCTATTTTGTAAATTTATTTATTTATTTATTTATTTTAGGCTGCATTGGGTCTTCGTTGCTGCACGTGGGCTTCTCATTGCGGTGGCTTCTCTTGTTGCAGAGCACAGGTTCTAGGCGTGCGGGCTTCAGTAGTTGTGGCACGGGGGCTCAGTAGTTGTGGCTTGTGGGCACTAGAGCGCAGGCTCAGTAGTTGTGGCGCACAGGCTTAGTTGCCCCGCGGCATGTGGCGTCTTCCTGGACCAGGGCTCGAACCCGTGTCCCCTGCATTGGCAGGTGGATTCTTAACCACTGCGCCACCAGGGAAGCCCTGATTAGCTATTTCGGGTTTGAATAAAATTGTGCCTTTATATTTTTATAATAGCTGCATTTTGATATCAATTTTACAAATCAGCATAACTGTTAATGGTAAAATATACCATATTCTCTTCTCATCTCTATCCTGCTGAATATTATCCTTAATGATTTCTCTTCAGATAATTATACTTTACCAAATGGCTCCATTAGTTGACTCTTCACATTATAATTATCTTAAGTTTTTGTTATGTGCTGAGGAGTATGAAATTACTCCTCATCTGTAAACCTGGGGACACTCGGACCCCGTGAGGCGGCAGCGGTGCTTTGGGGAAGGTGTGTGGGCTCGGCGTAGGCAGTGCACGTCCTGTCGTCTTGGTGATAGATCCAAGCTGTCATGGCTTGTGTGACAAGGTAGACAAGTAGCAGCTTCTGCATTTGTGGCATTAGAAACGCCAGAGGTTTCACTGCCTTCCTGCCGGGGAGGGCAGCCAGGAGAAGTGGCGCCAAGCTGGCCTTTTTCACAGCCTTGAGGCTTTTCCTGAAGGGGTCAGGACTTTATGAAGGTAAAATTAAATGTCATTTGGAAAAGTGCTTTGTGGTTACAGATGTGTACATACCTGCACCTGCGTGCACACCATTTATGCGTGTACATCATTAACAGAGCAAAGTCTGAGCACCTGTTAGGAGCTGTGTTGGGAGCTGAGAGGACAAAGCAGGACAGAAGGGGTCCAGACACAAGGTGCATGCCGGCGAGCACCCCCCAGCTCCCCCCACCCATGACCACTAGAGGAGGTAGATTCTGGAAGCGCAGGCTTTGGGGCGGGGCAGGGGGGCACGAGTGGCGGGCGACAGGTGCTTCCTTCCTGCCCCGAGTGGTGACTGCTGCTTGTCACTGGGGGTACGGCTGTGGCTGTGTGCACAGGAAAAGAGTGACACACGGAAAACATGATCGCAGATGTTTATGGCTGTTGTGAGGGAGAGAGACACGACCTTCAGAGAATATTGTGTGTGTTAATCATAAGTGCTCAGCTTGGCGTCTCGGGAGGCTGCCTGAACCATCAGCTGCCCGGTTGTACCCTGGCTCTGTGACCCCAGAGTCTGGGGCCTGGATGCTTTCAGGTGGCTCTGTGTGACGGTGAGCAGGTACCAACTTCTCTGTGACTCACCTGTAAGGTCGGGAGAAAAATAGGGAGGATACTCATATCTCTAGAATAATGACTATCATTTAATTCTTTTTTTTGAGGGGGATTAATAACAAAAGATCCAGGTGGGATATAATTGATTACAAACAGGAGACAGTGTGTGCATGCATGTGTGTGTGTGTGTATGTTATAGCACATTTGGAAAAATCATTTGCTCTTATTAGTTATCTATATTATACATATTAGTGTATATAAGTCATTCCTAATCTCCCAATTCATCCCAACACCACCACCACCCTGCCTCCGCTTTCCCTCCTTGGTGTCCGTATGTTTGTTCTCTATATTTGTGTCTCTATTTCTGCCTTGCAAACTGGTTCATCTGTACCATGTTTCTAGATTCCACAAATATGCGTTAATATACGATATTTGTTTTTCTCTTTCTGACTTACTTCACTCAGTATGACAGTCTATAGGTCCATCCACATCTCTACAAATAACTCAATTTCGTTTCTTTTTATGGCTGAGTAACATTCCATTGCGTATATGTACCACATCTTCTTTATCCATTTGTCTGTCGATGGGCACTTAGGTTGCTTCCATGACCTGGCTGTTATAAATAGTGCTGCAATCAACATTGGAGTGCATGTGTCTTTTTGAATTACGGTTTTCTCTGGGTATATGCCCAGTAGTGGGATTGCTGAGTCATATGGTAATTCTATTTTTAGCTTTTTAAGGAACCTCCATACTGTTCTCCATAGTGGCTGTATCAATTTACATTCCCACCAACACTGCAAGAGGGTTCCCTTTTCTCCACACCCTCTCCAGCATTTACTGTTAGTAGATTTTTTGATGATGGTCATTCTGAACAGTGTGAGGTGATACCTCATTGTAGTTTTGATTTGCATTTCTTTAATAATTAATGATGTTGAGCAGCTTTTCATGTGCCTCTTGGCCATCTGTATGTCTTCTTTGGAGAGATGTCTATTTAGGTCTTCTGCCCATTTTTTGATTGGGTTGTTTGTTTTGTTTAATATTGAGCTGCATGAGCTGTTTATATATTTTAGAGATTAATCCTTTGTCCATTGATTCATTTGCAAATATTTTCTCCCATTCTGAGAGTTGTCTTTTCATCTTGTTTATAGTTTCCTTTGCTGTGCAAAAGCTTTTAAGTTTCATTAGGTCCCATTTGTTTATTTTTGTTTCTATTTCATTCCTCTAGGAGGTGGGTCAAAAAAGATCTTGCTGTGATTTATGTCAAAGAGTGTTCTTCCTATGTTTTCCTCAAAGAGTTTTATAGTGTCTGGTCTTACTTTTAGGTGTTTAATCCATTTTGAGTTTATTTTTGTGTATGGTGCTAGGGAGTGTTCTAATTTCATTCTTTTACATGTAGCTGTCCAGTTTTTCCAGCACCACTTATTGAAGAGGCTGTCTTTTCTCCATTGTATATCCTTGCCTCCTTTGTCATAGATTAGTTGACCATAGGTGCGTGGGTTAATCTCTGGGCTTTCTATCGTGTTCCATTGATCTATGTTCCTGTTTTTGTGCCAGTACCATATTGTCTTGATTACTGTAGCTTTGTAGTAGAGTCTGAAGTCAGGGAGTCTGATTCCTCCAGCTCCATTTTTTTGCCTCAAGACTGCTTTGGCTATTCGGGGTCTTTTGTGTCTCCATACAAATTTTAAGATGATTTGTTCTAGCTCCGTAAAAAATGCCATTGGTAATTTGATAGGGATTGCATTGAATCTGTAGATTGCTTTGGGTAGTATACTCATTTTCACAATGTTGATTCTCCCAATCCAAGAACATGGTATATCTCTCCATCTGTTGGTATCATCTTTAATTTCTTTCATCAGTGTCTTATAGTTTTCTGCATACAGATCTTTTGTCTCCCTAGGTAGGTTTATTCCTAGGTATTTTATTCTTTTTGTTGCAATGGTAAATGGGAGTGTTTCCATAATTTCTCTTTCAGATTTTTCATCATTAGTGTATAGGAATGCAAGAGATTTCTGTGCATTAATTTTGTATCCTGCAACTTTACCAAATTCATTGATTAGCTCTAGTAGTTTTCTGGTGGCATCTTTAGGATTCTCTATGTATAGTATCATGTTATCTGCAAACAGTGACAGTTTTACTTCTTCTTTTCAGTTTATATTCCTTTTATTTCTTTTTCTTCTTCCAAAGAAGAAGCACTACCTGACAGCACTATTTACATAGTTTTTTGCAAAACTATGTTGAATAGGAGTGGCAAGAGTGGACATCCTTGTCTTGTTCCTGATCTTAGAGGAAATGGTTTCAGTTTTTCACCACTGAGAATGATGTTTTCTGTGGGTTTGTCGTGTATGGCCTTTATTATGTTGAGGTAGGTTCCCTCTATGCCCACTTTCTGGAGGATTTTTATCATAAATGGGTTTTGAATTCTGTCAAAAGCTTTTTCTGCATCTATTGAGACGATCATATGGTTTTTATTCTTCAATTTGTTAGTATGGTTTATCACACTGAATGATATGCATATATTGAAGAATTCTTGCATTCCTGGGATAAATCCCACTTTATCATGGTGTATGATCCTTTTAATGTGTTGTTGGATTCTGTTTGCTAGTATTTTATTGAGGATTTTTGCATCTATATTCATCAGTGATATTGGTCTGTAATTTTCTTTTTTTGTAGTATCTTTGTCTGGTTTTGGTATCAGGGTGATGGTGGTCTCGTAGAATGAGTTTGGGAGTGTTCCTTCCTCTGCAATTTTTTGGAAGAGTTTGAGAAGGATGGGTGTTAGCTGTTCTCTAAATGTTTGATAGAATTCACCTGTGAAGACATCTGGTCCTGGACTTTTGCTTTTAATCACAGTTTCAGTTTCATTACTTGTGATTGGTCTGTTCATATTTTCTATTTCTTCCTGGTTCAGTCTTGGAAAGTTACACCTTTCTAAGAATTTGTCCATTTCTTCCAGGTTGTCCATTTTACTGGCATAGAGTTGCTTGTAGTAGTGTCTTAAGATCCTTTGTATTTCTGCAATGTCTGTTGTAACTTCTCCTTTTTTATTTTTAATTCTATTAATTTGAGTCCTCTCCGTCTTTTTCTTGGTGAGTCTGGCTAAAGGTTTATCAATTTTGTTTATCTTCTCAAAGAACCAGCTTTTAGTTTCACTGATATTTGCTCTTGTTTTGTTTCTATTTCATTTATTTCTGCTCTGATCTTTATGTTTTCTTTCCTTCTACTAACTTTGGGTTTTGTTTGTTCTTCTTTCTCTAGTTCCTTTAGGTGTAAGGTTAGATTGTTTATTTGAGATTTTTCTTGTTTCTTGAGGTAGGATTGCATTACTATAAACTTCCCTCTTAGAACTGCTTTTGCTGCATCCCATAGGTTTTGGATCATCATGTTTTCATTGTCATTTGTCTCTAGGTATTTTTTGATTTCCTCTTTGATTTCTTCAGTGATCTCTTGGTTATTTAGTAATGTACTGTTTAGCCTCCATGTGTTTGTGTTTTTTATGTTTTTTTCCTGTAATTGATTTCTAATCTCATAATGTTGTGTTTGGAAAAGCCGCTTGATATGATTTCAGTTTTCTTAAATTTACCAAGGCTAGATTTGTGACCCAAGATATGATCTATCCTGGAGAATGTTCCATGTGCACTTGAGAAGAAAGTGTAATCTGCTCTTTTCAGATGAAATATCCTATAAATATCAATTAAATATATCTGGTCTATTGTGTCATTTAAAGCTTGTGTTTCCTTATTAATTTTCTGGTTGGATGATCTGTCCATTGGTGTAATTGAGGTGTTAAAGTCCCCCACTATTATTGTGTTACTGTCGATTTCCTCTTTTATAGCTGTTAGCATTTACCTTATGTATTGAGGTGCTCCTATGTTGCGTGCATATATATTTATAATTGTTATATCCTCTTCTTGGATTGATCCCTTGATCATTATGTAGTGTCCTTCTTTGTCTCTTGTAACATTCTTTATTTTAAAGTCTATTTTATGTGATATGAGTATTGCTACTCCAGCTTTCTTTTGATTTCCATTTTCATGGAATATCTTTTTCCATCCCCTCACTTTCAGTCTGTGTGTGTCCCTAGGTCTGAAGTGGGTCTCTTGTAGACAGCATATACATGGGTCTTCTTTTTGTATCCATTTAGAGAGACTGTGTCTTTTGGTTGGAGCATTTAATCCGTTCACATTTAAGGTAGTTTTCAATATGTTTGTTCCTATTACCATTTTCTTAATTGTTTGGGGTTTGTTTTTGTAGGTCCTTTTCTTCTCTTGTGTTTCCTACTTAGAAAAGTTCCTTTAGCATTTGTTATAGAGCTGGTTTGGTGGTGCTGAATTCTCTTAGCTTTTGCTTGTCTGTAAAGCTTTTGCTTTCTCCATCAAATCTGAATGAGGTCCTTGCTAGGTAGAGTAATCTTAGTTACAAGTTCTTCTCCTTCATCACTTTAAATATATTGTCCCAATCCTTCTGGCTTGTAGAGTTTCTGCTGAAAAATCAGCTGTTAACATTATGGGAGTTCCCTTGTATGTTATTTGTCGTTTGTCCCTTGTTGCTTTTAATAATTTTTCTTTGTCTTTAATTTTTGTCAGTTTGATTACTATGTGTCTTGGTGTGTTTCTCCTTGGGTTTATCCTGCCTGAGACTCTCTGTGCTTCCTGGACTTGGGTGGCTGTTTCCTTTCCCATGTTAGGGAAATTTTTGACTATAATCTCTTCAAATATTTTCTTGGGTCCTTTCTCTCTCTCTTCTCCTTCTGGGACCCCTATAATGCGAATGTTGTTGTGTTTAATGTTGTCCCAGAGGTCTCTTAGGCTGTCTTCATTTCTTTTCTTTCTCTTTCCTTTATTCTGTTCCACTGCAGTGAATTCCACCATTCTGTCTTCCAGGTCCCTTATCTGTTCTTCTGCCTCAGTTATTCTGCTATTGATTCCATCTAGTGTATTTTTCATTTCAGTTATTGTATTGTTCATCTCTGTTTGTTTGTTCTTTAATTCTTCTAGGTGTTTGTTCTTTAATTCTTCTAGGTCTTTGTTAAACATTTCTTGCATATTCTCCATCTTTGCCTCCATTCTTTTTCCGAGGTCCTGGATCATCTTCACTATCATTATTCTGAGTTCTTTTTCTGGAAGGTTGCCTATCTCCACTTCATTTAGTTGTTTTTCTGGGGTTTTATCTTGTTCCTTTCTCTGGTACATAGCTCTCTGCCTTTTCATTTTGTCTATCTTTCTGTGAATGTGGTTTTTGTTCCACAGGCTGCAGGATTGTAGTTCTTCTTGCTTCTGCTGTCTGCCCTCTGGTGGATGAGGCTATCTAAGAGGCTTGTGCAAGCTTCCTGATGGGAGGGACTGGTGGTGGGTAGAGCTGGGTGTTGCTCTGGTGGGCAGAGCTCAGTAAAACTTTAATCCACTTGTCTGCTGATGGGTGGGGCTGGGTTCCCTCCCTGTTGGTTGTTTGGCCTGAGGTGACCCAGCACTGGAGCCTACCTGGCTCTTTAGTGGGGCTAATGGTGGAGTCTGGGAGGGCTCACGCCAAGGAGTACTTCCCAGAACTTCTGCTGCCAGTGTCCTTGTCCTCATGGTGAGCCACAGCCACCCCCCTGCCTCTGCAGGAGACCCTCCAACACTAGCAGGTCGGTCTGGTTCAGTGTCCTATGGGGTCACTGCTCCTTCCCCTGGGTCCCGATGTGCACACTACTTTGTGTGTGCCCTCCAAGAGTGGAGTCTCTGTTTCCCCCAGTCCTGTCGAAGCCCTGCAATCAAATCCTGCTAGCCTTCAAAGTCTGATTCTCTAGGAATTCCTCCTCCTGTTGCCAGACCCCCAGGTTGGGAAGCCTGACGTGGGGCTCAGAACCTTCACTCCGGTGGGTCGACCTCTGTTGTATTAAGTGTTCTTCAGTTTGTGAGTCACCTACCTAGGGGTCATGGGAAATGATTTTATCGTGATTGCGCCCCTCCTACCATCTCATTGCGGCTTCTCCTTTGTCCTTGGATGTGGATATCTTTTTTGGTGAGTTCCATTGTCTTCTTGTCGATGATTGTTCAGCATTTAGTTGCTATTCTGGTGCTCTCCTCAATTAATTCTTGAAGACTAAAGTTTTTAAATATTTTTCCTTTTCCCTCAGAACTGTATTTCTAAGTATCTTTGTTTCAGCTTACTGAAAAATTCAAATTCAGACAAACATTTTCAAATTTCAGTTTGAAATTATAAGATCAGTTTAATAAATTTGGAATGGATTTTTTTGGAGAGTTTCCTTTATTATTATATATTAAATATCTATTTGTAAATAAAATATTTTTGTTGTTTAACTTTTACTCTCCATCTCATTGCAGTGATAACTGGTGAATACATAATGCAAGATTTGGATGTAAAATGTGGCATATTTTTAAATTCTGCAAAGAAGTGACATGTTAGTGAAGCTGGGCTGACTGAAGCTTTGTGAATTTCCTGTAATCACTTGAGAGAAAAACTCTAAAGCCACTTATCTGAGTTGGTGTTTAGGATTTGAAATACAGTGGGAACCAGGATTTACAGCTAAAATTTCTTGTGATTGAAATCAGTGGCATTTTAAAAAGAAATTGGTCCATTTAAAATCCAGAGAGATTTAAAAAATTAATTTGAGCTTGCAAAATGTTTTAATTTTAACTTTAAGATGCAATATAAGTAAAATGTATTTTATATTTTGATGTTAATATAGTTAATAAGGTCAAACATTCTAAATTGACATTCAGGATTCTGGAAGAATATTCACCTAAAACCATTGTATTTCTCTAAGGTTTAAGAAATTAAAATCTGAATCTGAAATTGCTAATAACAAAAGATAATAAAAGATGAATAATGACATGATCACTCACATACTCTTCCTCTGTATATAAAATAGATTTGTTCTAACTACCAAAATGAAATAGGAAGAAGTAACTAATGATATAAATGGGAAGTACAATGCTTAGATAAGATTTAATCACATTTAAAAAATTAATTTCTAGGGGCTTCCCTGGTGGCGCAGTGGTTGAGAGTCTGCCTGCCAATGCAGGGGACACGGGTTCGAGCCCTGGTCTGGGAAGATCCCACATGCCGCAGAGCAACAAAGCCCGTGAGCCACAACTACTGAGCCTGCGCGTCTGGAGCCTGTGCTCCGCAACAAGAGAGGTCGCGACAGCGAGAGGCCCGCGCACCGCGATGAAGAGTGGCCCCCGCTCGCCGCAACTAGAGAAAGCCCTCGCACAGAAACGAAGACCCAACACAGCCAAAAATAAATAAATAAGTAAATTAATTATTAAAAAAAAAAAAAAATTAATTTCTAAATTGGATAAAGTAGTTTAACTATTAATTTGATATGAGCACATATAGCGTGGTATGTTATATTAAGTAGCAGAATACTTAATAGAATGAAGAGGGAAAAGCTGGTAGCTAAGAAAGAGTGGAAGTAAAATTGAAAAGCTTTCCTGTCAGGACAAGATACACAACCTTGGCTGCATCTAAGAGTGATGTACCTTGTATGTTCTCTTCCTGATGTAGGTGGGGACCAGCCCAAATCTTTGAAACTCTAAGTGCTTTGTGCATTAAAATTATTTCCTTCCTACGCTTTCTCAAATTCCATTGTGACCTATAGGTTCTTGTCACTTTTATCAGGTGGAATCAAAATGCTTTTAGATTTGTAATTTCCATTTTCACAGGTGGGAAGGAGGAGGGGCAGGTTTGAGAGGGGTCTGCTCAGCGGGTTCTGGAATAAGGAGCCCAGTCCTGGGGAAAATGAGAAACAGTGGCTCAGCTGGGAGAGCCCCCACGGGGCGGGCACGCAGTGGTGTCACCATGTTGGCTGTGAAAGCCTCAGGCTGTGCTTGGGTTGGAGGGAGGAGGGGAGGACTGAGGTGACGGGGGATGAAGCTGGACACCAGAAGCAGGGTCACGAGGCCCCGCGTGGCAAGCATGTGGACGAGGCTGCATTGAGCCCCCTCTCCGGTCCTTCCTTGTGGGATTCTGGCTCTTTCTATTACCTCCTTTGGTTTAAATACATTTGTTTCACATTTTGGCATTTGTGTGAATGGTAGCATAATATTCCTGCCTCAGTGTGGAAAGTGTGTAAAACATTGAACAGCCTAAGAAAGAGTGTGACCTGGACATATGTGTATGCCTAGCTTTTCATACACGTCTTCTGGCCTTTTTTCACTATGTATCCTATTAGCTAAAACCATCCTTTAGATGCACTTTTTGTCCTGCATTTAAAATTTTCTCACTATAAAAATGATAATTTTCACACTTTTTAGACACGTTTGTCAGTATTGTTGAATCTCTGCTCAGTATTCTATTGTATCAGCAGAGAGGCTTTGCAGCTATTCCCATAAGAAGGGATTTAATGATGAATGTCTGTTTTTGTGTGTGGAAATCAGCACCAGCCCTTCCAGATCCTTCTTGCTGGCTCACTTATCTTTGGCTAAGCTGACTGTGTTCCTTAGGAATCCTTGTTAGCACTTAAGTTTACTCACAGTTTATAATCCCATGAGGAGAAAATTCCAGATTTCTAAATCCCACAAGGCTCGCCAGTTCTCAAGCTGTTTGTTCTCATTTGTCAGAAATGCATCAATAAATTATGTTTTCAGGTTGGGCTTGTGTGGTTCACTTTCTGATTCTGACATCTCACCACTGACTGTGGAGGGAAGAAGACAGTGGGATGGTGCTTTCCAAGGTGCTGACGGAAGAAGAAACATTGTTAGTCCCGCCTTTTATACCCAGTGCAACTGCTCATCAAAGCTGAAGGTGCAATAGAAGCAGGTCCAGGTGGACGAGAGGGGAGAGAATAGGTTCCTGGAAGGAGACCCTCGAGGCCACAGGAGATGGAAACCCATCGGCTCCAACCCACTCGTGCCCTGCTGTTGACATGATGTGTGCTCTCTTGTTTTCTGACTTCAAAAGTCAGACTTAGGACTGCTTTTTCTACAAGCTCTTCCCACATCTTGTGGTTTTCTCTGTGCTCTTCCTTTGTTATCGCAGGCATTCCTTCTGGGATCCCTGTTCTTCCTGAAGAACATCCCTAGAGGTTTCAGTGGTGAGGGTCTATTTAGGACTAAAATTGCTCATTTTACCACACTCTCTTCCTGAAAAAGTTACAGAGTTCTGGTTTATTTTTCATTGGTATTCTGAAGGTGTTATTTCCTCTGACTCTCACTGTTGCTGTTCAGAACTCGGCCATCAGTGGACTTGTCATTCTGGTCGGGTGACTGTTTACACTCTGTGTCTGAAAGACCTTTTCTTCTTCATAGTCTTCAGTGTCGTGGTGTTGTCTGCGTTAGTTACGAGCAGTCCTCAAGCATTTTCTCTGAGAATTCTGCCCCTCCCCGCAGTGCCTGTTCTCTTTGTGGGGAATTCCACCTGCATGTGATGGGATCTGAAGTATCCTCCCTGTCTGCGGCCTCTCTGCTTGTCCGTGGAGGTGGGCACTCAGGTCTTCCCTCCAGAGCACCTGGCTTGCTGCCTCCCCGCCAGCAGGAGTCCTGGGGCGGGATCCCCTCACAGGCACCTTTCTCAGGTGCCCTGTTGTCTGGGATGTTCAGAGAGCTGTGCTGGGGTCCCAGGCTCATGCTACCCACCCTCCTTCCTTCACCCCTCACCTCACAGCCCTCAGACCCCTACCTCACACCAAGCCCTGTCTGCCTGCTCTCACTCCTCCCACCCCTCACAGGTGTACCTGGACCCCTGGGTGGGTGTCTGCTTCTAGAAGGGACTGAACCAGCACACTGTCTTTTTTTCCCACTTCTCTGTCTCTCTGTGCTGCATTCCATGTAATGTCTTTAGTTTTACTTTCCTGGTCATCAAAACTGGTTGGTTTTGATAATTTTTTATTCTGTCGTTTCACTTACAGTAACTTCTTTTATATGTTTAAATCTATAAATGTACTAATTTTATATTCTGCAATTAATAATTTTAACATCTGTAACCTTTGATTGCCTGATTCTGCAGTTTGCTAATTTTGCTTAACTCCTGGGGTATTACTTATTTTCTTGTGTTTTTAATAATTTCTCTTTGTGTTTCTTGGAAATCTGATGGTGAGCATTCTTTGAGGAATATATTCCTTTAAACTTTGTCTCTGAGGGTTCTAAGATTTGGAAAGGCTTTTATAATGTAGAAGCCATAAGGAAAATGCAGACAAATCAGACTACGAAGAAATGTTTTTTAATCTTGTAGGAAAAAATAGATAAATTAGAAAATGAACAAATTCAAAAGAATGAAATAGAAAATTATTTCTGATACAAATTGGTAGTTGAAGAGCTATATTTTTAATTTAAAAAGACCTTGTGAAATTGCAAAAAAAAAAAACCTAAGAGAAAAAAATGTACACAGGATTTAAACTTGCCTTTAAACGAAAAGAATTATAACTAGTCATAAATATATGAAAAGATACATGCTGTCCCAGCCAAAACTGTGGGAGGATCATAGATTCTGTGGGACTTTTTTTTATATTGATGATCGTGTTGTCTGCAAATAAGGATACTATTATTTCTTCCTTCAGAATCTGTACTCCAGTATTTATTTATTTTGTCCTAGTACAGTGTGTGGGACACAGGTACAGTAGTGAACAGAAGTTGCCTTGTTTCTGATCTTTAGGAAAAAGGCTTCGGTTACTCATCATTAACTATGTTAATATAGGTTTTTTGTAGATGCTTTTTTCAGGTTGAGGAAAATCCTATCATCTCTTGGTTTATTGAGATTTTTATCAGAAGTGGATGTTGAATTTTATGGAAAGTCTTTTTCATCTGTTGAGATGGCATTATGCTTTTTAGGCTGTTGATCTAGTGAATTACATTAATGATTTTGAAAGTTGAGCCAACCTTACATTCTAGGAATGAATTCTACTTGGTCACTATCTTATCCTTTCATATATCACTACATTCAATTTGCTAAGATTTTGTCAGTGTATATTTGTGCCTGTGTTCATGATGGGTATTGGTTTGTATTCTGTTCATATAACACCATTTGTTTTTTTTTTTTTTTTTGGGTTTTGGTATCCGGGTATCAGTGTAATCCTGACCTCAAAAATGAGTTAGGAAGTGTTTTTCTTCTACAATTTCATAAACTTTCTGTGGTTTTATATTATTTTTCTGTTGAGTAGAATTCATATGGAATCCATATGAGCCTGGGGTTTTATTTGTGGGATGCTTTCTGACTGCAAATTAAATTTCTATAAAAGATAAAGCACTATTCAGGTTATCTGTTTCTTCTTGGATAAATTTTGGTAGTTTGTGTCTTTTAAGAAATTTATCCTTTTATCTAAGTTATGAAATTCTTTGCAATAAAGTTGTTTGCAGTATTTCTTTTATTTATTTATTTATTTATTTATTTATTTATTTATTTATTTATGGCTGTGTTGGGTCTTCGTTTCTGTGCGAGGGCTTTCTCTAGTTGTGGCAAGCGGGGACCACTCTTCATCGCGGTGCGCGGGCCTCTCACCATCGCGGCCTCTCTTACTGCGGAGCACAGGCTCCAGACGCGCAGGCTCAGTAGCTGTGGCTCACGGGCCCAGCTGCTCCGTGGCATGTGGGATCTTCCCAGACCAGGGCCCGAACCCGTGTCCCCTGCATTGGCAGGCAGACTCTCAACAACTGCGCCACCAGGGAAGCCCTGCAGTATTTCTTTATTAATGTTTTTGAAGTCTGTAGGTTCTGTAGTGCTGTTCCCTCTCTCACTTATAATACTGGTGATTTGTGACTTCTCTGTTTTTAATTGATCAGTCTCTCCAGTGTGCTATCAATTTTAATGTTCTTGACAAGGACACAGTTTTAATTCCATTTTGTTTTTAACTTCACTGACTTGGTTCTTCTTATTTTCTTCCTAGAACACGATTTTGGGCTTCCTTTGCTTATTTTTTCTTGGTTCTTAAGGTGGAATCTTAGACTGTTGATTTGAGACATTTCTTGGCTTGTATTATAAGCTTTTAATCCTACACATTTGCAAGTAACCGCTATTTTAATTGCTTCCCACAGGTTTTTACATTTTGTGTTTTTATGTTTTACAAGAGTCAAGAGAGCAGGTCTGAGACTTCTGGTCCCTAGAAAGGTCTTCTTGCAAGAGAATCAGACCCCTGCTGGCCCCTGGGGATTTGCATTTCAGGGTGTCGCTACCCTTTTCTTGCTAATAAGGGTAACTCACTGTTCCTGGGCTCCTTGTCCAAACAGCATGACTTCTGTTGAGCACTTGCTCTCCTTCTGGGAATCTGGAATTTTGGTGTGTGGCAGGCAGAGGCTGCCTATGTGACCTGCCCCCATAGGAACCTTGGGCTCCGTTCTCCAATGTGCTCCGCGTGCAGACGGGTCACATGAGGGCTGCATCTCCTTCGCTGGGGAAGGGAGCGTGCCGTGAGCCCCTCGGGAGGGTGAGAGCATGCGGGGGTCCTCTGCACTGTACCTGTGTGTCCCTGGGACCCAGCTGTGCATCCTCCCAGCCCCGTCGTGACACTTCTTAGCCGTGAACATGACTACATCAATACTTACGGTGAACCTCCCAACAAGGGCGGTCCTTGGGGATGCAACACGTGTGCATTCAGCCAGAATATTTTCTAATTTGCTTCTTGATTATTTCAGTGACTTACTGGTTTACAAGGAAATATGTAGTTTACTTTCCAAATATTTGAGGACTTCTATATACTTATTTTTAGCTTAATTCTGTTGTGAGTGGAGACATACTTTTGTCCACCCTTTGTCAGTCCTTTTATATTTGTAGAGATTTGTTTTAGGGTCCAGAATATCGTTTATCTTAGTGAGCACTCCATGTGCACTTGAAAAAATATATATTCTGCTGCTGTTTGTTGATGATTCTGTAAATGTCAAATAGATGAAGTTATTTGATAGTGCAGTTCATAGGTTCTGTTTCTTTTTCTGTTTGTTCTAGTACTTATTCATCTCTGGAAATAATTCTTATTCTGAAGTCTACTTCTTTGATATTAATGTATATACTCCAATTTCTATTAGTATTTGTATTATATATAATTCCAAATTTTTCACTTTATTAAATGAAAATTACAAAATGAAATCCATTCGTTATATTTAAAGTGGCCTCCTGTAGATATGATAGAGTTGAATCTGGTATCATCTTTATTCAGTCTGATAATCTCTGCTTTTTAATTGGAGTGTTTAGACATTTTGCATATGATGTAATTTTTTATATGGTTTAGTTTAAATTTATCATCTTGCCAATTTTCCATTTGTCCCATCTGTACATTGTTCTCCTTTCCCCAAATTTTCTTGCCTTCTTTTTGATTAAATGAGTGTTTCATGGTTTTACTCTGCTCCATTATTGGATTATTAAGTATACCTTTTTTCTGTATTGCTTGTTCAGTGCACATCTTTAACTTCTCAGTAGGTACCTTTACGTGATGTTGTGCCGTTTGGGGTACGGCGTCAGCATCTTAACAAGTCTACTTACGCTTCTCACCCCTCTTTCCTTTTGCTTCTATATTTTTAGGAACCACACAGTATATTATTTCTCATCCTTTAACAGTTCTTGCAGTGCTGGTTGGTTGCCATTAAATTCTCTCAGCTTTTGTCTTTCTGAAAATGTCTTTATATTATTTTGCCTATGTATTTGAAAGGTATTTTTGCTGAGTATAGAATTCTGGGTTGAAAGTTTTCATTTCGTTTTTTCATTAATTTAAAAGTGTCTTCTGATTTGCTTAAAATGCTCTTAACTTTGTTCATCTGTATCTAATCTTTTTCTTCTTCTTCTTTAGATACGTTCAGGGATTTCTCTTTACCTTTGGTATTCAGGACTCTCTTGCATATAGGCTTGGTATTTTTGGGGGGGGGGTGGGAGATGATCCTTATTGGGACTTTCTAGGCTTTTGGGTATGTGGCTTATCTTTTATTAATTCTATGAGATTTCCATCATTAACTTCTTAGATATTCCTCTGCCTCTTTCTTTTTGAACTCTACTCTTTCTGGAACTATAATTACATGATGTTACACAGTTGGATATTTTCCCATAGCTTGTGCATGCCCTATTCTGTTTCCTTCATTCTTTTTTTTTTTTTTTTTTTTTTTGTCTTTCAGTGTGTGTAATTCTGACCTGTCCTCAAGGTCACCGACTCTGTCCTTACTTACCTGTGTTCATTTGACAGATAAGCCCTTTGAAGGGATTCTTCATCTGTGATGTTATGTGTTTCTCTCTTGCATTCCCTTTTGTCTTTTATTTTACATTTCCCACTTTTTGCTGAAATTCTCCATCTATTTGACAAAGAAATCATAACAAAGAAGGTACTCTGGGCTCTCATTTTGTGGGGCCATTGTCTCATGTCTTTATTTTAACAAAAGACAGAAACAAAAACAAAACTGAGCCCAAATCTAAAGCTAATCTCTTCCAACTTCTTGACTCTTACATTTTAGTGACTCTGCACAGAGAGTGTGTGGAGCACACGTAGGACAGTCACTTGGGTCCTGGTGCACACGTGCACATGCAGAAAATCTACTCTCTAAATCGTAGGCTCTGAAAATTCTCCACGGGTGATGTCAGATACATCTAAGATCTCATATATAATAGGCTCTAAAAATTGATAAATTAATCAGTAAGCAAATAAAACCCAAAACAAACCCCAAACAACCTCTTCTACACATGCACACACTCTTACAGTTTTATTGTTGACAAAAATACACAATTTAAAAAAAATAATGAAATAAACATGTTCAAAGACTAGAATTAATTATGTGTTCACCTTGAATGTATTTAGTACATTTTGGCCTTAAATATGTCAAATTTGTTTTTCAAACCAGTAAGTTGATAAGAAAGGTTATTACTCTCTATGGGCACAGGCCTCATTATTACTCGTTTATTCTCTGAAGGTATTCTTGAAAGTTTTATGTTACTGGCGGTAACCTTTATTAATGCGCTATAAAGATGCCCTAGTATGTGACAAAGAAGTCACGACAAAGAAAGTACAATGGGGTCTCATGTAATCTTGCACATAAAGTGAAATCTAGACAGAAGTTGTCTGGGTTGCATACAGTCATACCACACACCAGCAGTATGAACAGGTTCTCCTACTACTGGCATTTTTTTTCTCGAAAGAGAAGCCTTTGGCTTGAACTAAGAATAAATTGGAAGAGTTGGATGCAGTGGCTTTGGGAGCACAGATAGTGGACCTGGTGTTTGTGGTTATTACTATCATTGAAATAATTAGAAGCAGAATATATTTAGGGTAAATATAAGAAAGAAACAGTGAGTCTTCTGAAAGGGAAATTTCTATAAACTCTAGAAATGTTAATTACAAAATAAACATTTTTTGAGTAGTATTTTGTGGTATCAAGATTTAAACCATTAATAAAATGGTTCGGGAACTTTATGAAAAGTTCCTGTCTACAGAATTGTGAAATTATCACTTTTTCTTTCGAATTTAGTGGGTAAAAGTCATCTGATGTTTTTCAGGGGCCATATCCAAAAGTTTAACTCTTGTCCAATAGGGAACTTGTCTCCAAAGTTAAATAAAAGGGGGAATTTTTGTGGATGTCATAAACTTAACAGAGGCTGAGTTTACTTTGCCCTTTCTTCAGTTTTCCACCCAAAAGCTATTAAGATGCAAATCTTTTGCCTGACATTTCTACCCTGCTTTTGGCTAAGCAAAGCTTCCCTGTGGTCCGTGGCACTCACATGAGCTAAAGGTCATTGGGAAAAGACTTTTAAATTATAGATATTTTGACCCATGTGGACGTTCGTGTGTGTGATGCTTGTGGCGTGCACCAGTACCGTTGTCCTGAGATTCGAACACATCTAAGCAGAAGGATGGATGGGGCACTGGGCGGGGCGGGAACCCGGATCTTACACTTAGCTCTCCACTCTTGTAGACAATCACGCAAGCTGGGGTAGATCCCTTACCTTAGCTGTGCTAGTTCACTCGTCTGTAAAGTTGTTTATAAGGATACACCTGGTTGGTGGTGTTAAGTTGGACTGTTCAAGGCTGCGTGTTCACGGGGCACCTGGTGTGTCGCTGCTCAGTGCCAGGCGCTGAGGATCCCTCAAGGGCCCTCTCGTTACCTCCATCTCAGGGGAAAGGCCTGAAGCGTAACTCAGAATATCACCAGAAACCTGTGATGGGCTGGTCCCCTGGCTCCCAGGGCAGATCGGAGGGAGGGAACAGCTGGATCGCTGTGTGGGCTGACCCTGTGGGGTCAGTGCTGCGCGTGGCCGACTTCAGGCTGCCAGGGTTGAATTGCCAGTCGGCGTCCTGCCTGCTCTCCTCTGCCGGCCCAGTGACGAATTCAACAGGATCACCGGCCAAAGAAGGGGGCAGGGGGAGGGCCAAGTGGGCTCCCTGGGTCTGGGGGCAGGTGGGAGCTTCCTCACCTGCTCTGTCTCACTGACCCCTTGACCCCATCATCCTGCCCGCAACTCCTTGTCTTCTGGATTGTGGACTAAACGGGGTATCTCTGTCACTTGCCAAGTCACCTTTGGGGAGCTGGATGGTGTCTGAAACATGCCCCGGGGTTTTGTGCTGAGGAGTATCTTCTTCAAAAAGTGGTTTTAGGAAAAGTGCACCATTGCCTGTGATTTTTTTTCTGTTCTCCTTTTTAAAGATATTTCCCTTTCTCAAAACTGCAAGAATAGGAACAAATCAGTCCCACTTATTATGCAGATATGTGGGTTCCTTTCAAACAGCTGCTAGAGCAATTTTCCACTTAAAGATCTTTTAACTCTTAATGTCATATTTGCAACTTTCTAACCCATTGAATGCCCGCAGAGTGCTGAAGCCTTTTAACCAAATTTTTGCTGAAATTTACAGAAAGACTCTCATTCGATTTAAATTACATTCTATTAAATAAATTTATGAAAGTATTGTACTACTTTTTTGTTAAGGATTAAGTCCTTACTAATCCTTAATTATAATCCTTAATTATATGTCATCATTCAGAATTTCTAGTGGAAGAAATCTTTTGGAAGTCAGATCATTTATGATTTGATGCTTTGTATGCAGTGTCCCTCACCTCCATGGAACTTGCAGGTTTGAATTACAGCCTGTCTCAAATCCAGAGTAATCAGATTAGCCTCCTTTTTATTTATAGTTAATTCTTAATCTCACACATACACACCTACCAGTCTAACCAAGTGTTACTGTGTTAAATGCTCTGGACCAAGGTTTCAGTCACAGCTCAGGCTTAGGGTCCCTATTTATAGGTGAACAGATGAGAGAGGATGATTTTCATAGTAAACACTGAAAACAGAGAAAGTGTCTAGGAGTAAACTAAAGAACATCTGAAGATGAATAATTCATGGAAATTTCTCTGTTTCCTACAGATCTGGGGGAAAGGCATTACCTGAAGGAACTGTAGTGTTTTTGAGTCACTTGGACTCCAACACAGAGAAAACAATACATTTTGGATGATAATATCTGCATTTTCATCCACTGTTTTATATTTAAATTTAAGATAAAGTGAAATTTTGGTTTATCCTCTGTTTTACCAAGAATACAGTGGTTTCTGCAAAGCTCATATTTTCTACCAGACGTTTATCTGGAATTTTAGCCTCATGAGCTGTCTGATACAAGTGTAATAAATGGATTGATCTGGTATTATTTACTTTTTAGTAAATAAAAATAAAGGTATGTAATGAAACCGTGACTTAATATTCGACATCACGAAGGGAAAATACTTTTAGTTTCTCTTGGAAGGCATTAACAGACGAGGTGCTGGAGGATAGCAAATTGTTTACCAAATCCATCCCTCCCTCCAGGCCCTGGACTAAGGACTGTTTCATTATCCTGACAGCCGGTCGGCGGCCCTGCTCTTTCCTTGTTTTACATATGGTTTCCCAAGTTTAGAGCTGTGGCTTTCAGGGCTGGGATTCCAGCCACCTCTGCCCCGTCCTCAGCTCAGCTTTACCACCATGGCATCTGCACCCACCTGTGGAGTGTGACCCTGGGCAGCGGGCGTGAGCAAGTTGTGGGGACAAATTCCCGTTCTCCCTGAGAATCTGCGGCATCGTGGAAGGGAGTGACGTGGCCTGGACAGGCTGCTCACAGGACCGGTGCTTCCCCTGCTGGTCTGATTCGTGTGTCCAGTTCTCTCCTCCCCCCGCCTGCTTCTTCTACCTGTTAGGGCCACAGGCATGCACACACGTGTATACACAGGCATGCAGACACGAGTGCACACAGGCATACATACATGCACATGCAGGCATGCACACACGTGTATACACAGGCATGCACACACAGGCATACATACACGCACATGCAGGCATGCACACACATGCACAGAGATACGTGCATGTATACATGTACACACGTGCAGAGACACATGCATGTATACATGTACACACGCACACACGTGCACAGAGACACATGTATGTATACATGTACACACACGTGCACAGAGACAATGCGTGTATACATGTACACACGCACACACGTGCACAGACACATGCATGTATACATGTACACATGCACAGACACACGTGCATGTATACATGCACACACACGTGCACAGAGACACACGTGCATGTATACATGTACACACGCACACACGTGCACAGAGACACATGCATGTATACATGTACACATGCACACACGCATCCCCGGACTTGTCCTTGGGCGCCTCATCGCCTCACTGAACAGCCGTCTTCGGACATGAATTCGTCTTTGCAGAATCGAGCAGGGTTACTCGCCTGTGTTGGCGTCACCCTGACTAGAACTCCAGTCTCATTCCCATGAGTTTTATTTTTAAAATTCACATAAAAGTCACGGTTTCCTTCATACTATATAAGATTGTTTTAATATAAAACAAGGCTTAGAGTTACTTAAAAGTTAAGGGAATTAGAGCTGACCCTTGAACAACAAGGGTTTGAACTGCATGGACCCCCCCCTTTGTGGGAGGCTCTTCAGCGGTAAACAGTGCAGGCCTGCGCAGCCCAGGGCTGGTTGGATCGAGGATGCGGAGCCCCGAGTACAGGGGGCACCTGTGAGTTACACTCGGAGTTTGATGCGCAGATGGTGGGTCTCCCTAACCTCCAAGTTGTTGAAGGATCAGCTGTAGTTTCCCCCACTTTTCTTTGGGAATAATGGATGGTTCAGAGGTGCACTGCGCTTCCTCGGCTGCGTCATGTACACCTGGGTGTGGGGATGATCAGAGCTGAGCCCAGCGCTCAGCTCGCTGGTGTCAGTGAGCCTGCGACGTGCAGGAAAACCCTGTGGGTCTACGCTGCTCTTCTAGATCATCTTTGGTCCTGTTCCCCCGGGGTTGGGAGTAAAAGTGAGGAGGAAGTAACACACTCATGTAAAATAGGAAATGCCGTTCCAGCCGAAAACTTCTTAAAGTCGTGAAGCTTATGCCTTAAACACAGCCTATGACAAAGTCAACAGTTCATACATTTCGGTTTCATTTTTACATTTCAGCCTGGGAGGGGTGCTTCCTCCATGCAGGCGCCCAGATTGCTCTGACTCGATGGCAGCCTTGCTGTTCTTGTCGAGCTTGCTGTGCGGCTCCTGATTAGCCCGGCATGGCTGTAATCTAGTTACTCCGGGTGGATTTGGTCACTCGATAGCCAGCTCCCGCCTGAGATGGAAGCCCCTGGTGCAGGAACTGTTTTCAAATCCGAGGCTCTGGTCCCCAAGACTCGTCGACCCATTCCTCAGGTGGCCTGGACGCCCTGTTGGGAGCATAGTGAGGAGAGAGGAGGCGGTCGTGCACAGGTGCTGGCTCAGTCTGCTCAGTCTAGGGAGTTAACTTGCTAAAACCCCTGCGACCCCCCAGCGGGCGTGCTGCGGGAGCCCCCAGGGTCAGAGGACTAAGAAGGCCGGGGTCCTGGTGCCTCTGCCCGTTCAGCCCACAATCTAGAGAAAGCAACCGGAATGGGACATGGTCCCCTGAGCGGGCCGGGGGAGGCCCCATTTCCAGCTCATTTCCCGCTGCTCAGGCAGGACCTCTGTGTTTCTGTCTGTTCGGACCACAACTGGGGCCTCCTTCCTCTCTGCCGGGCATGACCCACCCCCTCCGTTCTCAGCGCCTTGCCCCCTGCATCACTGGCTGTTCCGTGCCCCTCGGCTCTGTGCTCTCACTCCTCATGGCCTCCTGCAGACCCGCCTCTGCTGTGGGCATCCTCTGTAACAGGCAGCGTTAGGTGGGCAGAGCCTTGTTCCGAGGATGAAGGACAGCACTGGGTATGTCAGCAGTTCTGAGCAAGGAAGCAGAGGGCAGGGGTCACATTGTTAAAGCTGAGGATATAGTAACAGAACATCCGCAGATACAGGAAACATACACCTCGTTTTCAGTTCCTGAGCCCAGACCTGAAGTCTGCAAGTCCAGTGCCGATTTTATGATAGGAGAGAGGGAATTTTAGTATCAGAATTTAACAAGGATTGACATGGACCTTTTTGTTCCTTGTAGAGGGTTTTCTTCAGTAACAGTAGAAAAGAGATGTTATAAGCTACACAATTTGCTGGGAGAGATTTTCTGGGTACAAGTACATTATATGTCGTTTTTGTTCCCAGGAAACTTTTGTTCATTTTTTCCCGAAAGCAGTCACCTCAATTTGTGAAAATACAAAATCCAATCATCAAGTGTTGCCAGAGAACCAAGTGTATATAAATCACATTCATTCTTGGACACAATCTGGTTTCTAAAGAAAAAAAATGTCTCCTGAAGAAAACTCCAGCTCCTATAGAGTAACTGCCTTTTCCTCAGTGAATATATATCAGATTCCAAAAAAGAAAATCTACCAAAACACGTGTGCCTGTTTCCATTAAACATAAAGACTAGTTGCTTTTCTTTTCTTTTCTTTTTCTTTTTCTTTTTGGCACATGTAGAAACTGGCAGGAAAGCATTTCATGCTGCAGCAGCTTCTGTAATTAAGAAATTTCCTTCCTCCAAAATAGCATGGCTTGTGCTCACTGACAGATGTGTCTTTCTGTCTCTCTCGGTAGGCCTTTTCTTCTCTAGGATATGGCCAAACCAGATTCTCGACTTGAATGTTGGGGCCAGTGCTGGTGACAGCCATCACCCCTTCAGCTCCCACAGTGCTGGACCAGGCAGAGATGTCCCCAGAAGGACTGAAATCTAGCACCTGAGGCCACTGTGTGATTTAACTTCAGAGCATGTCTACAGAATAATTTTCTTTTAAGACAGAGACTGACTCTTGGTAAATTGGCCTCTCGGGACTCCAGTCAGAGCCTGGCTGTCTGTGGTGATGTCACAGGAAGGCTTGTCCGTCCCCAGGAGCCTGCGATGACCTGTCGTCTGTGCAGGGCCCGGGACCTTCCCCCAGGGAGCCCTTCCTGGAACTGACATAAGTGTTGCTGCTTTATCATGAACCCTCGTAACTGCTTACCTGGATTTTCTCACAAGAATTATTAATACTGATGCAGGCAGGTGTTATCAGAGCTTCATGCATGGGAAAGGCAGAACAGAGAAAAAGGTAGTGTTCAAAGACCCAAACTATTTTTTTTCTGAGAAGCAAAGCTGAGGAAAGAGGAGAGGGGAAAGTGCCTCTTATCTGTTTGTTTGCATCATTTCCAGTGTGTGTGTGTCAGTGATTGTATTGTGTATTATAAATTATAGATATAAAGTATGTGTGTGTATTTTCCTGCAAATAACAATAAAATCATATAATTTTTTTTTGAGAGAGAAATGGTGCTGAGAGAATTTCGTATTTGCTAAATGTCCACTTTCCTCTCACACCCCGGGCTGGAGCACTGGGGCAAAGCGCAAGGACGTGTGGCTGCGGGCAGGATGATGTCTGCTCGCTGCCCCCTTGGACCTGAGCCCAGCCAGGGGATCTCCTGGGATCTTCTATTAGGGGATCTCCTGGGATCTCATAGCAGGGATCTCCTGGGATCTTCTATTAGGGGATCTCCTGGGATGTCATAGCAGGAATCTCCTGGGATCTACTGGGATCTCGTAGCAGGGATCTCTTGGGATCTATCGGGGACCTCCTGGGATCTCATAGCAGGAATCTCCTAGGATCTCATAGCAGGGATCTCTTGGGATCTTCTATCGGGGATCTCCTATCAGGGGATCTCCTGGAATCTCCCAGCGACTCTTCTCACAGGCTCTAACAGGGTTGTTTTGGAGAGAGGAACTTCACCCTCAGAACAAGGGAAAATCTCACATGGGATCAGGTTTCTGTTTTCATTTTCATGTTTGTGAAGACGCCCTGTACGTGAGTTGGCCTGGACTCAATAGCAGATAGTGTAAATTAAAATAATTAAACAGTGCTTTCCATGGAGAGGCTGGTGTTTATCAAATGCTCTGAGTGAGGCCACCGTGCTTAGTTACAAGGAAGGAGATGAGATGAAACACATAGAGCAGTGTTTGGGCAGCTCAGGACGAGGCAGGAAGAAATCTGTTGGCCGGGGTGGTACCTGAGGCAGACATCTTTTTAAATAGCCCCAGATCCTTAAAGACTCTCAGTAATTCTGTGAGAGATCCAGGGAAAATTGCTTCCTTACTAAGTGGGACATTTTTTTCTTCCTTAAATAAAGGATTCGTTCCTTCAGTAAAGACAAAATGTAGCACTGTTCGAATTAAAGCACAGATTGTGTTGTTTAAAGAAAATGTCCTTGGCATTCCTGAAAGATAAAACATGTTAGAAAAGCCAATAAATGCTTAGCATTTTCAGAGTGAATAGCTAAGGGCTAAATTTTACAGAATATTCCTAAAATACAGTAGCTCTTCCCTCATTAATAGTTTTATATTAAAATTGAAAATTTTTTTGTAGTTAGTAAACGAGTAACATATATTATACTATATTATATATATATGTTTACATATACATATATTTGACAAATAATTTTCAGACACAAATTTTTGGAATGTTGATTATTTACTTAACACTGTGCCACATGGTTTGGAAAATGCACAAGTTATGGAAAATATGGTCTGCATCCCCCGGGAGATGACACTGCCTGGCCAGGGAGGCATGTCTGAGTGATAGCCGGTGACACAGGCTCAGTTGGCAGGGCCTGGATGTCCTGTGTGAGCCAAGAGGAGATGGATTTTTGAAGCCAGGAATGGTCGTGTAAGGATGGTCTGAGAAGGGACTGTAGGGCCAGATGGTAGGTTTGATGTGGGACGTCCATGTCCTAATCCCAGAACCTGCGAATATGTTTCTTTACGTAGCAGAAGAGTGTTTGCAGCTGTGGTGAAGGATCTTGAGTTGGGGAGGCCATCCTGGACCATCCAGGGGCCCGAGGTCACAGAGTCCTGTCCCAGGGGAGGCAGGAGGGTCAGAGTCCGAGAAGGAGAGGAGAGGGTGGACCAGGGCTCGGAGTGAAGCAGCCGTGAGCCGAGGGATGCGGCAGCCTCCAGACACTGGAGGAGGCCAGGAAGGACCTTCTCCTAGAGACTTTAGAAAGAACAAGCCCCCCCAGTACTTGCTTCTGGGGCTTCTGTGCACACAGAAAAAATTGTATAGTTTTATAAATTATGACAAATAGAATTGGGGAACCACACCATGACCAAGATAATCCCGAATTCTCTCCTCCTTTGCAGTTGATGCCCTTTCTCCACTTCGTGGCCCCTGGTGACCTGGTTTCTGTCCCTGCGGTTGTGCCTGTTTCCTAAGGTCATATACGTCAGAGTCTGATGGTGTGCAGCTTTCATGGTTGTTTTGGTCAGGGTTCTTTCACATAGCACAATGCTTTTGAAATTCACCCAGGAGTTTGCAAGTATCAGAAGTTCATTCCTTCATTGCTGGGTGTGTACCACTGAAAGGAAATACCTCACTTTATCTTTTCATCAGGTGATGGACTTTTAGTTGCTTCCAGTTTGGAGCAGTTACAGATAAAGTGGCTGCAATTCTTCATGAGCAGACTTTCTGCAGACACACATTTTCGTGGTTCTTGGGTAAATTCTTAGGAGCATGATGGCTGGGTCTTTCTTACGATGCATTTATAACTTTACAGGCAGACTCCAGGCCACTCTCCACGGGGCTGGACGACTCTGGTCCCCAGCAATGTTTTCTGCCAGAACCTGACCCTTCCAGCTTCTTGGTTTCAGCTCTTCCATGTGGTGCGTGGTGCTACATCCCTGCGGTTTTAATCGTGTTTCCCTAATGAACTATGACTTTGAACATCTTTTCAGTGTAAGTTGTCCACATGGGTAGCTTCTTTCATGAAGCATGTTCACGTATTTGCCCATTTTGTGTTGTCTTTTTGTAATTAACTTGCAAAATCTCTTTTCATATTCTGATGAAAACCCTGTATTTGATTATCTTTTACTCATTTTTTATTGGTTTTTTTTTTTTCCTTATATTGAGTTGTAAAAGTTGTCTGTATGTTCTGGATGCAGCTCCTTTCTCAGACCTTTATTTTGCAAAATTTTATTCCAGTCTCGGTCTGGTCCTTTCATTTCCTTAACTGTGCCTTTCACAGAGCACACACTTCGAATTTTGGTGAAATCCAATTTATCAAATTTCTTTCTTCTCTTTTTTCTTTTCTTTTCTTTTCTTTTTGTTTCTTTTCGTTTCTTCTCTCTCTCTTTTCCTTCCTTCCTTCCATCCTTGTGCTCTGGCTTCTCTTTTTTGTGTCATGTCTAAGAAATATTTGCCTCACCTAATGTCATAAAATTTTCAGTTTTGTTCTTGAAATTTTATAGATTGAATTCTTACGCTTAAGTCTGGGATCCAGTGTGTGCACTTTATGTATAATTAATGAAGTATGGATTGGGATTCTTTTTTCACATGTAGTTCTCTAATTGTTGAAGCAGCATTTTCTGAAAAGACTACCCTTTCCTCGTTAAATTTCTTTGCCACTTTTATTAACAATGTATTAGGCACATCTGTGTGGGTGTGTTTCTGGCTCTGTCTCACTTGTCTGTGTGTATTTCCTGATGCCAGTAACACACACTGCCCATTACAGTAGCTTTACAGTAAGCCTAGAAATCACTTAATGTGAATTGTTCAAGTTTATCCTTTATTTTCAGTATTGTTTTGGGTGTTTTAGATTTTTTGCATTTCCATATAAATGTAGAGTCACTTTCTCCATTTCTACAAAAAAAAAAAAAAAAGCCTGCTGTAATTTTAATTGAGATTTTTGTTGAAAGTATAGCTCAATCTGGGGAAAACTGATATCTTAAAAATACTTAGTTTTCCAACTAAGTAAGTGCATGACATATGAACATGAAATAGTTCGTATTCAGGTTTTTCAAATTCTGCCAGCAATGTTTTGTAATTTTATGCCTATTCAATATACTTCATACTATTGTAAATTTTTTTTAGTTTCAGTTTACAAATTTTTCTTGTTTTTAGCATATAGAAATATAACTGATTTTTGTATATTTCCCTTCAATCCTTTGACCCTGTTAAACCAATTGATTAGTTTTAGTAGCTTTACTTTTAGATTTGTGGGGATTTTCTATGTAGGCAGTTATATTATCTGTGACAAAGACAGTTTTAGTTCTTCTTTCTTTACCAGTGGGTGATTTTTTTTTTCCTTCCATGTTGCAATGGCTGGAATCTCTAGTAAAATGTTAAAAAGAAGTGAAAGGGGGTATCAAAGCTTTATTTCTGATCTTGGGGATAAATACTGATTGTTTTCATCATTAATTATCACATCAACTATACAGATTTTCTTTATCAATCTGGGGAGGTTCTCCTTCCATTCCTAGTTTACTGACCATTTTTATCTTGCATGTGTTGAATTTAGTGAAAAGCTGGTTTTACATCTGTTGAGCTGTTCGGATGGTTTTAATTTTATAGTCTGATGGTCCATTGCATTGATTTTCAAATGTTTATGGAAACTTGCAATACTGGTATAAATCCCAGTGGACATTAGGTATTATTCTTTTAATAACTGCCGAAATTGATTTGACATTATTTTGTTGTGGATATTTGCAGCTGTGCTTATGAGAGATATAAATCTAATTTTTTCTCTTTTAATATATTCATTTGGTTTTGATATCTGAGTAATTCTGGCATCGTAAGATAAGTGGGGACATTCTATTCTGTTATCTTTTGGGAGCTTTTAAAAGAATTTACCAGTAAAACAACTGGGGCTTAGAACTTTCTTTGCAGAAGTAACAATTCCTTTAATAGACATAGGGCCATTTGGGCTATCTGTTATTGAGTGAATTTTGGTAATTTGACTCTTAACAAATTTGTCCATTTCATCCATGTTATTCAATTTAATAGCATAAAGTTGCTCACAATATTCTCTTATCCTCTCAGATCTTTGGAACTTTAGTTATGTCCATCTGTGAACCCTGACTTTGGTCATGTCCACTCTCTGCCCCTCTTCCTCTCCCTCTTTTTCTGGATCATTTAGCTAAAGGGCTATCAATTTTGTTGATCTCTTCAAAGAACCCTCTTTACTGTTTTTTCTATTTTCTAAAAAATGCTGATCTCTGTTTTATTTTAACTTATTTACTTCTTGTTGCATGCTTTAGGATGATTCTTCTTTTAGTTTCTTAAGGGGAAAATTAGATCACTGATTTGGGACTTTTCTTTGTTTCTAATTTAAATATCTAATTCTATTAATTTCCTCTAAGCAGTGCTTTAGTTGCATTTCACAAATTTTGATACGTCATTTAAAAAATTTTTTTCCATTCAAAATGTTTTCTAATCCCCCTTATGATTCCTTCTTTGAGATATAGGTTGTACATGGTCCTTTTTGGTTAATATTTCACGTGTACTCAAAGGAATGTTTGATGTTATTATAGCCGTTCCAGCTTTTGATGGGTGTTTGACGGTGTACACTTTCCGGTCTTTAACAATGTGTTATGGGAGGACTTATTGAAGGTGTTGAAGGTTTGAAAACAACAGTAGGGAGGATGGGGGGAGGGAAGGATACTATTTTAAGGTTCTTACATTGTATGTGAGGTCATATATTACCTGAAGGCAGACTGTGAGATGGTGGTAAGTTAAAGATGTGTAGTGTAAATCCCAAATCAGCCACATACACATTTAAAGAAAGAGTTATAAACTTAAAAAGCCAAAAACAGAAATAAAATTAAATAATAAAATTACTGAATCTTAAAAGGCCGGAAAACAGGGAAACAAACAGATGGAACTAAAAAGCAATTACTAAACCATAAGGATAACTACGTTACATTCAATTTTAATGGCTTCAACCCGTAAATTAAAAGACGGAGAACGACAGATTGGATAAAAAGGCAAGATCGACTGCTTTTGCTTTAGACAGTTATCTGTTAAGGAGATTATAAACAAGAAAGTCGTAGCTCACGTTTACCCTTGTTTTCGTCTTTCTGGTCCTCCGCTTTTCCCTGTGTGGACCCACAGCTTCACCTGCAGGTCTTCTGGCTGTGAATTCTCCACTTCTGTTCAACTAACGCAGCTCTGCGTTGCCTTCACGTTGGAAACACACCTTCCTTGTGTGGAGTCTGGTCTGATGCCTCCTCGTTTCCTTTCTGTGCTCTGATGGCATCGCTGGGCCATCCTCCAGCCTCGCTGTCCGGGGACCGTGCTGTGAGTCTCATCTTTGTCTCTCAGAGCGGCACTCCATGTTTCACTGGCTCTTTGGATGTCAGCAGTCTGGCTATGGTGTGTCTGGGTGTGTTCTGTTCTATTTTTCCACCTTGGTGATCTCTCTTTAAGGTCACAGATTTTTCAACCTGAAGTGTTTAGTGTGTTGACAACTCTATAGAAGAATTTTTTAAAATCTGTATTACAGATTTTTCCTAGAATTTCCAGTGGACATTTTTTTTGTAATTTCAGTTTTTTTCTGCTGAGATTCTCCTCCTGTTCATGCGCGCGTCCAGCTTTACCAGTGGGTGTTCCTAACTTGTTCATCCTAGCTCCTTTAAGGCCTCGTCCACATTCTCATAGGCAGGTGCCTGTATGTTCTACTGGTGACTTTCTGTGGTGACAATGGCTTGTTTAAATCTCTTGCTTCTTTTGGGAGGAGGGCAGCCTTTTTCATGGACTGCTGGGCACTGAGCAGAAGAGACCGAGATGACTGTTTCCCTTGCCCTGGGAGGCTTGGCGAGGACAGGGGAGCTGACCCAGCCGGCGTTTGGCTCTGGGTTTCCCTCTTGCCATGGTCACTCCGCTCTGAGGGCCCAGCCAGCCTGCGGCAGCAGTGCCTTCGCTTTGCACCGGGTGTGATGCCCCAAGTGCCCCTCCCAGCTCCCACCAGGACCCCGCTCACCCTGCATGGGCCCCCCCCCTCCGCCTTTCTCCGTGGTCTGCCTCCTTGCCGTGCTCCTTCCAGAAGTCTCTCAAGGGGTCTTTTCTCTCCCTTCTCCCTCACCGCACCCGCCCGCAGCCCCAGTCTCTGAAGCGCTGTGCTTAGACCCCCCTCTTGGTGTTGCAGCCCTGCCCCTCTGGCAGCAGAATCGGGGGTGTCCTTCCCCCAGAGGCGGTGGCTTCCCCGGGATGGGGGCGCCTGGGA
Organism: Balaenoptera acutorostrata; assembly: GCF_949987535.1. Taxonomy (NCBI): domain Eukaryota; kingdom Metazoa; phylum Chordata; class Mammalia; order Artiodactyla; family Balaenopteridae; genus Balaenoptera; species Balaenoptera acutorostrata. The sequence continues at coordinate 93,836,794 of NC_080075.1, read as the reverse complement.
GGTCTTCCTGTACCTTCACCCAGGGACAGATGGTTCTGCTTCAGGGGAGAAAACAGATGCCGGGGGCTCCTCATCCGCTGAGCACAGCTGGGGTTCAGGAAAGCCCTGGAGGGTACCCCCTCCCCTGTGCCCCGCTCAGCTTTATGCCCTTGTTGGCATTTCTGGGTTTTGTTTTTCCTGGTTTTATTCCAACATCTTTCCTCCTGGTTTTTGCCAAAGGCAAAAAGTTGATGAATTCCACCTGCACTCAGGGGGGCCTGTCATCCTGCAGCTCGGTCCCGGGCACCTGGGAACCTCAGCTTCTGTGCTGGGGTCAGAGCCGTGGGCTCGTGTGTTCTACGTCCTGACCAGAGGGGATTCCGTCCTAATAAGCTTAGTTATACATTGTGGGCATCTTTTTCCTTGGTCAGTTCCATGCATTGCTGATGTGCATCTTTTTATTGAAATTGAAGACAGAGCACGTTGCTAAAATACATCCAGTAAAACTGCTGTATAGTAACTCGTTTTATAATATTATTTTGGAAATGTCATCCTAAGCTGGAGGAAAAATTTGGTGCCCTTTTCCTAATAATGTACTTAATGAATTTTGTATATCCTTTAGAGCAGGGGCTCCCCAGCCCCCAGGCTACAGAATGCTAGCAGTCCGTGTCCTGTTAGGAACCGGGCCGCACAGCAGGAGGTGAGCGGTGGGCGAGTGAGCGAAGCTCCATCTGTATTTACAGCCGCTCCCCATCGCTCGCATTACCGCCTGAGCTCCGCCTCCTGTCAGATCATCAGGCATTAGATTCTCATAGGAGCACGAACCCTACTGTGAACTGCGCACGTGAGGGATCTAGGCTGCACGCTCCTTACGAGAATCTAATGCCTGATGGTCTGAGGAGGGGCTGAGGCGGCGGTGCTAGCGCTGGGAAGCGGCTGCAAATGCAGATCATCATCAGCAGAGAGGTTTGACTGCACAGAGACCATCATGAGTCAATTGCTTTGTGTAATTATTTCATTAAATATTACAATGTAATAATAATAGAAATAAAGTGCACAGTAAATGTAATGCACTTGAATCATCCCGAAACCATTCCCCCTCCTCTGGTCCATGGAAAAATTGTCTTCCATGAAACCGGTCCCTGGTGCCCAAAGTTTGGGGACCACTGCTTTAGAGACTCCGTGTAGATTGAATTTATTTTCTGGCATTTGACTGACTAATGAGGAAATCTGCTTTTAAAGTCATCGACTTACTTTTTTTTTTTTTTTTTTTATTATGCTTTTATTTTTGGCTGTGTTGGGTCTTCGTTTCTGTGCGAGGGCTTTCTCCAGTTGCGGCGAGTGGGGGCCACTCTTCATCGCGGTGCGCGGGCCTGTCACTATCGCGGCCTCTCTTGTTGCGGAGCAGAGGCTCCAGACACTCAGGCTCAGTCGTTGTGGCTCACGGGCCCAGTTGCTCCGCGGCATGTGGGATCTTCCCAGACCAGGGCTCGAACCCGTGTCCCCTGCATTGGCAGGCAGATTCTCAACCACTGCGCCACCAGGGAAGCCCCGTCATCGACTTACTTTTTATTTCTGCAGACCAGAAGGAAGGTGTAGATGATTTCATAAGTGAGATTCGTATGCTTTTTCATTTTACCGCAGTTCACTGTCCTTTTTTTCTCTCTCCTATTTACTCATTGAATAGTTACCATCCAAAGACTAGTAACTACCTTCAGATATGCTGATGGTACATGCCTTTTGGCGTGCTGTTGAGAAAACTTGCTCTGAATTTGCATGTTTCTGCTAGTAATCAGATAACTTAATACTAAAGACAGAGAAAACCAGATGATGATTTTATCGTTCCTTCGATTTAGGGATTAGAGCGAGATCTCCCTGGAAGTGTGTTCTAACTATTAATATCTAATGAATTTCAAGGATGAAGGCGAGTACCTCCGAGAAGCGATTCAGTTTCCTAAGTCAGGCATAACTGTTCAATCCAGGCAGCATGTTAATTGAAGTTCTCGGGGAAGTGGGGTTGGAGGAGGGAAGGTATCATTTCTGTAACATCCGAACACACAAAGCTGTGACTTTAATTCCAAACTGACGGGACAATATAATAGTTCGCTCGCACAGCCTGCCTTCTTGTACTGGGATATTTATAATCAGCAACTCACTAGAGTCCTTCTGGCTTATTTTCCATAACCCTTTTATGGCTTTTGACTTAATAATCATGTGTTGGGTTTTGAGACAGTTTTCCCCCAAATAATGCACAGTAGCGTGAACCAGTGCTGTGCGGCTTTGAAAATGTGCCTACCGTATGTAACGTCAAAAACAGTAAAACCCATAAGAGTGGGTCCCCGTGGCTGCTCGTATAATGTGTATTCCCTCTAGAAAAGGAAAAACACAGACTTCTTCTGTTTTCCCAGGAGTGAATTTCCTTGCTATCATCCTGAGACCAGGCAGCAGTTGTGAGAAACTATCCCCCTCAGTTGATTATAACCACTGATAAATGATGAGAAATGTCCTGAGAGATCGTACACGTCGCATTACCCGTAAGCTTAAATTTGGGAGGGGATTCACTTTGTACTGAGACGGACTAGCGGGGAGAGGACAGAGCCCCAGGCTTCAGCTCGCCCGCTGTTCAGGGAAGGAACCAGAAGCAAGAGTGACTTTGACTCAGTGGGCGCGTGTGTCCACGGTCAAGGCAGGCCATGCAAACGCCAAGGAACATCCAGCAGGATTTCCCACAGAACACGACATACGTTTATATAAATTATCAACACCAAGTACCAAACTGAAAAGCAGACATTTGACTACTTTATAAAACAAAAAACTTAAAATGCAGTAGCAAAAATAAATAAGCAGAAAACAGGCAGCCGTAGAAACTGAGTTAGAGATACTGAGAAAGTTACTGATTTCTGTCAATATGGAGGAAAAAGTTATACACAAATATGAGAAAAGTAAAAGATATGGAAGGCAGAACAAATGATAGATATTCCTGTTGCGAAGTTCTAGTAATGGGACAGAAGCAAGAATCTAATTATAATTACAAAATGTTCTTGATTCAGAGTTTACTTCTGGCATCTTCAGAGATACACTGTTGACATTAGGAATCTCAAAAATAAATAGAACACCTGGGGAACTCCTGCAGGGCAAAATAAATAGATCAATAAAATAAAAAAGGAAATAGATTATCATCAACTGAACAAAATTCACCTTCCCTCGGAATTCGCCTGTGAAGCACGGACCTTTCACCTTCAATCTCAGCAGCTCTCTGCTGTCCCAGGGCCTCTGCTCCTGCCCCTGCTCTGCCCCAAATTCTCCTTCTTCTCCTCCTCTGCTCTCAGGTTCCGCCCCTGCTGCTTCCGCAGATAAGCCCGTCCAGGACTCTCTGACCCGGTCTTTCCCTCCCAGATCCCATAGCAGAGGCCGGAAGTCAAAGGCACGTGTATGTGAGGTCATTCTAGTCGCTGGAGTCGAGCCCATGGGGAAGCTGTGCCCTTTCTCACTCACCTTGGTGCCTGTCATGCCCTGAACGCTCGGCACGTGCTGGCTGCATAGAAATAGTAGGTCCTGTCCTAGTAACAGATCACTTTCAGGAGGTCGACACTTAAGAATGCAGATGGCATCAGAGGAGGTGAGGCTGGAGAAAGAGGTTTACAGAGCAGGTGGTCCCGGGCAGCTGCTGAGGTGCGAGATGCTGGGATGAGGGCTCGGGCGTCCTCAGCCGTGAGGGTGTGAGACCCATGTGGTCCCCTAAGGCTGCACAGCTGACGTGAGGCCAGCACATCAGCCGAGAGCCCAGAAGCTCTAGATTTTCTTGGGATGGTACTGCCACCTCTATTTCTGTTTTAATGAAGTACAAAGAGATTCAGCATTTCTGTCCACGTTTGGACAGCCTTCCTTTCTTGTGCCTTAGTTTGGGTGTTTTGACAGGTGAGAGTGAGGGAGATGACACCCCCAGGGGTTTCCCGCTTGTGAGGGGCCCATGCCCTGATCCGTCAGTGGTCGCCCCCACCTTGTGATGGGCTTGTACACATCTCTGTAATGGTGCCTCTTAGTTCAGTTTGAAAACATTATTGCTCAAGATGCACACTTAATGTAACTTTGTTGAAACACCATTTTTCTTTGTACATAGCCTTTTTATTTCTCAAATAAGCAATTGTGAATTGTTATGCTTCTTGCTTTTATTTACCCCTCAATGTATACTGTACTGCACGCTTCTGAATTCCCGGTGCAAACTCAACACTTCATTTTAATACCTGCCGTGACCTAAATGGCTTTGTCTAGGAAGTGAGTTATTGCAAAGCAGATGTTGTTAGAAATGAAACTCTGCTGCATAGTAATACTCATGCAAAACCCCCTGAAAGATACAACATATATTAATTTTAATTTTTAGAAAATGATACCTTGCTTTATGTTTAATAATAGTGCTTGACATTACTGTCATGTGACAGAAATTACATCCTTAGTCTCTGTAGCAGGGTGATGGTTGTTCATAGGACGTAAATTTTCGTTTTCTCTACTGAAGTCTTTAGGCTTTTGTAACAAACTCAGAATGATCCGTGCTCTTGCCATGTAACAGAGGAAATTTTCTCAGTAAACGAAGTTTGCGAGATAAAAAGCTTGCATCACACTCGTGAATGGATTTCTGACCAGTTTCTCTCTGCATGGACCAGCCATGTGGTGTTTCAGGTCTGTTGATACAGTTTTATTGTATCTATCACTTGGTCTCTCTAGTTAAACACGTAAAGGCTGCTGTGATTATTGTGGCTCTGAAATCTCCTGGGGGGGGGGTGTGTCTTATAAACACCAAACTCCCGTCTTCAGTTGCCCTTTAAAAATAAAGGTGAATTATTTCCTAATATGCTTGAAATCGCTGCTTAAAAATAACACCTTTTCTTAGAGACACAGATGTAGAGAACAAACTTATGGGCACCAAGGGGGGAAAGTGGGGCTGGGGTGGTGGTGGGATGAACTGGGAGATTGGGATTGACGTATATACACTAATACGTATAAAATGGATAACTAATAAGAACCTGCTGTACGTAAAAAAAAAAAAAAAAACTCCTTTTCTAAAATAATAACATGAGATTTGCAGTCTAAGGATTGAAACCTAGTTAGAATGACATTGATCCTATAATACAAGAGTTTTTTTTTTTTTTTAAGTTTTACTAGTTATAGCCGACAATGTGAGTTTTTAAAAATAGACATAACAGTTACTAACTTTTCCTGATATACTAGTTGGTGGTAGGTATGAAATTTGGCTGTGAGTGTTATTGGACTTTGTTTTTAGGTTGTGGGTACTTTGTGTTTTACTTGAGCGTAACCGGGTCTGCACTGTTTATCGGTGAGCCTGGTGTGTGGCCCGTCCACTGCAGAGTGGCCCTCAGGACTGTTTATTACATTCAGGACAAATGACAGCCAATAAAAATGGATGTTAAGTTTATCTTACAGTGATTTCCAAGGAGGATTCTTAATTTTATTGGAGAAGCTTCCTTGCAACATTTTTTTTCTTTAAAATCCATTTGCATTGTGCCCTGAGTCAAATCTAGGTCAAAAGAACATATTGATCTGTGTTTCTATAAGTAAAGTTACTTTAGTTATTTGGAATTTAGTATGTTTATAACCTTCACAATCTCTAAGTGGATTCTAATAATCTTATCTCTTTATTTTATTTCACATTGGTAGATTAGTATAGAGTATTTATAGCCATTCTTGATTATTTTCAGTGCTTCACAAAAACTATAGTCATTTCTGTAATAGTTTTATCACTTTTTTTGAGATTCACAAAGAAGGATGTTCAGACAGCCCCCATATAAAAATCATCACATACCAATATGTAGCTCTAGTACTGTGAATATTTTCAGTTTAAAAACACAAGCTATACTGAATCAAGTACCGGAATTACAGACTAAATGCCTGGGTGTCTACATGATTGAATAGATTTTATTTGTTATTTGTCAGCTTCACGGAGCTGACCAGAGATGACATAAATCCTCATTTAATGTTTTAGTTACAGTTTTGATTGTGGAAAAAAAAATACAATGATAAGAAAGGATGTCTGATTTGGAGAAGATTTGGATAGTAATTATTTTTTCTCTTACATAAAAATACATACAAGCTTATGAATTACATATATTTAAAATTGTTCTTAAGCTTGATTTTTTAAAGTTTCCCACTCAACGTAATTTTCAGTTCAATCTTTTTTGACAGACTCTAGGTGATATGATAGTGCATGTGACAGAAAACGCTGTTTCAAGTTATTAAATGTCAGTGTGGCAGGAAAGAACAGCATTTATGACAACACAAAATTGTACACACATAATTGTCTTTCAAATTACCATCCTTAAGAAGGAAAAGGCACACTGTTTAGAAAAAAAAAAGCACCCAGGAACGTCTGTTTTTACAGAGAGACTGCTGTTGTCGGGCAGCCAGCTTGTGGCCGTCACACCTGGCCCTGGGAGTGTGCGTGCCTGAGCCACACCTGTCCCCGCAGAACACGCGGCTGCCCTGATGTTGTCTTCAGCTACACACACGCGTGCACACACACACACACACGTGTGCACACACACACACACACACACACACACACACACGAGTTTATCTTCATTTAAGTTTGCCTAATCTCAGGTTCATGGTAGGGAGTGAGGGTCTCTCCTCCCACCCTCTCTTCATTCTTTCCGTTTTAGATCGGATGTTCTGACTAGCGGGGAAGAAGCCCCGCTAGGATGGTCCCTGTTTGCCGCCGTCGTGACTGGTGGTGAAGCGGACTTTCCTGGCTGAAAGACCAGGGCTTTTGCTGGCGTTGTTGTGTCTGAGGTAAGAGGTGATGCACTCTTAGAACACAGGCGAGGGGGCGGCCGGCCTGCGGCGCACAGGACACGCGGGCTGGAAGCAGGCTGTGTCCCAGGAGACGCGGGCCGGCCCCTCAGCCCTGGACCTGGTTGTCGTAGAGACCAGCTCCGGGGGTACAGCAGATGCCATCACACATGCCTTTTAACAGAAAAACACACACGTGTGTGTACATCCGTGTTTATGGTATCAGTGAAGATGTCACAAATCTAGTGTTGGATAAATAGACACACATCATAGTTTTAAAGGTTGCCTCTGAGCTCACACAGACCCGAAATAATTAAAAGAAGTCAGTGGCTTTGTCCTCCTAGGTTTTGTTCCCCATCACAGGGAAGCTCTGATCCCTGGCAACTGAATATTGTCTAGTAGGATTGTTACGAGCATCAGCGATAAGATACACGCGTAACCTTCCAGTTTAGAACACGTGGCAGGCGTTCTGGGGACGGCCGGTTGTGAGTTAAGTGCTGCGATGAAGAGGCACGTCTGTGTCCGGGTGGGAGGTGGCCCAGCCCCACCCCCGAGCCCTCTGCACCCTCACCCTCCTCTCAGTACCCTGATGTGTGTCCTGGCCCGTATACGGCATCCACACGTAAGAAATAAGTAGATGCCTGTGGGTCAGTGGATTGTTTGGAGAAGGTGTGAAGCCGAGTGCAGGGAGGGGTCTCGGTTGACTCCCGTGTGGGACCGCTGGGCGATCAGGATTTGAAGACGACTAATTCACAGAAGCCTTTAGAACCCCGTTAGAGCTGGCTGAGTTCTGAAGAGGCTCTTCAGTTCTGCCGAGAGCACCAGAGACAAGGAGGCAGGAGCGGCGTTCCTGGTGGTCCCGCGGAGACTGCCTCCCGGCCCCATCGCAGGCGTCGCTGCTCCTGAAGGATCTCCTGGGGTTTAGGGAAGTGGCCGTGGACGTGCGACGAGTGGAAGTGGGAGCGAGGGGAGTCAGATGCCTCTTAGGACCTGCTGGTTGGAGGAGGAGGAGGGGGTGGGGGGGGATGCCCGGGGGGGGGATGCCCAGGCTTTCGACCTGAGCCAGGTTGGGGTCCTGGGCCAGGGTCCACAGCACAGGGTGCAACCGCGGACCCGGCGGCGGGCCTGGCTCTTCTGACCCCACACCTGGCACCTGGACGGGCCAGTCGGCCACCGAGGACACGCCGGACGGGTCAGACAGCAGCACGGCTCTGGAGGGCACCTCCGCAGGGCCCCGGCGTGACTCGCTCTTACACGGGAACTGCTCACAAACCGTTCTTCACCAACACCGTCCAGACGGGTCTGATTATGCTAAATCCATGTGCTGATTCCTGCGATTCTTCTCCAAATTTGTGTCGATGAATATTTGCTAAAACAGAAAAGTTGAAAAAGTAATCCCAGTAAATGCCCGTAAACCCATCGCCCAGATTCCACATCCATGTTCTTATATACTTTCTTCATCCGCGTGCGTGTGTGTTTTGCTTTGTTTTTGCTGAACTGTTGAGAAGTCATTCGCGTGTGTTGTGAATTTCAGCCACAGTCGTGTCAGCCTGCCCACCTGGCAGCTCTGTTATCCCTGATCTGAATTCCTGACTTGGTTCAGGGCGGGACTTGGATTACTCTGGTTTTAACAGTACAACTTTTTTTCTTTTTATTTTTTGCAAATACTAAGTGGTGGCAGCATGAAAGCATACTGTTCTCCAGCAATTTTTCGACTAATGGATTTAGCATTTATTGACAATCCTTCTGATGAGCTAATTCATTGAATATGGCCAAATGGTGGTTTTCTGTTCCATTTATCAACGGCCTCTCTCCTCTAAAGAAGAGCTTTCTGTCATCGACTGGAGAAGCACCACTGCCCCTCGTGAAATGTCAGGGTCGGTGCTTGTTTCTGTCTCCTGAGTCACAGTTTTCACGGGAAGGAGTGGAGATGTGACCTGATCCCTCCCGTGGTGGCGCTCACCACCTCCCGTGTCTGCCTCTCCACCTCCTTCTCTTTAGCCTATGAGACCCATCGTGGGTCCAGGTCGCACATTTGTTCCGTGAATCACAGTCAGGTACGTGTCTATGAGATGGTCAGTGGAAGGTCCGCAGGCTGGTTTCCTTTAACCTTCGGGCAGGTAATGCTTGTCGTTCTGACGATAAAAGATACCTCAGGCTCACCCTTGTAACCTCTTCATGGATCTCCTGTTTCTTAAGGACTTAGAGTTGCTCTTTTTTTCATTTTCAGTTGAGTTTTTAGAAACCAAAAGCTTCCAAGACCATTCCGTGGACAGAGTAAGAGAAAATATTTTTGAATTTTCATGACATGATGTTAATAGTGTTCACTCAAACTTCACATGACAGGTTTCTTGCCTAGACTAGGTTTTTTTCTTTTCTATTTTTTATTTCTTCAATGAAGATCTTGAATCCTAATAACCTTTTCATCCTTACTTACTTATTAACCCCATAAGTACCTTAAATATTTTCAAAATTATATCAAAATATGAGCTCTAAAATTATTGATCAATATTTATTTATTGCTCATCTTTGATCTTTGGAATATAATCAATTATGAACATACAGGTCAGTATAGTGTTCAAATTTTTTTGAGATACTTATTATCTCTCTGTAGTTTATTATGCAATTGGCTTTAATATTTAAATTATTTCTAATATTTGGGTTTTAATATTTTTCTTTTCACTTAATTTAGTTTTTGAATTTGTAAAAATTTACATTGTGAAAAATTAAAACTGTAAAAAAAGAAAACTCAGAGAATTCTCACTTCAGTCCCTACTCTCTCAATCCTGACACTTCCTGCACCTGTTGGTAATCATTTTGGTTATTTTCTGGGTAAATTTATGTTTATGATATTTACTTTTGAAAAAAGTAAATATGTATTTTCTTCCTTTTCTTATATGTTCCTCTTCTTCAGATGCAAGGTTATCTACTCTGTCGACATTGCCCTGTGCCTTAGCATGTCTTGAACTTGACTTCATGCTGACATGCTGGTGTCCCCTCATTTATGCTGGGCTGCACAGTAGTCATTGCGTGACGGTACAGTATATGTATTTGTCCAGTCCCCTATTAATAGACACGTGTATTCTTCCCAGGCTTTTGCAAATGCAAACAGTGTTGCAGTCAGTATCTCTGTGCATATGTTGTTTTCTGTAGGTGACGGGCATCTTGAAGTTAGAATCCTAAAGGAGGTGTTGCAGGGTCAAATAATAAATGCATAGTTTGTTAGGGGATTCGAGTTTCTTTCCCTGGGGTAGTAGGGTTTGCACTTAGCCGAACGATTTATTTCCTTCAGGGGTTCACCAATGGGACTGTGGTCACATGTTTATGTGTTTATGAGTCAGAGCTTTGATACACGGCTTTTCAGGTGTGGGCACAGGGTTTGTGCTTCTGGCTGAATGTGTGTATTTTCACCTTCCCATGCAAATGTAAGTTTACAGTATTATCTGTTTCCTAGTTACGCTTCAGATGTGGGCTGTGGGTAATTTTACCTGCTCTCCTTGTTAACCTCTAAAGTTTTTGAAAGATGTCTATCAATTTAAATTTTAAAAGCTACGGTTTTCCAGTGGGAATCTGAGATTAATTCTCTAACTTCATTGTGGAAAGGGGTTTTCCCATATCTATGGTAGCATTGCTATGATACTATCATTTAATTAAATGTTGACCAAACATGGCTCTGATGATAAATGTCATTATAGAAAGTATCATCTGAGGATTCTGATGGCTAATTCACTTCCGTTGCATCAGACAGCAGGGAATTCCTGCTTCTTGTAAGGCCACTGTGGAGCACGGACCACAGAGGTGATGGAAATCCGTCATCTTCCAGGGAATCTCGGTAAGAACTTCCCCAAGGTGGCTTTTGCTG